>NC_084632.1:15296677-15306677 GCF_033978795.1 Nerophis ophidion | reverse complement strand
AATTTGGTATTTTGCAGGTGAACACCTCACAGTCAAATATTCTGCTACAGGTACTTGACAAATGCTAACTGTTAGCATGCTATAGGTATGCGAGCTTGTATAGCTAATTTTGAGTCCCCAGATTTACATATGTTGGTAATTGACGCATGCTGACGATAGCA
Source organism: Nerophis ophidion (assembly GCF_033978795.1). NCBI lineage: Eukaryota > Metazoa > Chordata > Actinopteri > Syngnathiformes > Syngnathidae > Nerophis > Nerophis ophidion. Next base: position 15,306,516 of record NC_084632.1, on the reverse strand, counting down.
TGTTGGCATGCCTGTTTTATAGCTAATTGTGTTACCCCATAGTCATATCTTTTTCTAATTTCACAGATTGTCCACTGTGTTTCTTACTTGACGCATGGTAATGTTAGCATGCCAACTTTTATAGATTTTTTTTTTTTTAAATCACACTTCAGTTATAATTCACAAGATTTCAAAGATTGTTTATTGTGTTTGATCTTTGGAACATGTTAATGTTAGCATGCTAGTCTCGGTAGCTAATTTTGTTGCCTTACAGTCATCGTGTTTGAGCTTGGGAACGCTATCTGGCAAGCCTTTATAGCTAATATATATATATATGTTGGTACTTTATAAATGTGAACTGTTCGCATGCTAGCTGTTTTATCTTATTTTGCAGCCATACACCAAAAAAACCCAAACAGTTCTTACCTGAAGCTAACTGCTAACATTAGCATATTAACATTCTAGGTTTCATAGCACATTTTTTCAGCAAGCTGTTTTATCTAATTTTGTGGGCATAGGCCAAAAAAATTTTTAATTCTTACCTGATGCTAACTGTTAGCATGCTAACATTACCATATTAACATTCTAAGTTATATAGCACATTCCTCCGAGTCATATGTTTTTTTTTGCTTGATGCATGTCAACTTTTAGCATGGTAACATTAGCATGCTAGTTTTCCAAGTTAATTTTACATTCATTCACCAAAGAGTGTTATTTTTTTCTTACTTGACACTATCTGGCGAGCCTCTATAACTAATATTTCTACTGAACACTCCTGAGTCATATATTTTGGTACTTTATTAATGTGTGCTGTTAGCATGCAAGCTGTTTTATCTAATTTTGCGGGCATAGGCCAAAAAATTTTTTAATTCTTACCTGATGCTAACTGTTAGCATGCTAACATTACCATATTAACATTCTAAGTTATATAGCACATTCCTCCGAGTCATATGTTTTTTTTTTGCTTAATGCACGTAAACTATTAGCATGGTAACATTAGCATGCTAGCTCTCCAAGTTAATTTTACAGTTATACACCAAAGAGTGTTATTTTTTTCTTACTTGACGCTATCTGGCTAGCCTTTACAGCTAATACTAGTATTAAACACCCGTGAGTCATACATTTTGGTATTTTACAAATGTGAACTATTAGCATGCAAGCTGTTTTATCTAATTTTGCAGGCATACGCTGAAAAAAACTAAAAAAAAAAAAACCTGAAGCTAACTGTTAGCATGCTAACATTCTAACATATTAACATTCTAGATTGCATAGCACATTCCTCAGTCATATGTTTTTTTGCATGATGAATGTCAACTAATAGCATGGTAGCATTAGCATGCTAGCTCTTCATGTTAATTTTACAGATATACATCGTTATTTTTTCTTACTTGATGCTATCTGGCTAGCCTTTATAGCTAATATTGCTATTTAACACCCCTGAGTCATATATTTTGGTACTTTGAAAATGTCAACTGTTAGCATTCAAGCTGTTTTATCTAATTTTGCAGGTATATGTCAAAAAAAAAAAATCTTACCTGAAGCTAACTGTTAGCATTTTAAAATTAGCATATTAACATTCTAAGTTGCATAGCACATTCCTCAGAGTCATATGTTTTTTTTGGCCTAATGCACGTAAACTATTAGCATGGTAACATTAGCATGCCAGCTCTCCAAGTTAATTTTACAGTTATACACCGTTATTTTTTCTTACTTGATGCTTTCTGGCTAGCCTTTCTAGGTAATATTGCTATTTAAAACCCCTGAGTCATATATTTTGGTACTTTGCAAATGTCAACTGTTAGCATGCTAGCTGTTTTATCTCATTTTGCAGCTGTTACGCCAAATTTCTTCCCCCCTGCAAAAACCTTCCCCCCGGAAGACATTTGTCGTGACAGCCCCTCTAATACCTGAAGGACCCCAATGAGGGTGGAAGGACCTTAAAGCAGCTCACACAGCTGCCTGTTTTAAAAGCATTATAATGAGCTGATTGTCATTGGTGAAAAATAATGGTGAGAAAAAAATATTAGCATTCCAGCATGCTAACCTTTCGAGCTATTTTTGCTTCGCTAATTTTGCAGCTGTAACCCTTAAGAGTCATATAACTTGGTATTAGCATTTAAGTCTCACTTTAAGACTCATTTGTATACTCTAGCCTTTAAATAGACTCCCTGTTTAGACCAGTTGATCTGCCGTTTCTTTTCTTTTTCTTCTATGTCCCACTCTCCCTTGTGGAGGGGGTCCGGTCCGATCCGGTGGCCATGTACTGCTTGCCTGTGTATCGGCTGGGGACATCTCTGCGCTGCTGATCCGCCTCCGCTTGGGATGGTTTCCTGCTGGCTCCGCTGTGAACGGGACTCTCGCTGCTGTGTTGGATCCGCTTTGGACTGGACTCTCGCGACTGTGTTGGATCCATTATGGATTGAACTTTCACAGTATCATGTTAGACCCGCTCGATATTAATTGCTTTCCTCCTCTCCAAGGTTCTCATAGTCATCATTGTCACCGACGTCCCACTGGGTGTGAGTTTTCCTTGCCCTTATGTGGGCCTACCGAGGATGTCGTAGTGGTTTGTGCAGCCCTTTGAGACACTAGTGATTTAGGGCTATATAAGTAAACATTGATTGATTGATGATATTATCACGCCCTCATTGGGGTCCTTCAGGCATTAGAGGGGCTGTCACGCCAAAAGGTTTTCTTACCTGGAGCTAGCTGGTTAGCATTTTAGCATTCACTAGCAATTTCTGCCAACATTTTAGTTTTTAGTGAGCAACTCACCTTTAGCTCTCTAAATAAAGAATACATTTGACTCGTTCACGCCAAATCCATGTTTTTTTTCTGTCTGTGTGTGCATATCGTAGTCCATTGTTTTTGTCCTTAGGCTTGTAGAGAAATAACCAGAAGATTCTACAGTAGACAAATTTATTGTGGCGCCGAAACCTCACGTCATGTAACACAAAGATGGAAACCAAGAGACGCAATAAATTATTTTCATCGTTAAGCGTAACCAGTGACATTCTGTACATCGAAAAGGTCAAAGCACTGTAAATAATAATAATAATAATAATAATAATAGTAATATTGAATAAAAGTTCTACAAAAAAGTGATACAGCCTTACTTGAAAGACACAGGTGGAAATGACACATTTATGCGCGATTCCTTCATGATTTTAGAGTCTCACGACATAATTGAAGTACTTGAGACTAAAAAGGAACTAAAACACTGTACACGCAAAAAAAAAAAAAGTAGCTGATTTTCTCCGTCATTGATGTTTTTTTTTTGTTTTTTTTTTAGGAAATCATTGCTTTGCAACTGATGCATCATCATCACCATCATCATCATCATCATCATCATCATCACAGTTGTCTCCCATATGACCACATGAATGTAAACACCTGTTATTATTTATTCCTTTTTTTTTTTTTTTTTTTCAAATCGTACAACATTAATACTTTTATTTTCTATATATATTTGTACATATTTTCATTCACATCTGCACGGTTAGCTAGCATGGTGATGAAATAAGGCAAGACTCACATAACTGTGACATCACAATTTTTTTTTTTTTTTTTTTTTTAAATAATACTGATTCTAAACGTTTGTGTAGGTTCCTTCTTCCCTTCTGAAGCAGGCTTTGGTCTATGCGGGCAAAGGCAGGCTAAATCCCAACCAAAAAAATGATGTTGTTTTGGCCTTTTCTTTTCTTTTTTTTTTTTTGGTACTAAACTGTCAAAGGAAGGTTATTTATTCCTGCAGAAAAAAAAATGCTTATAAATACAAGTTTTTTTTAAGCTGATATTATGAAATGAATTTATTTAACACTGGACTTTCTGAGGTACATTGCTTAAAATGGGACATGGGGACTTTCTATAACAAGAACGTTATTTTCTTCTTCTTGAACTTGTTACCATTTTGTTCGATGTAGACCTTTTTTTTTTTTTTTTTTTTTTTTTTTAATATCAGTCCTGTTTTTGGTCAGGTCAAGCTGCCGCTGCCGTGCAGGTGAGTTCAGGGACGGCAGGTAAAAAGTCCTCGCTGCTTGACCGCGTGTCCATTTGTCTGTACAGTACCAGCCACTGATAAATGTCCGAACACAACCCATAATATTATACATCTTTTATGAACAATAATCGTCTTTGTTTGGTTCAAGTGTTCCTCTTTTTTTCCCCTGTTCGCAATATCAGTTTGCATCCTCAGGTGTCCGTGCAGCTGCATTGTGGGTAATGCAGTCCCCCTCCCTAGGCTCTCTTGGCATGGAGCATTTCGATGAGCAGGTTGTTGCACGGCACGTCGCCGTTCAGGTGCTTGTAGTAAAGATATTCCTCGGCCTGCAGGCTGATGGCTCGTATCTCCGGCAGCCGCAGGAGCAGCTGGCCGAACTTGTCCGTTTGCTGCGGGTAGTTGCACATGACGTAGTCCAACAGCGCCGCGTTCACCTGCTCCTGGACGCTCTCTACCAGGTGGAAGTTCTCCAGGTTCTTCACATCTTTAGAGGTAAATGAAAAACACACACAAAAAAAAGAGTTAGAGTCTACCAATTTTCAGGAGTTAAAACATGTAAAATCCTGAAATAGACTAGATTTGTCCCGATACCAATATTTTGGTACTGGTACCGTTACCAAAATTATTTTGATACTTTTCGGTACTTTTTCATACTTTTCTAAATAAAGGGGACCACAAAAAATTGCATCATTTGCTCTATTCGAACCAAAAAATCTTAGGGTACTCTACTCTCTTTGTGCTCTGTTTGCCGCGCCTTGGGACACGCCCACATGCCGGAAAGGCTGTGGGCGATCAGCAATCAGCGCACTTGGTCCTGATGAGAGGGAGCTGTCCGGATCTATTTACGTTTTTCAGTTCACTTGTGTTCTCAGCACCTTTTGAGTTTGTGTCTCAGTTGCCATGACGGCAGATTACATTCACCTGCCTCTGGTTAATGTTCGGGATGCACACTAATCAGAGGGCTATTTAGTCCATGCCCTGGCCTCACTCGGTCTGGCTTCCTAGTTTGTTTTATACAACAGATGACAACGTTTGTTTCCTGCTCTGTACCTGTTAGCTTCCACGATAGGCTCATTTTATCTTCTAGCTCCCACGCTAGCTCCTTTAGGTTTTGCCTTTAGTGATATGAGCACGTTTTTCTTTGTTACCGCCTGATTCTTTTCTAAATAGATCATTTGTTCCTACCTGCACGCTGTGTCCGAAGCCCAATTTGCATTCCTGGGAAAACAAACCCTTCATCACAATGCGACCCGGTCTTCACAGGAGTTGTATAAAGGACATATTGTATTAAGGACAAGTTACCCTTGGTGTACCGTAAGCCGAAGACTTATGCTCTCTTTCTCACTGCGTTTTCCCTCCGTGTCTGACGTCCTTGTTTGTTCTCCCGTAGTTACTTCCCGAGTCTTACCAGTTTCTTCCCCCTTGGTTTTGGACTGCCTCGCTCGATCATCGACCCTCGCTCTGGACACGGACTCCGACGGCTCTCTCTGCTCCACCGACCTCACACGGATCACAGACCCCTTTTTTAATTTTGATAATATCAGACTTTTCAGGACAAATAAACGCCAAAGCAGACCTATTTTACTCTCGGTCACAAAAGCATACAAACGCACGGAACCTCCCCTGTCTGCTCCTGTCTCTTCAGCTCCTCTGTCGATGTTAATGTGGGTGAATTTTACGTTTTAAAATGTTTGCTATTGGAGCAATATGGTTGGTAAAATTCAGAATTTGTGGGATTTCTGATCATTTGTGAGGGCACCACAGGGACTTCTGTGTGTGCGCGCGTGTTGGCAGAGCAGCGTACACGGCACACTGCAGCTTGTTGTTCTGGCTTATTAATAAAGAGAACGTTGGTCTATCACCCCCTATGTTAGATAAACAGTACTGCACTTTGTTTCTTATTGGCACGCACTTTTCTATTTATAGTCCAGAACCAATCGAGGTTCCACTTTATTAGCAAATTTCTCCCGATATTCTCATTGTCCGTGTGGTGCACAGCTTTACAAAATTTAAATCCCCGGCATATGTGTCAGAAAGCTGTGCAAAATTGTGTAAAATTTGTTATTTTGCACAAAAAAATATATAATGTGGAAACATGAATTTGTTGAAGTAAAACACTTGCAAAAAATACAATTTAGGGTTGGTTAAATCAAAAGTGTACACATTTTTTTTACCTTCATAAAAAGGTGTAACAATATTTTGTAAAGGGGTATAGAGGCTTCCAAATACATTTTAGCACGGTCCATTGTTTTAATGGGTCGGTAAAATAAATGAAATAGAATACATTTAAAACAAACTAGCAAATATCAATCAATCAATATCAATATGTTTTTTTAACCATGTAAAGATTAAAAATTAAATGTACAAAAATACATATAATCAATCAATCAATCAATCAATGTTTACTTATATAGCCCTAAATCACTAGTGTCTCAAAGGGCTGCACAAACCACCACGACATCCTCGGTAGGCCCACATAAGGGCAAGGAAAACTCACACCCAGTGGGACATCGGTGACAATAATGACCCAGTGGGACGTCGGTGACAATGATGACTATGACAATATATAACAACAACAGTCACACACCATCCAACAATTTTCTACTGCTTGTCCCTTTTGGGGTCGTGGGGGGCTTACACCCTGGACAAGTCGCCACCTCATCGCAGGGCCAACACAGATAGACAGACAACATTACACCCTAGGGCCAATTTAGTGTTGTCAATCAACCTATCCCCAGGTGCATGTCTTTGGAGGTGGGAGAAAGCCGGAATACCCGGACCGAACCCACGCAGTCACGGGGAGAACATGCAAACTCCACCAAGAAAAATCCCGAACTCAGGACTACTCAGGACCTTCGTATTGTGAGTCACATGCAATAACCCCTGTCCCACCGCACAGTCACACATCCCAGTTAGAAATATAAATAACTAACAAAATCAACATAAAAACATGCAATCGCTCAAAAAAAAAAATACAAATAATGATTCAATAAAATAAATTGGTAAAAACTATTAAAGAATTGAGCAAAAATGCCCAATTTAATATGAAAAAAATATGCTAAAACGCTAATACAGATAGAGCTGATATTTCCAAGTTGGAAATGCAGCATTGCAGTGGCCTGACCCAGGAAGTGCAAGAAACAGGAAATGGGGAAGATGATGAATGAGACTCTTGTACAAAAAGGTCCCTCATGGAGAAAACTGGTGAGGTGAACTGAGATAAAGACATTTATGGATACAAAAAGTTCCATGTGTTGGATTTTAATGGTAAACAAAACGTCTAATCAACAGATGTTTGGAGGAAGACTTTTTTGGAGAAAGCAGAGAAGTTACAGTGAGTACTACAACTCTTGAAAGGTCTTATGCTCCACAAACACTTGCACATTTTATTTTACTTCCCTCCTAAACACACTATTACACATAATAATTACTCTGACTGTCCTGCTTATGTTCTCCTTAATGCTATTATCTGCTTTAAAAGCCTACTGAAATGAGATTTTCTTATTTAAACGGGGATAACAGGTCCATTCTATGTGTCATACTTGATCATTTCGCGTTATTGCCATATTTTTGCTGAAAGGATTTAGTAGAGAACATCGACGATCAAGTTCGCAACTTTTGGCCGCTGATAAAAAAGCCTTGCCTTTACCGCAAGTAGCAGACGATGTGCGCATGACGTCACTGGTTGTAGGGCTCCTGAAATCCTCACATTGTTTATAATCATAGCCTCAAGCAACAAGAGCTATTCGGACCGAGAAAGTGACGATTTCCCTATTAATTTGAGCGAGGATGAAAGATTAATGGATGAGGAACGTTAGAGTGAAGCACAAAAAAAAAAAAGCGACTGCTCCCGGCGGCGGCAGTGTGAGCGTTTCCGATGTAATTAGACACATTTATTAAGATAATTCTGGAAAATCCCTTATCTGCTTATTGTGTTATTAGTATTTTAGTGAGATTCTAAAGTCATACCTGAAAGTCGGATGGCTGCGGTGAACGCCAGTGTCTCTGAGAGAAGCTGAGGAGCCAAGATCACATCTGCCTTTTTGACAGCTACAGGAGGAGGTCCATAAATCCACTCAAGTCTCCGGTAAGAGACGACTTAATATCACAATTTTCGACTGTGTTTCAGTGCTGAAGGCAGCTGCAATCCACCGCTTTCCAGAAACAGCATTCTTCTTTATAGTCTCCATTATTAATTGAACAAATTGCAAAAGATTCAGCAACACAGACGTCCAAATTACTGTGTAATTATGCGATGAAAAGAGACGACTTTTAGCCGTAAGTGGTGCTGGGCTAATATGTCCACTCCAACCAATGACGTCACAAACACGCGTCATCATTCCGCGAAGTTTTCAACAAGAAACTCCACGGGAAATGTAAAATTGTAATTTAGTAAACTAAACCGTCCGTATTGGCATGTGTTGCAATGTTAATATTTCATCATTGATATATAAACTATCAGACTGTGTGGTCGGTAGTAGTGGGTTTCAGTAGGCCTTTAAACCTGCTGGAACCGGAGATGTGCATGTCATGAACGAGCTGTTTAAAACAGACTGAATTTGTGCAAAAAAGACAGATTGGGTCCTTGACTGACTCACAGGTGCTCGACAGAGATAACATTTTAACTGACTCTCAGGTGCTCGATGAAGACTAGAGTTTCTCGCGCGCTCAAAGAAGACCTCAGATTGTGGTTTCTCTGGGTTTGGCGAAGACTCGAGTTTCACTGACTCACAAGTACTTGACAAAAACGTGGGTTTCACTTACAGAAGTGCTCGACAAAGGCTCGGGCTTCATTGACTCAACGGTGCTTGACAAAGACTCGAGTTTCACTGACTCACATATTCTCAACGGGCACTGAAGCTTCACTGAAAGACTCAAGTTTTACTGATTTACAGGTGATGGACGAAAACTTGAGTTTCACTGACTCAAAATTGCTTGGCAAAGACGCCAGTTTCACTGACTCAGAAGATTTTGATGAAAACTCGAGTTTGACTGACTTACGGGTGCTTGACAGAGACTCGAGTTTCACTGACTCATACAGTAGGTGCTCGACTAAGACTCAATTCTAACTAACTCTCAGGTGCTTGATGAGGACTAGAGTTTCACTAAATAAAAAAGGCTTGAAAAAAACAAATTGTTTTTTTAGACAATCCAAAAAAGACTTGATTTTCACTGACTCACAAGTGCTCACATGAAACTTGAGTTTTAATGTCTCACCGGTGCTCGACAAAGAGTCAAGTTTTACTGACTCACGGGTACTCAACTGAGACTTGAGTTTCTATGAATAACAGGTTCTCAATAAAGACTCAAGTTTTACCGACTCATAGGTGCTGGACGGAGACCTGAGTTGCACTGACTCACAGGTACTTGACAGAAACTTGCGATTCACTGACAGACGTGCTCGACAAAGGCTCAAGCTTCAATGACTCAAAGATGCTTGACAAACACTGGAGTTTCACGGAATCACAGGTGCTCAACAGGGACTGAAGCTTCACTGAAAGACTCAAGTTTGACTGACTCACTGTTGCTTGACAAAAACTCGAGTTCCACTGACTCATAGGTTCTTGACGAAGGCTTGAGGTTCACTGAAAAACTTGCGTTTTACTGACTCACATGTGCTGGACGAAAACTCGAGTTTCACTGATTCACAGGTGCTTGATGGGGCCTCGAGTTTCACTGACTCACTGTTGCTTGACGAAGGCTTGAGCTTCACTGAAAAACTTGTGTTTTACTGACTCATAACTGCTTGATGAAGACTCGAGTTTGACTGACTTAAGGGTGCGTGACGGAGACTCAAGTTTCACTGGGACACAGGTGCTCGACTAAGACTCAATTTTAACTGACTTTGGTGCTCAATGAA
>NC_084632.1:15286677-15291677 GCF_033978795.1 Nerophis ophidion | reverse complement strand
TAAAAAAAAAAAAGAAAAACGTGCATTCACATAAAACAAAATGAATAAAATTGCATTTGTGCCCCAATAGCGGGGTCTTTTTAACGTTAATTTAAACTATGCAAGCGAGTAATAACCATTAGTCATGATTAAAAGTTAAAGTACCAATGATTTTCACACACACACTAGGTGTGGCAAAATTGTTCTCTGCATTTGACCCATATTAATCCAAATTCAAAAGTGAGATTATTCTGATTGGAAAAAAAAATATACAGTATAATTTGACAAACTAGTTTTCATCGTAAACATTTCATAAGGCGGTGCCATATTCCCGTGCTTTGAAAGTGTATATATATATATATATATATATATATATATATATATATGTATATATGTAAAATATATGTATGTGTGTGTGTGTAAATGTATGTATATGTGTGTGTGTGTATATATATATATATATATATATATATATATATATATATATATATATATATATATATATAGCTACAGCCTGACCCCCAGGCAAATTATTTTAACCCAATGTGGCCCTCGAGTCAAAAAGTTTGGGGATCTACTTCAGAGCTATCTGTCAAGTTTTGTTTTGTTTGTTTGTTTGTTTGTTTTTTGACCTTTTTTTTTTTAAGAGAACATTTTTTTTGTATGGCAGTAATTGGTGTTTAATATCTTGAAATGGGTTTTGTGCCAATTCCGATTTTGACTCAGTTGCTACGAAGAGTGGTGCTTTCCATTATCTTCAGCAGACTGCATTGCAAAATATTTACCGGGAAAAACCACGCCCCCTCACCCCCCACTTTTCTCCCATACGAGATCCATCCAGGAATGGGGCCATATGAGTTCCTCTCCTACTGTAGCTGCTACCTGTCAGGGCAGCATGACCAACTAACTCCCTTGTTCTTTCACTTTCAGTGTCCAGGATCAATAAATGTCAGTCACATGCTGCCAATTTGTTCCATTCAAATGTCACGACATGTTCCTTCTTGGTTTCCAAACAACACATAAAAGCCGAGAGGGGGAGCGGCCATAAAGCGATATCGAGTCAAGCGGTGTCAGTAAACCAGCAGACAAACAAGTGACTTCCGCCATGGCAGCTCTGCCCTTCCAACATGCTTTCTTTATATGAGCCTATCAAAACTGGAGCACCTAGCTTTTACTACAACTGCGGCGCTTTCAAGAGGCCTACAACCTATAAGGGCCGGGTCTCTTTATTGCACCCTACTTGCGTTGTTATCACGTCCACGCAGTCTTCTGCTACTTTATTTATTATTAATCCACCTGGCGGTTTGGCTCAATCAGGAAAGAGAGCGTCAACAGACGAGAACCTGATGACTTTTGATTCCGAGTAGGTTAAATCAGTGTTTTTCAACCACTGTGCCGCGGCACACTAGCACAGTCCGGTGTGCCGTGGGAGATTATGTAATTTCACCTATTTGCGTTAAAAATATTTTTTTGCAAACCAGTAATTATAGTCTGGAAATGAAGTGTTGTTGTTGAGTGTCGGTCCTGTCTAGAGCTCGGCAGAGTAACCGTGTAATACTCCTCTAAATCAGTAGGTGGCAGCCGGTAGCTAATTGCTTTGTAGATGTCGGGAACAGCGGGAGGCAGCGTGCAGGTAAAAAGGTATCTAATGCTTTAACCAAAAATAAACATAAGGTGAGTGCCCCCTAAGAAAAGGCATTGAAGCTTAGGGAAGGCAATGCAGAACGAAACTAAAACCGAACTGGCTACAAAGTAAACAAAAACAGAATGCTGGACGACAGCAAAGACTTACTGTGAGATTTATTAAACCACAATGTACATTCGAACATGACATGACAATGAACAATGTCTCCACAAGTAAGGATAAAACACTTGAAGTATTCTTGATTGCTAAAACAAAGTAGATGCGGTCTATATCGTTCAAAGGACGACATGTAACTGGTCCAGGAAAATACCAAAAAAAAGAGAAAAAAACACCAAAATAGGAACACAAGACAAGAACTGAAACACTACACACAAGAATACAGCAAAAAACTCAAAATAAGTCACGGCGGGATGTGACAGGTCATGACAGTACACCTACCGTATTGATGCATGCTTGGTAATGGTTTAAAGCAGGGGTGTCAAACAGATTTCAGATCGGGGGTCACTTCGAGAAAAATCTACTCCCAAGTGGGCCGGACCGGTAAAATCAGGGCACGATAACTTAAAAATAAAGACAACTTCAAATTGTTGTCTTTGTTTAAAAATAGAACAAGCACATTCTGAAATTGTACGAATCATAATGTTTTTTTTTTTGTTTGTTTGTTTGTTTTGTTTTTAATGCATTTACCTGCTCAGTGGCCTAGCGGTTAGAGTGTCCACCCTGAGATCGGTAGGTTGTGGGTTCAAACCCCGGTCGAGTCATACCAAAGACTATAAAAATGCGACCCAAGCATTTAGGGTTGGAATTGGGGGTTAAATCACCCAAAATGATTCCCAGGCACAGCCACCGCTGCTGCTCACTGCTCCTCTCACCTCCCAGGGGGAGATCAAGGGTGATGGGTCAAATGCAGAGAATAATTTCGCCACACCTCGTGTGTGTGTGACAATCATTGGTAATTTAACTTTAATATGCTTTATTTGTCGTTATTTATATTTTCTGAATAAATTATGGAATGATGTTCACCAGTCAACTCATTAGTGTTAATTTTCAAAAAATAATATCCACCCATTTTCTACCACTTATCCCCTATCTCAGCTCCATTCGGGCAGAAGGCGGGGTACACCCTAGACAAGTATCAAAATGTAATTACAGGATGTTTTTTATATAGTTTGATAGTTTTCCTCGACTGATGTACTAAAATGTGGTTTATTTTGTACTTTTGTAGCATCATCTAGAAAGATACAAAAGATTGCTTTTGCGACGTCCAGTGAACACATTTAGAACAGCAGTTTCCTTCATTCAAAAATCTCAGGTTATGTTTTATACTTAGCAAACTCATCCCGTGGGCCGGATAAAGCCTGTTCGCGGGCCTGATCCTTTTTAATGATTATAAAAACATTTGATTTAAAACTACCAGATCTCATCCAACTCAAGACTGCCCAAATGATTTATAAATCAAGTAAAGATTCACTTCCAACAGGGTTACAGAGAAGATTTTTACAGAGAGAAGGGAATTATAATTTAAGAGGAGAACTACTTTTTAAGATCCAATATTGTAGAACAACGCAGAAACGAATGAGTATAACAATAGCAGGGGTTAAAATATGGAACTGTTTAAAGGATGAAATAAAACACAGCACCAACATAAACCAGTTTAAAAAGCTTTTTAAATCATTTATCATTAGTAAATATAAAAAAAAAGAGCAAACATTTTTTTTTGAAAGTCAATAATATATAATATGTATATAAATACAATTTATGATTTCATAATTATACATATAGGTTATATTAAAATGTATATATTACCACTTTATATGGAATTTAAATGAATTGTGTATATATAATGTATATATATATATATATATATATATATATATATATATATATATATATATATATATATATATATATATATATATATATATATATATATATATATATATATATATATATATAAAGTGTACAAATGTATATGTTTGATTTAAATGTTAAACTGTGTATATGAGACGTGTGCTACATATATGTTGCTTATATATTGCTTAAATTAAAAAAAAGTAATATAAGTGAAGCATGTTTTAGATTTTATATATTTTTGAATCTTGTCCTTGTTGTGATGGGGTAGGTTTATATAAGCGTTGCTTCAACCTACACCCTTTCGGCTCAATCATTGCTCAAATGAGTGTTTTTTTGTTTTCCTTTTTTTTGTTGTTGTTCTTTGTTTTATGTGAAGATTGCCGAAATAAATAAATAAATACATTTTGCAATGCAAAAAATGTGCCTTGGCTCAAAAAAGATTGAAAACACTGGTGTATGGTATAGTAAGGCATGACATGACATGGTATGGTAAGACATGATATGGTATGATATTGCATGATACAACATGGCATGGCATTACATTATTTGACATGGTATGGCATTTTAATGTATAACATGGTATGGTATACAATCACGTGATACTGCTATGCAGAACGAAACTAAAACTGAACTGGCTACAAAGTAAACAAAAACAGAATGCTGGACGACAGCAAAGACTTACTGTGGAACACAGGCGGCGTCCACAAAGTGCATCCGAACGTGACATGACAATCAACAATGTCCATACAAAGAAGGATAGCAACAACTGAAACATTGTTGATTGCTAAAACAAAGTAGATGCGGTAAATATTGCTCAAAGGTCGACATGAAACTGCAACAGGAAACATACCGAAAAAAAGTGAAAAAGCCACCAAAATAGGAGTGCAAGACAAGAACTAAAACAGCAAAAAACTCAAAATAAGTCATGGCGTGATGTGACTTGTCGTGACAGTACACGTATATACTTTGAGACAAGAGCTATATTATGGCATGCTTGGTTATGGTTTAAAGTCATATCCAACAATTGCGACGACAACTTTTTACTGTCAACTGGGTTTCCTTTTTTAATGATTTCTGCTGGTGGTGTGCGTCTGGATTTTTTCAATCCCAAAAATGTGCCTTGGCTCAAAAAAGGTTGAAAAACACGGGGTTAAACAGAGCACCTAAGCGACACACTGACGTGTTTTCTTTCTTTTTTTTATCGAGGAAAACATGTCTGCGCCTGTGTGTTTGGTCATGTGTTACCAAACAGGGCAGCGGGGGCAATCATAGCAAACAAAGTCTTCGGGACAGGGGGCAACGGCCGCTTGGTTGACACTATCGCTTAAGGAGCCCGTTATCTGAGTTACGGTACACTGCCACGATCTATTAGTCGTGTTTCGTAGCAAAATATCTTAACATCTTTTACCCCCAATTTGACACTCGTGCAACCATAAACTGGCGATAACACACACACACACACACACACACACACACACACACACACACACTGCATTCCCCTCAGCTCCCATCAATACTCCAC
>NC_084632.1:15264177-15281677 GCF_033978795.1 Nerophis ophidion | reverse complement strand
TTGCAGGTAGGAGCTTGGTTTAATGCAAAAATGATTAATAACACTGGTACAAAAATGCAAAAATAAAGCGCGTGCCTATGCACGGGAAGCTAATGCTAAACTTAGCATGTAGTCAAAAGAGTCCAAGAATAGCGTGCCGAATGCACGGAAGCTAAGGCAAAACTTCGCACAGATAAAAAGAAGTAGAAAACCTAACGTGACGGTTGCATGGAGCAAACAAACCATCCAGAAAGAACTGAGGTAGCAGGCAGGTTTAAATACTAAAGCAATCAATGAGAAACAGTTGTGCGTAGAAACAAGGGCAGGTGGGACCAATGTGAAACCAAGGTAACCAGACAAAACAAGGAAGTGCACAAACCAACTCAAAAGTCCAAGTAACAAACGATCCGGGCAGCGGATCGTAATACATTTTAACATTCTTCAATATGGTCTACATAGCACGTATTGGATATGATTTGGTTTAGATTTTCCATTGCTTACTTATTTTCTGTGTTTGTATGCAAGATGTTCGTTTGGAAAGCCATTCCCAAATGACAAATAAAACCATGCTCTGATATCTCCGAAAGTTTCAGAATGTATCTATTGAAAATGCACACTGTTAAATATACATGTACAACATGTACAAGTTTTTTTTTTGCCAGACACGGTCGACAAAAGGTAAACTTGGTAGTCTATAAGCTGATAGGAGCTAGCAGCTACACAACAGCTAAGCGCACAATAGCATGTGTCCTTAAATGAGCACAATTTGCAGTCTAAAACACCACATTTGTCAATGTAATCAAGTACCAAATAATTATAAATCCATATTGCTTAAAGATAAAAAGTCTTAATAATTTAGAAAGGACTCAGCAACAAACGTGTCCGCATCATTCAACTCACTCCGTCATGAGCTTTATCTAATTAATTATTGTGGCCACGAAACAAATACCAATTACCAATCCACTTCAAAAATGTTGAACCTGTTTTCTTGGACTAATTGGTCGGTGCCTCGTAATTCTGTCATTTAAAAATAAGACCGGACTTGATTACATCTCATTACTCCAATCAAAACGTAAACAAAAATAGACATCCTCCATTTGGTTACAGTTTATGCTGCAGAAAAATCACTAAGTCTCAGCATTAATAACATCAATGTGCCAGAGGTGGAGTGGGAGACCTGAATCAGCAATGAAGCCAGTCTTTAGCCCTTTGAGGTCCCTCTCATCTCCCCGCCCCCCCCCCCCCCCCCCCCCCTTCTTCGCCACCCCCCCTGCAGGCGGAGCCAAATAACTTACAATAAGTGGATATCAGATACACCCAAAGGTCCCCGTTCTCTCACCTCCCTAATAATGTCTCCAACCGTACCAACAGTCCATCCCCCGCCGCCAGCTACCGCACGGCGTTGTGCAATTACTGCTCGCTCTTGACTGACCTGACAGTGGTCAGACAGTAAAGCGATGAATGTAAAAAAAAAAAAAGGCCATTTTATTGAATCAGCGGCGTTTGAGTCCCTATAATTAAATTAACTGGTAAACATTGTTTTTTTTTTTTTTTTTTTTTTACATAATACCAAGTTTTTTTTTTGTTGTAATAAAAACAACTAAACAAGTGTGTTGTGGTACGTTGTATATTTAACAAATACAATCCAAAAGGGTGATTTGAACTACCTCTAACACTGGAAAAATAACATTTGTTTCCTGTTGTCCGCTTACAAACATAATGAAGAAAAAACAAAATGTAATCCTTAAAATAATTAAGTTATATTTAAAGTACCAATGATTGTCACACACACACTAGGTGTGGTGGAATTTGTCCTTTGCATTTGACCCATCCCCTTTTCCACCTCCTGGGAGGTGAGGGGAGCAGTGAGCAGCAGCAGTGGCTGCGCCCGGGAATCATTTTTGGTGATTTAACCCCCAATTCCAACCCTTGATGCTGAGTGCCAAGCAGGGCGGTAATGGGTCCCATTTTTTATAGTCTTTGGTATAATTCAATCTTACAAGTTTATTCACAATACCATATAACAATTACAATAATGGTGAATATCATCATTTAAAGATGTTGGTACATGAAAGAGTCCCCCAAATAAGCTAGAAGAAGCTTTTAACAGGGGGTCCAAAGGACAATATATACATGGAAAGATTAAATATGGTAGCAAGCACAACAACACAAACAAAAACAAAACAACAGTGCTATTTGATAAACACAAGATAATAGTACTAAAGCAAGCATACACATACATACATACATACATACATACATACATTCATTCAACCATGCAAACCCCAACAGTAGTCTACCCCACATGAGGCATTAAAGATAGGGGGTTAATAGGTAAGTTTTCACAGTCAGTTTTACATTATTGTGTTACTTCTTATCACAACTATATTTGAGGTTTATTTTCTTAAAAAAAAAAAAACAATTCAACAAAGTTGGGGTTTCACTCAGGCTTGTTACTCTAACTTGGAAGGTTCCACCAGTCACACGTTCCAAAGGAAGTTACATCGTTCAGACCCTCTGCAGGCCATTGGGAGGGAAAATAATGTTTAATTTTCCTGCATATCAAGGTACTGTCATATAAATTATTGTTTTTATTATTTTTTTAATTTCGTATTATCTGTTTATTTTTCATAATTTTGCTTGTTGAATCACGGTTATATGTGTTAGGTTAAAGTCCCAACGATGGTCACACACACACACTCAGTGTGGTGAAATTATCCTCCACATTGGACCCAACCCATCCCAATGTTCACCCCTTGAGGGGTGAGGGGAGCAGTGAGCAGCGCTCGGGAATCATTTTTTGTGATTTAACCCCCAATTCCAACCTTTAGTGTCAACATGTTTTTAGCATACATAATCAGCATAATCGACAACGTCGTTAATAAAAAAAAAAAAAAAAAATCAACGATTTATTATCGTTTGAGTCTCTTAGAAAAATATTAACTGGTTACTCTTTGATTACTTTATTTTGGTGATTCTCAGTGATATGCCGAATAATCACTTAATTAAATATTTGGTAACACTTTAGTCTGGGGAACATATTCACCATTAATTAATTGCTTATTAACATGCAAATTTGGAACATTTTCTCTTAATTAGTCATTATTAAGTACATATCAATGCCTTATTTTGCATGGTCTTATTATACAACCAGTAAGCCATTAACTAAGAGTCTTCCCTCAATAACCTCAGAATTATTGATTATTAATACTATGTAAGAAAATTGTTGTATATTATTCTCCCTTTAATACCACTTAATGAATATGGTCTGTTCTTACATAACAAAACACAAAACTACAATTACCCTAATCCTAACCCTTAAGTCTTTGTTACTTACAATATGTTCCCCTAGTGTCCAAATAACTCTAAATTAAGTCTTTGTTACCTAGAATATATTCCCCATACTAAAGTGTTACCAAATATTTAAACACAGTGTTAATATTTAGACTGTGTGTAGTGTAACAGTGGCCAAATATGATAAATATACCTGTTATATAAAACTTCTCTCACGTTTTTAATGAATATTTAGGCTTACTGCGCTATTGTATTTTCATGTTGGTTCATGTGTTTTCTGAGGTGGTACCAGTTGAGATGCTTTAGGTAAATAATTGCAGCCAAATAACCCTAAGTGTACTGGAGAAAACATACTTTTTCGAATGCTCTTTAAGTCTGTTGATTTTTTTTGTATACCTTATGATTTGTTTAATTTGGTGCAATTAATTGTACTATAATAGCTTTTAAAAATGACTTAAAATCAAAGTTGCTGATTTAACGTCAAACTGAAATGAGTACAGCATATCACAAGCAATAATCGTTGGACTTGTCGACTAATACAAAAAAATATCGCTGACCCGTCGACTATTCGAACACATCGTAGCTCACTGCCGTCAAAACGTAAACAAACACCAAAGGTGGATCTACACCTAACATCCACTGTAATGATATCAAGTACCGGCACGTTTTTAGTCGATAATACTGTAATTACATCAATATTTTTTGGCATCACAACATAATTTTTCCTTTTTTTTAAATGTATATTATGTTTATGAAGTCAGGAAATATGTCACTGCACACTTGAGGACTTTGAATATGACCAATGTAAGATCCTGTAACGACTTGATATCGGATTGATACCCAAATTTGTGGTACCATCCAAAATAAATGTAAAGCATCAAAAAACAGAAGAATAAGTCATTATTACATTTGAACAGAAGTGTAGATAGAACATGTTAAAAGAGAAACTAAGCAGATATTAACAGTAAATGAACAAGTAGATTCATAATACATTTTCTACCACTTGTCCTTTATAATTTTGACAAAATAATAGAATGAGAAATGACACAATATGTTACTGCATACGTCAGCAGACTAATTAGGAGCCTCTGTTTGCTTGCTTACTTACTACTAAAAGACTACTTGTTTAGGGTAGTGGTTCTCAAATGGGGATACGCAAAGGTATGCCAAGGGGTACGTGAGATTTTTAAAAAAATATTCTAAAAATAGCAACAAATCAAAAATCCTTTATAAATATATTTATTGAATGATACTTCAACAAAATCTGAATGTAAGTTCATAAACTGTGAAAAAAATACAACAATGCAATATTCAGTGTTGACAGCCAGATTTTTTTGTGGACATGTTCCATAAATAACTTTTGTTTGTGAAGAAAAGTTTAGAATGAAGTTCATGAATCCAGATGGATCTCTATTACAATCCCCAAAGAGGGCACTTTAAGTTGATAATTACTTCTATGTATAGAAATCTTTATTTATAATTGAATCACTTGTTTATTTTTCAACAAGTTTTTAGTTCTTTTTATATCTTTTTTCAAATTAGTTCAAGAAAGACCACTACAAATGAGCAATATTTTGCACTGTTATACAATTTAATAAATCAGAAACTGATGACATAGTGCTGTATTTTACTTCTTTATCTCTTTTTTTTCAACCAAAATTGCTTTGCTCTGAGTAGGGGGTACTTGAATTAAAAAAAAATGTTCACAGTGGGTACATCACTGAAAAAAGGTTGAGAACCACTGGTGTAGTAAGTTCACTATTTCATATAAGAAACTTATATTTAATGTACCCGAAAACTTTTTGTTAAAATAAAGGCAATAATGCAATTTTCTGTGGTCCCCTTTATTCAGAAAAGTGCCGAAAAGTATCAAAATATTGGTATCATTACAACACTACTTTACACTAATATTGTTGAAGTGGATCTCATTAGAGTGGTGCAGGTGTACCTAAAATAGTGTCCATCTGAGTGTACATTGTGCTCACTGTAACCTGGTTTGCATGCAGTGCACTTTTCCTCCCCTCGGCTAATTATACACACGGTTTGTTTAGTGGCTGTGGGAGGGCTTGCCAAGTGGAGGGACATATCAGCCTTTCTTGTTTATGATAAAGTGACAGAAAATCATTGGGGGGTCAAGTACCTCCTCCCGCCACCCCTAAAACTCCTGCAGCGGTCGGGAAGGTGCCTGTTGGTGGGAAGCCTCCCCTTTAATGGTCTCATTAAAGGGCCCGTCTCCCCGTCAATA
The DNA here is from genome assembly GCF_033978795.1 of Nerophis ophidion. NCBI lineage: Eukaryota > Metazoa > Chordata > Actinopteri > Syngnathiformes > Syngnathidae > Nerophis > Nerophis ophidion. The sequence continues at coordinate 15,276,159 of NC_084632.1, read as the reverse complement.
GATTTCTCTTATTCTTTTTCTGACAAATTTGAATTAATAATTCAGCGCCAAGCGCCCAGGGATGTATATTTTCAGCATGAAGGACAGTTAATCCATAGCACCCCCTCCCTTTTTCTTCCTCTCTTGTTTCACGTCCTCTCGCTTTCTCTCTTGATGATAGAAGGCAGTAGAGGTAGTGCTGACTAAAGCAATCATGTTTTGCACACCTCCTTTCCACTTCTTTGCACTCTATGTGATTTTTTTTAGTCTACTGTCACATGCCAAGCGGTGGTTTTGGCAACTGAAGTGTAAATGGCGCTGGCAATCCCGTCCCGTTTTGTCACAAAATATATTTTTTAAAACTGCAAGTCAAGTACTGCGCTATAAGGCTTTCAGAAAGTATGCATAATAATCCACCATCCGGACAAAGACAGTTGCAAATGCCAGCTGTTTGATAAAGAAGGTGAGCAACGCCATTGGAATACGAAATAACTCCATGCCAACATAATCATTTAGCACTCAAAATGGGATTTACTAAAACTGAAACTCTATTGCGACCAATTGTGTTTGTCTACTAGGAGTGTAAGGGTACACAAAAATTTCGGTTCAGTACGTACCTCGGTTTAGAGGTCACGGTTAGGTTCATTTTTGGTACAGTAAGAAAACAACAAAATATGAATATTTGGGTTATTTATTTACCAAATTTTTAAACAATGGTTTTATCCTTTTAAGATAGGGAACACTATAATAATTATGCCCACGTTAATCAACATTAAACTGCTCTGATTAAATAAAATGACAAAACTTTTCTTCTACATATAAAAAGTGCAACATTAAACAGTTTCAAGTCAACTCAAGTCAACTCATTATGGTTAGTTTATCACAGCATTTGGGAAGCCTGTAGTTGATTTTTATAATGTAAATGTTATATATTTATCAACATGTGATAGCAGGGACCCTGCCATTCAAAGCTTTTCTGTCCGTAAAACACACACACACACACACGCACACACACACATACACACAAAACCCTAGTTGTGTGTTAGTAGTAGTTGACTGGGAGGTGTTTATTATCATTTGGGGAGAGTACGCTGCCTTATGCTCACCTGCTAAACACCTTTCTGCTCGACGCTGAAACATTTACTACATGCGCTGTGAATACACACTGCTGATTGGCTGTTACCGCTCTGAATACGCATTGCTGATTGGCTGTTACCGCAATATATGTAACCAATCAGATGGTTAACAATGCTGGGTGCTGAGACAGAGGCAGAAGAAGCAAAGCAGCTTGAGATTTTAGCTTAGAAACTAAAAGAAACCCCCGTACCAAAACGGTTCAATACAAATACACGTACTGTTACACCCCTAGTGTCTACATATTGTCACACTGCGGTGAGGGATGTCTGGTCTTGGTTTCTCCTGTCTTGTGAATTGCATGTTTTAATTTGAAAAGTAACTCCTCTCATTTCAGGTCACTTCCTTACTTTGTGTCATCAGCCTGACGTCATCCCTGATCCCTGATTGTTTCCACCTGTTCTCCATTGCCCTCATGTGTCTTATAAGCCCACCCCTCCCTTAGTTCTGTGCCAGATTGTCTCGTGTATTCGTGCCTCTCTAGCTTCCTGTCCATGCCTCGCCTCGTCTTGTGTTTGAAGACCTTGATCCTGAAATCCTTTGTTGATATTTTGAGTTTTCTTTGTCTCCTCCTTAGCAGAGTGATTTTGTGTTCTTTAGTTTTGCAACCGAAGTGATGAGTTTTCAGTTTTTCTTACGGTTCTTCCTTTTCCTCAAATTTTTGAGTGACATTTTTTGTTAACCTTTATTAGATTACAGACAGTGTAGAAGTTTCAGAGCCATTGTTTCTCCCTCCCGTTGGAGCGTTTTTTGTTTATAATAAATGTCATAGAATATACGGCGCCAAGTACAGTTAGTTATTGTTTTTGTGTTTTCCTCCTTTCGGAGTGATTTTTGGTTGTTCCGTTTTTTTGGAACCTTAATCGCCCACTAGTTTAGTTATAGCCTATATTGAATTGCCCTGACTCTGGAGGTGAAAGGAAGCTTTCAAAATAAAAGCCTGCCGAATTAATCCCCACTCTGCATTGAGTCCTATCTTTTGACCAAGCCTGACCGATATAGCACGTTTGAAATGTGCATGAATACTGGCACAGTTACGCACAAACGGCTGGGACAAAGGAGGCGATCACGTCTTCACCAGCAAGCTATTTTAATGAATATAATGGTTTATTCGTAATTTATATGTTCTCGGTAAAATGTGTGTTGTGTTAATATTTTTGGGTGTCTGAAACGGAATAATTGGGGATTTATATTATTTTTAATGAGACAAACGGTTTCACTTTTTGTTCAATTTAGTTTCAATCAATCAATCAATCAATCAATCAATCAATCAATGTTTACTTATATAGCCCTAAATCACTAGTGTCTCAAAGGGCTGCACAAACCACAAAACAAACCACTACGACATCCTCGGTAGGCCCACATAAGGGCAAGGAAAACTCACACCCAGTGGGACGTCGGTGACAATGATGATTCCGTCTCACCTTATGAATGGATAACTGTATTGAGGATCTCAATTGGCAAAAAAAAAAAAGAAAGATTGTTTTCTTCCATTATGATGAATTCATAACAATATTTTTAATATCATTAATCAGTTTTATATCCATGGAAATTTAACGAATCCCCGAATCCAATGTTCGCAACTTCCCTATCCATTTCGGCCAATCATCAAATATTTTCGCCAATCAAATTTGTCTTCGACGCCTAACCCCGCAGGTCAAGACACTTCCAAAAATCAGTATTGTTTCTTGTGTTGACAAAGAAAGAACATCATGTAACAATATATCAAATCTTTACTGCTCAAACGGTACAATAGTAGTCCCCTTGCGCACATAACCTTCTTCTGGTTCCTGTCTACAACGCTAAACCTTCTGGGAAATGTAGTATATAAACATTTGCTTCATGGTTTGCATGTATGTATGTACATATATGTGCATATGTATATATATATATATATATATATATATATATATATATATATATATATATATATATATATATATATATATATATATATATATATATATATATATATATATGCACATATACTGTGTGTGTGTATATATATATATACACATACATATGTATATATATTTATATATATACATATGTATGTGTATGTATATATATACATATACTGTATGTATGTATATATATATAAATATATATATATACACAAGCACATATATATGAATGTGTGTGTCTGTATGTATGTACATGTGTGTGTATATATGTTTGTGTGTATACATGCATATATGTCTATATGTATATACATATATATTTATGTATGTATGTTTGCATGTATGTGTGTATATATATGATTGTGTGTGTATGCATGTATGCATATATGTATATATGTATGTGTATATATTCATATATGTCTATGTATGTATATATATATATATATTTATGGATGTATTTTTGTATGTATGTATGTGTGTGTGTATATATATATATATATATATATATATATATATATATATATTTACATACACAAGCACATATATATAAATGTGTGTGTGTGTATGTATGCATGTATGTATATGTGTGTTTGTATATATATGTGTGTATATATTCATACGTGTCTATGTATATATATATATTTATGTTTGTATGTATGTGTGTATATATACTATATATATATATATATGTATATATATATATATATAATATGTATATGTATATATATAATATGTATATGTGTGTGCATATATATGTATATGCATATATACGTATGTGTGTATGTATATGTGTACGTATATATGTATGTAAATATATATGCATATATATCCATCCATCATCTTCCGCTTATCCGAGGTCGGGTCGCGGGGGCAACAGCCTAAGCAGGGAAACCCAGACTTCCCTCTCCCCAGCCACTTCGTCTAGCTCTTCCCGGGGGATCCCGAGGCGTTCCCAGGCCAGCCGGGAGACATAGTCTTCCCAACGTGTCCTGGGTCTTCCCCGTGGCCTCCTACCGGTTGGACGTGCCCTAAACACTTCCCTAGGGAGGCGTTCGGGTGGCATCCTGACCAGATGCCCGAACCACCTCATCTGGCTCCTCTCGATGTGAAGGAGCAGCGGCTTTACTTTGAGTTCCTCCCGGATGGCAGAGCTTCTCACCCTATCTCTAAGGGAGAGCCCCGCCACACGGCGGAGGAAACTCATTTCGGCCGCTTGTACCCGTGATCTTATCCTTTCGGTCATGACCCAAAGCTCATGACCATAGGTGAGGATGGGAACGTAGATCGACCGGTAAATTGAGAGCTTTGCCTTCCGGCTCAGCTCCTTCTTCACCACAACGGATCGGTACAACGTCCGCATTACTCAAGACGCCGCACCGGTCCACCTGTCGATCTCACGATCCACTCTTCCCTCACTCGTGAACAAGACTCCTAGGTACTTGAACTCCGCCACTTGGGGCAGGGTCTCCTCCCCAACCCGGAGATGGCACTCCACCCTTTTCCGGGCGAGAACCATGGACTCGGACTTGGAGGTGCTGATTCTCATTCCGGTCGCTTCACATTCGGCTGCGAACCGATCCAGCGAGAGCTGAAGATCCCGGTCAGATGAAGCCATCAGGACCACATCATCTGCAAAAAGCAGAGACCTAATCCTGCGGTTACCAAACCGGAACCCCTCAACGCCTTGACTGCGCCTAGAAATTCTGTCCATAAAAGTTATGAACAGAATCGGTGACAAAGGACAGCCTTGGCGGAGTCCAACCCTCACTGGAAATGTGTTCGACTTACTGCCGGCAATGCGGACCAAGCTCTGGCACTGATCGTACAGGGAACGGACCGCCACAATAAGACAGTCCGATACCCCATACTCTCTGAGCACTCCCCACAGGACTTCCCGAGGGACACGGTCGAATGCCTTCTCCAAGTCCACAAAGCACATGTAGACTGGTTGGGCAAACTCCCATGCACCCTTAAGAACCCTGCCGAGAGTATAGAGCTGGTTCACAGTTCCACGACCAGGACGAAAACCACACTGTTCCTCCTGAATCCGAGGTTCGACTATCCGACGTAGCCTCCTCTCCAGTACACCTGAATAAACCTTACCGGGATGGCTGTATATATGTATGTAAATATATATGCATGTATATATGTATCTGTGTATGTATGTATGTATATATGTATATATATATATATATATATACATATATATACATATATATAAATATTATTCTTTTTGATTAAAAAAAGTCAGTTAACTGTGGCGGATATACAGTATGTATGCCTGCTTTGTGTTTGTAGACAGTGTACTCAGTCGCAAGTGTGTGTCGCTTAAAATATCCCCCATGACAAGACCAGCAAGGAGCTGCGATGCGATTGTATCGGGAGAGAGAGTGAGGGTGAAAGAACCAGAGCCAGGGCACCTGTTGGATCATCTGTGCTTTAAAACATTTAATCACTGTCTCTAGTTACACACACACACACACACACACACACATACACACATACACATATACACACATACAGAAAATCGCAGCATGCACACACAAGACCTTAAAGCCCCACTGTTTACTGTCTGCTCAGAGGTATCTTGTAACCACATTGTCCAAAGCTGCAATACACACATACGCACGTACATGACGATGATGATGTACGATTATAGTGGCCACCTGACCACCACGCAGCTTAGCGCTACTACAGTATAAACACGTTGTTTTGTGTAGTAGGCTCAGTCGTACGGGAGCACAATGGCGGACAATCCACATGCCAAGCAGGACACACATCTCCATTTAGGATTGGGGGGCAGTAGGTGAATGTGCAGTGTTAGATATTTATTTTTATACCTCGCCTTTACCATGTAAGCGTGGGATTTGCTTGATTTGGACATCCACAACCAAAGTATATCACAGTTCTGTGAACATATAACACGTCAGGTTGAGACTTTGAACTGCCTTTCAAACCGCAAATGGGTAAGGGTTGGGTACCGAAATCTGTATGTTTTAAGGCACTGATTAAATTTCGTCTCTACAAGCAGGTATCAATTCACCTAAAAAAAACGAAAAATAAAACATGCCTTATTTTAATATCTTTGTTGCATGTTTTGGCTCAAATACTTGGCAGGTAAACCAGCACTTAAGCAGCACTGAGAACAAACTTTGCCAACCAACCAGTATCCCTGATGGAAAACACTCAAAGGTTTTTTTTAAATGCGCTAGCTCCATACAAATTTACATTGGATTTGCCATAGACATGCTATTCATTAGCATTAGCAATTTTAAATGGCAATTTAAACACCTCCGAATTGGGTAATGAAAACTACAACTAAAATGCACGTAATCATTAAATAGCTGGTGTGTAATGTCATATTGTCCGGAATATAAGCAGGCAGCACGGTGAGACAGGGGTTAGTGCATGTGCCTCACAATACGAAGGCCCTGTGTTCGATACCCGGGCTTGGGGTTTTTCTTTGTGGAGTTTGCATGTTCTCCCCGTGACTTTGTGGGTTCCCTCCGGGTTCTCTGGCTTCCTCCCATCCCAAAAGACATGCACCTAGGGATAGGTTGATTGGCAAAACTAAATTGGCCCTAGTGTGTGAATATGAGTGTGAAAGTTTTCTGTCTGTGTTAGTCCTATGATGAGGTGGAGATTTGTTCAAAGTGTACCCCGCTTACCACCCGAGAGCAGCTGAGATAGGCACCAGCACCCCCACGACCCCGAAGGGGACAAGCGGTAGCAAATGGATTGATGGATGGACTGTATATAAGCCGCAACCATTACATTTTAGATGAAAAAAAATAATTTTCCATATATTTGCAGCATCGGACTATAAGTCTCATATATATACATTGTGAAATGTATCATTTATGCCAAAATATTATATAAACGTTTATATACATACCTTAATTGTTTTTAGATGGTGTCTGTAAAACAGCATTAAAACAGGGGATCAAACAAAACAGAAGTCATCGTCATGGACCCGCTAGCGGCAAAAGCTAGCTTCCCGATCAGCTAAAAAGACTCAATTACTTCACGTTGACGTTTTGGTGGATTTACTGAGGAATTTGTGCAACTGAAACAATACGAAAATAATGCAATTGTATGTTAATAATAATAAAACATTTTAGACGTGTTAGCTTATTAACTAATGCTAACAACGCTAGCTTCAATACATTACGATAGTGTGTACAAATATCCAGAAATCACTCATAGGACATTTAGTAAGTATGAATTGTTTTAGTTGAATTGTAAAACTTACAAACGTTTGGAGTTTTGAATGAAGAAACCGACCGAGCAGGACCGCTATGGATGGTTTTACTTCCGGTTTAAGGCATTAAAAAGAAAGTACATTTTCAACCCGAAACACCTGGAGTGAGAGAACTCGTCCAAAAGATGGCGCCATAGCACAATTTTTAACACACCATTTTAGCGTTTTCTTGGCTTGAGTTAAAAGTGTTGAAAACAAAACATTATGGCAGATAGCAAAGAAAAAAACATAAATTAGCCGCATCATTTCATAAACCACACATTTCAAAGTGTAGGAAAAATAGTCCAGAATTTACGGTAATTTTTTCAAGGAAACAAAAAACAAGTAAATTCAACTTAATGGCACAGACTACTCCCTGAATAAGCAACACACATACGCTACTGCCATTCCATGTTTTGGAATTGCAACTGCACGCAAAGTCAACTATATAATACTTGCAAATGTTTTATGATTTAACAAATTAACACTTATTACCACCGCGACCACAATAAAAGGGACAAGCGGTAGTAAATGGATCGATGGACCACATGAACAAACACAGAATTACCGGAAATTATTACACAATCGATTCAAATGTGAAAGTTACCCAGCCCTAGAAGTGTGTCTTTTGAAAGGAAATTGGAATAAGTATAAATGGTATTTATTATTATTTTTTGATAATAAGGTAATGATGTGCTCCAATTCAAAGGTTACCATTTTGAATTTCCCAGCTCTTCATTAATGGTTTAAACTGATTTTAACGTTGTTTTTAAATTATGAGTAACTAGTACAGGTAATTATTGGCCAACGAGTAACACTAATGACACATCATGGGCTAAGGTGGTCATAAATACTTTATCGTAAAGTCTTTCTTGCGGAAATGACAGCAGCAGTAGCATTGCAGGCACGCTGAAGAGCTGCTATTCACGTTTACAACTTGACAAATGTTTGACAGGCTGGCTGTGTAAAAGACGGGGCTCCACCTGATTGCGGTTTTTCGTTTTGAACATTTGACCCGTGCGACACTTAACAAACAGAAGGGCCTCGGTCACTACGGCGCTTTGTTGTGCTTCCTGTTGCCGTGTGTTTGGGTTAGCGTTTGTAATTGATTCCAAGTATGTTTCCCAAGACTTTGTCCAAAACAAAGCACGGTTTGACAAATGCACAAAAAGGACTTAGAACTGGACTAAAATGTATGTTCATAGGTATTTGGACACCTGACCACGACACCTATACTGGAAGTTTGTGTTGCTAGAATTGAACATTTTTTCACTTTTACAAAATAACTAGTTATTCCTAAAGGTGTGCAAGGATGTCACACCAAACTAGAGCTAGGATTTATGGCTCTCTAAAGGATCTTGACGAAACGTTGCATTCCAAAAGCCATCTAAAGCATGGGTGTCAAACTCTGGCCCGCGGGCCAAATTTGGCCCGCCATGTAATTTATTTTGGCCCTTGAGACAATATTAAATTAACATTAGAGCTGGCCCGCCGTTATTATACAGCGGCGGTGCATTCACCGCTAATTCTAATACTTGCCAACCCTCACGATTTTCCCAGGAGACTCCCGAATTTCAGCCCCCCCCAGCCCCTCGAAAATCTACTGGGGCAACCATTCTCCCGAATTTCTCCCGATTTCCACTCGGACCACAATATCGGCGGCGTGCCTTAAAGGTACTGCTTTTAGCGTCCTCTACAACCTGTTGTCATGTCCGCTTTTCCGCCATACAATCAGCGTGCCGGCCCAGTCACGTAATATATGCGGATTCTACACACACACACAAGTGAATGCAAGGCATACTTGGTCAACAGCCATACAGGTCACACTGAGGTTGGCCTTAAAAACAACTCTAACACTGTTACAAATATGCACCACACTGTGAACCTACACCAAACAAGAATTACAAACACATTTCGGGAGAACATCCGCACGTAACACAACATCAACACAACAGAACAAATACCCACAATCCCTCGCAGCACTAACTCTTCCGGGACACTACAACATACACCCCCGCTACCAACAAACCTCGATTTTGCATGTCACTATAAAGTTATATAAGCCTTGCTTGTTCAATATTCAATGCAAAACTTGTTTGGGTCCCTATTAAAAGGTTAAGTTGTTCAACTTTGGCCCGTGGCTTTGTTCAGTTTAGAATTTTGGCCCACTCTGTATGTGAGTTTGACACCCCTGATCTAAAGCAATGTCTTTCAACCACTTATTTAGGTTAAAAACATTTTTTGCAAACCAGTACTTAGAGTCTGCAAGTGTTGTTGTTGAGTGTCGGTCCTGTCTAGAGCTCGGCAGAGTAACCGTGCAATACTCTTCCATATCAGTAGGTGGCAGCCGGTAGCTAATTGCTTTGTAGATGTCAGGAACAGCGGGAGGCAGTGTGCAGGTCAAAAGGTGTCTAATGCTTAAAACACAAATAAACAAAAGACGAGAGCCCCTTAAGAAAAGTCATTGAAGCTAAGGGAAGGCTATGCAGAACGAAACTAAAACTGAACTGGCTACAAAATAAACACAAACAGAATGCTGGACGACAGCAAAGACTTCCTGCGGAGCAAAGACGGCGTCCACAAAGTACATCCGAACATGACATGATAATCAACAATGTCTCCACAAAAAAGGATAAAAACAACAGAAATATTCTTGACTGGTAAAACGAAGTAGATGCGGGAAATATTACTCAAAGGAAGACATTAAACTGCTACAGGAAAATACAAAAAAAAAGAGAAAAAGCCACTAAAATAGGAGCGCAAGACAAGAACTAAAACACTACACACAGAAAAACAGCAAAAAACTTTTAAAAAAGTCATGGCGTGATGTGACAGGTTGTGCCAGTACAGCTACTTTGAGACAAAAGCTACATTGATGCATGCTTGGTTATGATTTAAAGTCATATCCAATAATTATAACAATGTTTTTACCGTTAACTTAGTTTAATTTTTTAATTATTTCAATGTGCAAAGAATTTGCCTTGGCTCAAAAAAAGGTCTAAAGGACCAGCTTGTTATATATTTTTTTCAGAATTTACTCGTTTTTATGATGGAAATAATCCAAAGCAAAAGTTATAACAAAAGGTCTGAATAATTCAGAATTTCACCATTGTTGAAATGCACAAAAAAAATTGATTCGTATCCGTACTGCGATTCTTATTCCTCTCAAATCTAACTTGATTCAAAAACAAACCCAAAAAATGTTTATTTATTTATTTTTTCAAGCTATGTGACTCCAGTCCAGTCAGTTGCTTCTTGACTGATGCAGCTAAGTAGTGTATTCAAGATTGTGTTGCTGCACATACGCAATGTGTAAGTAAAACTGAGGCCTGATCAATACGGTGCAGGACTGAGGCAGTTGTTCTTTCCCTGCTGTCATACCAAACACACACATACATATACTATATATATATACACACACACGCACACACCGTAGAGCCCTGTTGTAAATCTGTTCTGTGAATCAGTAAGAGTCCGCTCAGATTTGTTGTCAGGTGGTCTATCTTAGTTTACAATGCCCTTGAGGGGCTTATTCTTAGTGCAGAGCAAATCACAACAGCCTTGTTGTAGTTTACGTGTGGTTTTGACATAAACATTAGATACTATGGTATGGACTGAACATTTGTTTGGTAATGTGTGAGCTTGCAAAGAGGTGACTCCTGCACAGTCCACGTAGCCTGAATCTTTTTCATGTAATCGCATCCAGAGACTTAGTACACTCGTCCGTTTTCTATACCGCTTGTCCTTATTAGAGTTTAGCTCAGTGTTGTATAGTGATGTTCAAGGCAGGACTTTGGGTTGTTCTTTCAAATGTAATTTCATCAGCGTTCAATCGTTAAGACCAGGAGTCGGGAACCTTTTTGACTGAGAGAGCCATACAAGCCAAATATTTTAAAAAGTATTTCTGTGAGAGCCATATAATATATGTTTTTAACACTGAATACAACTAAATGCGTGCATTTTTAAGTAAGACCAACATTTCTAGAGTATAATAAGTCTCTTATTCTCTTTAATAACATTGTTATTCTGAAGCAAACCAACGATAAATAAAATAATTCTTACCGTTAATGCGACTTCTTGAACAGGTGCGGTAGAAACCGTATGGATGGTTTAAAATGCATAAGAATGTTTTATATTTTGAACGTTATTTTTGACACTCTGATTACCAGCGGAATTATTCATTACTTACCTGTTAAGCAATGTCAGCTAAGATTTATCTGAGAGCCAGATGCAGTCAACATGGAGTGTTTTATCACTTTTATGCAGATGACTGCCAAATTTATATGCCGATTTCAAAAAGCCACGGCCCCCTGGCACCCCTTCTTAACTGTCTATGCGACGTCAAGGCTTGGTTAGCCCAGAATTTTTTAATAATGAATGAGGGAAAAACGGAAATTTTAGTTTTTGGTCCGGCCCTCACTGACTTGGGACCATTGCAAAATTATGTGCGTCCCAAAGTCACCAGCCTTGGCGTCACTATAGACAGCGATTTTAAACTAGACAAACAAGTCAATGGCGTTTTAAAATCGTGTTTTTATCACCTTCGTCTTTTAGTAAATGTTAAACCGTTTTTATCTTTTAACCTTTTTGAACTAGTCGTGCATGCTTTTATTTCAAGTCGCCTGGACTACTGCAATGCACTTTATGCTGGCATTAGCCAAAAAGCTCTCTCCCGGTTGCAGTTAGTCCAGAACGCGGCAGCACGACTTTTAACAGGGGCCAGGAAAC
>NC_084632.1:15254177-15259177 GCF_033978795.1 Nerophis ophidion | reverse complement strand
TTCGACTATTTTTTGGAACCTTGGAGAATCATGCCTCGTCGGTGTGTTGTCGGAGGGTGTAACAACACTAACAGGGAGGGATTCAAGTTGCACCAATGGCAAGAAATCTGCCGCCAGACCCCCACTGAATTTGCCAGAGTGTCTCCACATTTGACCGGCGATGCTAAGACAGACATGGCACAGAGATGTATGGATAACCTGCAGATGCATTTGCAACGATTAAGTCAACGAAATCACAAAGGTGAGTTTTGTTGTTGACTTATGTGCTAATCAGACATATTTGGTCACGGCATGACTGCCAGTTAATCGATGCTAACATGCTATGCTAATTGATGCTAACATGCTATTTACGCTAGCTGTATGTACATTTGAAACTAAATACCCACATTTAATGCAAAACAAACACTTACCAATCGACGGATTTAAGTTGCTCCAGTGTCACAAGATGCGAAAGTCCTGATCGTTTGGTCTGCACATTTTACCGGTGATGCTAATAAGGCAGCCATGCTATGGGCCACTTCATTAGGTACACCCATGCTATGGCCGAATAGCGTCAATAGCTATTCGCTCAATAGCTTCAATTTCTTCTTCAATTTAGTTTTCGCTATCTGCCTCCATACTCCGACCATCTGTTTCAATACATGCGTAATCTGTTGAATCGCTTAAACCGCTGAAATCCAAGTCTGAATCCGAGCTAATGTCGCTATATCTTGCTGTGGTAACCGCCATGTTGTTTGTATTGGCAGCACTGTATGACGTCACAGGGAAATGGACAGTCCGCATCGCAAATAGCGAAAATCAAGAACTTTAAAGCTTTTTTTAGGGATATGCCGAGAGGTGTAAAATTTTGAAAAAAACTTTGAAAAATAAAACAAGCCACTGGGAACTGATTTTTATTGTTTTCAACCCTTTTGAAATTGTGATAATGTTCCCCTTTAAATGTTTAATAGTATGTGCATAAACCTAAAAATATTACGTAAACTTTACTCTGAAAATCTAGTTTTTTGAAACGCATGCACGACGATTCATGCGCACAGCACAACAGGTTCTGGCCGACGGACTATGCTCCGGCCTTTAGAATCACTTCACAGAGTACTGCAAGGTGGCATTATGGGTAATTCTTATCTTACATTTATAATGTGTTACAGAGTCGATGTTCTCCAGAAATGTGTTTGGTGTGGGTTCACAGAGTGTGGCGCATATTAGTAAGAATGCTAAAGTTGTTTATATCACAACCGTCAGTGTAAAAGGTATGGCTCTTGATTAAGTATGTAGTGCAATCTTGTGTGATAAGGAGCAAAACGCTCGCGTCCGTCCGGCACGCACACAACATGGTGTAAACGTGGGTGCCGTAGAGCAGTGGTCCCCAACCACCTGGCCGCGGCCGCTTAATAATTTTGTAATAAACTTTTTCTCATCACACTCAGTTTTATACTACATGTCAGTAATAAGCGCATGGGTGAGAAGAGGTTTTAAAATTATTAGCGCCCCAGCGGCTTATCAAGGAAATACGGTATATAAAATTTACTTAAAGTTTTGAGTAAAATGATGTTCCTGCTGATGAAAAACAAGTAGACTTTACCTAATTTGTTTAAATAAATATAACTTAAAACTTGGATGTAATTAACTAACTGTTACTTAATATTTTCACAACTGTTATGTTACTGTATATGGTAAGGAGAATTTACTTGATACTGGCAAGTGAGTGTTACTTGATATTGCAGCATTAAATTTTACTTAAATCATTTGCGTGCAAATACTTACAGTAATTTTTTTCAAGTAAATCTTATGAGTTATTTTTTGCAGTGTATTGAGTCCCGATACAATAATTTGACAATAAATGATAGAACTAAAAATGTTTTATAGCCAGTAACTAAAGTAAAGACAATAACACATTTTCATAAACCTCAACTTATTGTGTGAATGTCTATATAGTATTCTAGACAAAAAAAACAAAACATTTATTATTATTATTTTGCCGCAATTTTCATCCGATTGTAACTGTTCCAGTATCAAAAATGTTCGGCTCCACCGGGAATAGTGAGCTCCTTAAATTATTATTGTTTCAAATATCCCAGATTATCCAGAATTTTTTCTTTAAAAATGTGCACAGTTCCCACATTTCTCAACTGATTTGAACGTAAACGTAAAGCAATAGTAAAAATCCGCATCGCCCCTCCCCCAAAATCACTTGTACTCTAACCCATTTCGAACAATTCCTAAAAGCTACTTAAAAATCTGCCCATCAATTTCTGAATTATGCTGCTAATGATATGTCACTAAGATGACATATCAAAACAGAACACCACTACAATAGTTAAAAACAAATAAAGTGCATTTTTGTGCATGATGTCACACAAGATATTTCAATAACAATAGCTGCGTAATGGGTTCTTCCGGATGTTATCTCCTTCACTTGTTGACTTTTTTTTATTTTTTTCATACGGTGTTGATCTAGAAATAGTTGCTTCAACATTTTGTTGGTGTGGCACCGGCCGGAGTTGTTGATGCAGAGTTTCAAGCACTCTTCATTCTTTAGCGGGTGAATTTTCAAATGATGCTACATTAGCAGTGCTGCTACTTTTTGTAGCAACGCTTTTGCCGCATAAATGTTGAACATATTCCCGCTTGAAGCCAAACCACCGCCAAACAATGGATCCCATGCTGTTTTTCATGGTAATTAATTCCACCATTTATTACCAGATTCACACTTTCTTTCGCTCGTATTACCACCCTCATCACAGCTAACATTACCATGTCGCTACCTCTCACACGTGACAATATGTGACGTGTGTAGGAAGGTGCGCTTGGTTTACGTCTCTGTGAGAAGGAGAGACAAGGAAGAGTCTGGAACGCATGTAGTATAATGCCTGCAACTAAAAGTAACTGCCTGAGAACGTATACTCGAATATCACGATAGTCATTTTCTATATCGCACAGAGATAAACCCGCGATATATTGAGTATGTCGATATATCGCCCAGCCCTAATTCGAATGATACAGTACAGTACAACTACAAGAAGAAAAACGCTGTTAAACAAATAACTCAAATGTTAAAGTTATCATGGTTAATCTCGCCGTATCTGATTACTCGTTAAATTTGAGTGACTAACCAAAGGGTAAATAAAATGCTACAACTATTAGCATTATCAAAATTGTTCAATTCAGACTATACGGTTTTATTCATTGAAGACAGTACTATTTAAGTGGAGGTCTGCTTTGTAAATAAAGTATTTTTTGGAGTACAAGTCGCTCCATAGTGTAAGTCGCACCTGCCGAAAATACATTAAAAAAAAGGAAAAAAACATATATAAGTCGCACTGGAGTATAAGTCGCATTTTTGGGGGAAATTTATTTGATAAAAGCCAACACCAAGAATAGACATTTGAAAGGCAATTAAAATAAATAAAGAATAGTGAACAACAGGCTGAATAGGTGTACGTTATATGACGCATAAATAACCAACTGAGAAGGTGCCTGGTATGTTAACGTAACATATTATGGTAAGAGTCATTCAAATAACTATAAAATATAGAACATGCTACACATTAACTCCTAATTGCTAAATCCCATGAAATCGTATACGTCTAGTCTCTTACGTGAATGAGCCAAATAATATTATTTGATATTTTACGGTAATGTGTTAATAATTTCACGCATAAGTCGCTCCTTAGTATAAGTCGCACCCTCGGCCAAACTATGGAAAAAAACTGCGACTCATAGTCCGAAAAATACAGTAAATAAAACCGAAGAAGCTCACCTGTCCTTTGTTTTTGTCAAAGAAGCTCACATAGTCATGATGAACGTTGGATACCTGTTGCACTGGATCATACCTGTTGATATTTCTTGGTTAAAATATAAAAAAAAAAAGTGGGATTTATGGACGAGATGCAATTAAAGCACAGCCTAAAAAGCAGGTTTTAGGTTAAGATTTTAAAGGAGCTGACGTAGATGAATGCTGGGAGACAGTTTGTCAGGTGAGAAGTAGTACAGAAGCTATAAGACGACTCAGGGTGACTCTCTTTCCCCCCCCCCCACACACCAACTCACCACAACACGTCTTAATGACAACAGCCTACAGTCGGTAATAATGGCAAGCCGGAGCTTTTATTGCTTCATAAATTCTGAAAGCCTCTTCGGCGGCCTGATTACACTGAATTCCCGACAAAGTGGAAGGTGCCGTATATTTCTTAAGTTAAAACTGAAAGAAAATAGACCCCCCCGAGTATTAGGTTCATCGCTTTAGGGCATATTTCCGCCTACTCCAGATGAGACGGAATAAAAGGAAAGAAAAGAAAAGTCGGGACACTCAAACTTGATTAGTTGAGTTTGGATCCGTCGGTTTGAAAGTTTGAGCGGATTGGCGAAGGACTTTTTTATTTGTTGGTTTGCTGCCTCAGAACGACGGCGCTAGGATGCTGATGGCCGGTAAAAAGATTTGTTTGAAAAGTAGATGACAGTCCAATACTTTTCAATCAGCATGTGTTTGCCCAGCACTCCGCTGCACAGTCAAAGCAAATTGATGAAGAAGGCTGAGATGTACTGTGCATAGATTGCTCTTTATTGGCCTTATACATAAATCTGCGGTCCGACCCCCCTGCAATCACAGCGCTGTATTTTCCATTACTGATGTTATTACACCAATCCACTGACTGCTTTGGACAGACACACAATCACGCATAGGAGGATTAACTCACACACAAATAATAAAGACATACATCTTCCAAAGAATGACTTATGCCATATTTTACAGAGGTTGGAGCTGATTTTATTACCTTCCAATGTCCATTATGTTTTTAACACAGAACTTGCTCCATCTGTTTCATTTGTCAAATTTTGTTTCACTTGTTGACGTCTTATGATGAATCACATTTTACTTATTTTGTATAACGTGGCTAAATTACAGTCCTAAGTATTATTATATATATATATATATATATATATATATATATATATATATATATATATATATATATATATATATATATATATATATATAT
>NC_084632.1:15181677-15251677 GCF_033978795.1 Nerophis ophidion | reverse complement strand
CAATGTTATAATGAATTATTACTTAAAAATTATCACTTTAAAATGTTTTATGTGGAAAAAATATTGCATATGTTGTGTGGTTGCCGTATAAAAACATCAAAGTTTTTAAAAAAGGGCATAAAACAAACAAAAATAATAGTTCAAACTCAAAATCGACAGATATATCGGAAGTTGGTCTTGAAATTTAAGTGTTAAAAGTAAAAAACAAAACTGATAAAAATGTATCACTTTATGAGTGGTGAACCTTTCAGATCGAGCAGGCTTCATCAGTTCATGCTCATAGACTTAGTTCGGTCAGATCTATTCTAGATGTAGAATGACTTATGCCACATGTTACACATCCAGTCTCACACTATCCAGTGTCTATGTTGTACTTATTACAGAGCTTTATTGCTAAGCACTTGCTTGTAAGCCTCACGCTAACATGGCTTGCTACGGTAATGTCTGGGGGAAATTTCTCATTCTGATTGATTGATTGATTGAAACTTGTATTAGTAGATTGCACAGTTCAGTACATATTCCGTACATTTGACCACTAAATGGTAACACCAGAATAAGTTTTTCAATTTAAGTCGTTAATCAATTCATTGACGGGTAGCAGACGAAGGCTAAGAATCAACTTGCGTTAAAATTTCATATGAAGCGTTCTGTCATTTAATGGACATTTCACGTACGCTCGTTCACACCAAAACGGGGCCGTGGATTGGGAGGCCCTAAGCACAACACTCATAAGCTAAAATTGGTCAGATTAAGTCTTAATGCAGACTAGATCTGACCAATCTTAGTGTATGAGCATGAACTGATAAAGCCGGATTAGAGGCGAAATGTCTTTTAAAGTGGATCATTATCACCAGACCTATGTAAGCGTCAATATATACCTTGATGGTGCAAAAAAAAGACCAAATATTTTCTAACGGATTTCCGAACTCTAAATGGGTGAATTTTGGCGAATTAAACGCCTTCCTGTTTATTGCTCTGGTGGCAATGACGTCACCGAGGTAATACAGCCGCCATTTTCATTTTCTACACATTACACACACGGCTCTCAGCTCTGTTATTTTCTGTTCTTTCGACTATTTTTTGGAACCTTGGAGACATCATGCCTCGTCAGTGTGTTGTTGGAGGGTGTAACAACACTAACAAGGAGGGATTCAAGTTGCACCGAAGATGCGAAAGTGTCTGCCGCTACGCTAATCGATGCCAACATGTTATTTACCGGCAATGACAGACATGGCACAGAGATGTATGGATAACCTGCAGATGCATTTGCAATGATAAAGTCAACAAAATCACAAAGGTGAGTTTTGTTGATGTTGACTTATGTGCTAATCAGACCAGCTAATCGATGCTAACATGCTATTTACCGGCGGTGCTAAAGCAGACATGGCACAGAGATGTATGGATAACCTGCAGATGCATTTGCAACTATATTACGTTTCCTTCCACCCACATTCAATGCGAAAAAAACACTTACCAATCGACGGATTTGAGTTGCTCCATTGTCACAAAATGCGAAAGTCCTGATCGTTTGGTCCCCACATTTTACCGGCGATGCTAACGGAGCTATTTGGCCATGCTATGGCAATGAATGGCGTCAATAGCTATTCGCTCAATAGCTTCAGTTTCTTTTTCAATACTTTCATACTCCAACCATCTGTTTCAATACATGCGTAATCTGTTGAATCGCTTAAGCCGCTGAAATCCGAGTATGAATCCGAGCTAATTTCACTATATCTTGCTGTGGTATTCCCATTTTTTGTTTACATTGGCAGCACTGTGTGACGTCACAGGAAAATGGATAGTGTTTTCGAAAATAGCAAAAATAAGGCACTTTAAAGCTTTATTTAGGGATATTCCGGGACCGGTAAAATTTAGAAAAAAACTTCAAAAAATACAACAAGCCACTGGGAACTGATTTTTATTGTTTTTAACCCTTTTGAAATTGTGATAATGTTCCCTTTTAAGACAAACTGAACGGTCCAGTTGCAATCGATTGAATGCCCCGAGAATACAATGACCTGGATGAAGGAGATCATTCATAGACTTGGTAGAAAGGTGAATTATGTGCGGTCCCATTGAAGTATTTGGACGTTTAAAAGTAAGGTATTATCGTGATATTGTAAAGCTTTTTATAATCCCAGCAGGCTTCATCAGTTTATGCTCACAGACTAAGATTAGTCAAATCTAGTCTCAATGCAGATTTACTCAGACCAGTCTATGTGAATGAACTGATGAAGCCTGCTCGGTTCAGAGACAAAACCTTTCTATCAACTTTTTCAGGGCTTTTGTTGCCCCTGAACACTACAATTTGGAAGCATTATTCGAACTTATGTCCACAAATCTGCTTTCTCTGCTGGGAGCATTTAGCACTCCGCATCGCTCTGACAGCTCCTCTGGTTCTCCTCCCAACTGACGAGGACTGGCAGCGCCCTTCCCACCCAATTAGAGCTGACGCGGTTTGACCCGCAGATCCCAGTCGTTTGCTCACAGAACAGACTCTGACCTCTGGGCCTGCAAGTTCTTTGCCAATATGAGAGCTGCCTGTCTCTGGTTGGGATAGTTTACATCAAACACCCCACTTATGAAAGTTGATGATGTAGTTGATTTTTTTTCCATTATACCGCCGCCACTGGTACTCATGAATGTCGTGGTACCACATCAGTCCTAAACATCGAAGTGCTCACACAGCAATCACCATTTGAACCAGCTTTAATTGGCAAGATGTAAAAGACCACTTTTCACCTCTGTGCTCACCTGTCAGCTGACGATCATATAAAACAGCAGCTTGGCAGTCTTTCTATTAAGCTCTTAAGCCTTTTAAAAGGAAATCAAAGACCCATTAACAGTGTTCTGTCACAAGACAACTAGTAGTAATTCTTCACTGAACTCTGACCCGGGCTGCACTCTGTCTTTCTCTGGCTTTAATGGCTGGGACTTTACTACGACAAACACACACACACACACACACACACACACACACACACACACACACACACACACACACATATATAACCATACACATGGCCATTGCTCACAGTTTCACCAACACAGATCAATGCTAGTAGAGTGATCATCTCCAGCTTGATAGAGGACCAAGCCTTCCCTTCAGACAAGGAAAGAATGACAACACAGACAGAGGATGCCATAGATAGAGATGGATAAAGAAAGAGACAGTGACAAAATAATACAAAAAGACACGGAAAGGACGAGCATCTTCCCTCCGCAGGACTGACATCTATATCTCCTTCTATCGACACCTGGCCTAACTAAGAACTCTGTCGTTGGGGAGATTGTGAGTGACGGCCCAGCTAATGTTGGACAATAATGGGAAAAGTCAAGGTGAAGGCACAAAAAAATAGCAAGGGATGTCCACTATTGATGTATGACATGCAAAGATGAACGGTAACATGTCTAAAAACTTTAGAAATATACCTGTGACATCACCTGTCCCCTTAAACACACCACAACTAAAGGCAATATTGCAGCAGTAAAATCAGCTCTTGCATGAAGAAAAATTGCAGTCCACCGAGGATCAACAATCCAAACATCTTCATAGATATACTGCATGGATATGTGTATACATATATATATATATACATGTGTGTATATACATGTACATGTATATATTCAAGTTAAAGTTAAAGTACCAACGATCGTCACGTGTGGTGAAATTTGTTCTCTGCATTTGACCCATCCCCTTGTTCACCCCCTGGGAGGTGAGGTGAGGGGAGCAGTGGGCAGCAGCGGTGCCGCGCCTGGGAATCATTTTAGGTGATTTACCCCCATTTCCAACCCTTGATGCTGAGTGCCAAGCAGGGAGGTAATGGGTCCCATTTTCATAGCCCTTGGTATAACTCGGCCGGGGTTTGAATTCACAACCTACCGATCTCAGTGTGGACACTCTAACCACAAGGCCACTGAGTATGTACATGTGTGTGCATACATGTGTGTGTGTGTGTGTGTGTGTGTGTGTGTGTGTGTGTATATATATCCATTTTCTACCGCTTATTCCCTTTTGGGGTCGCGGGGGGGCGCTGGCGCCTATCTCAGCTACAATCGGGCGGAAGGCGGGGTACACCCTGGACAAGTCGCCACCTCATCGCAGGGCTAACACAGATAGACAGACAACATTCACACTCACATTCACACACTAGGGCCAATTTAGTGTTGCCAATCAACCTATCCCCAGGTGCATGTCTTTGGAAGTGGGAGGAAGCCGGAGTACCCGGAGGGAACCCACGCATTCACGGGGAGAACATGCAAACTCCACACAGAAAGATCCCGAGCCTGGATTTGAACCCAGGACTGCAGGAACTTCGTATTGTGAGGCAGACGCACTAACCCCTCTGCCACCGTGTGTATATATATATATATATATATATATATATATATATCTATATATATATATATATATATATATATATATATATATATATGTGTGTAGTTATACATTGTATTTATATATATATATGTGTGTGTAGTTATACATTGTATTTATATATATAAGTATATATATGTATATTTATGTATGTGTATATATATATGTATGTGTATATATGTATATGTACATATATATGTGTGTATTTATACATTGTGTATATATATATGTATGTATATATATGTATGTGTGTGTGTATATATATATATATATATATATATATATATATATATATATATATACATACATACATATATATACAATGTATAAAAACACACATATATATGTATATATATATATATATTTATACACATACATATATACATACATATGTTTATATATACATGTATATATATGCATATGTGTGTGTGTGTGTGTGTGTATATATATATGTGTTTGTATATATGTGTGTGTGTATGTATATATATATATATATATATATATATATATATATATATGTATATATATGTATATGTATATATATATATATATGTATATATATGTATATGTATATATATATATATATATATATATATGTATATATATGTATATGTATATATATATATATATATATATATATATATATATATATATATATATATGTATGTATGTATGTATGTATGTATGTTTGTATGTTTATATATACATGTGTATATGTTTATATATACATGTGTATATATGCATATATGTGTGTGTGTGTGTATATATATACTGTATATATATATATATATATATATATATATATATATATATATATATGGCTTTTTTGAAAATTAAAATTTCCTCTCGGGGATTAATAAAGTATTTCTGATTCTGATTCCGATTTTTTTCTTCCTAAAGTTTAGCTGGTGCGGCTTATATACACCTGTGCACGCTATCGTTCGGAAAACACGTTAATACATTTTTTTCGTCTTTTTACCAAAAGAGCCAAAATTCTGTTTAAAAAAATAAACCTAAATCTGGCAGTGTTCAAGAACATTGATGAAACGTTAGTCCAGTAAAAAAAAAAAAACACTTACTGTATTTTTCGGACTATAAGTCTCTGTTTTTTTTCATAGTTTGGCCGAGGGTGCGACTTATACTCTGGAGCGATTTATGTGTGAAATTATTAACACATTGCCGTAAAATTTTAAATAATATTATTTATCTCATTCACTTGAGACTAGATGTATAAGATTTCATGGGATTTATTGATTAGGAGTGACAGATTGTTTGGTAAAGGGATAGCATGTTCTATATGTTATAGTTATTTGAATGACTCTTACCATAATATGTTACGTTAACATACCAGGCACCTTCTCAGTTGGTTGTTTATCCGTCATATAACGTACACTTATTCAGCCTGTTGTTCACTATTCTTTATTTATTTTAAATTGCCTTTCAAATGTCTATTCTTGGTGTTGGGTTTTATCAAATAAATTTCCCCCAAAAATGTGACTTATACTGCAGTGCGACTTATATATGTTTTTTCCCTTCTTTATTATGCATTTTTGGCAGGTGCGACTTATACTCCGAAAAATATGGTATATTCAAAATTCTGACAATAGGAACACATTACTGAACTGGACCTTGTACAACAACAAAAAAAAAACGGTTTGGTCTTCAGTGAAAAAATGAATAATCACGTTCACATTACTCATTAAAACATGGCTTGGCTGTTATTTTAGTTCACTGACTAGGTTTAACTGGTGCCAACATCCGATACACAATAGAACGCACCCAGGCCGCAGCTGTTAAGTGGCAGCTTGACATTGACAAACAGCTGAGAGTCATGCCAGTCTGTTTATAAAGATTTGTTTTAATCAAATAATTAAGTTCTAAAATGTACTCCAAAAGGGGTTTTGAATCATACCTGGGTCCTGTTGCTTTCTATTTAGTCTCACTAGTGCACATTAAATCAGTGTTTTTCAACCTTTTTTGAGGCAAGGCACGTTTTTTTCAAAAAACAAATACAGAGACACACCACCAGCAGAAAACATAATGAAAAATGAAACTCCATCATGTCGTTGTGCGTTATTTTTAATTTTGTTTGTGTTTTCCTGTGTGGTGGTTTAGTTTTTGTTTTGCAGTGTTATTTTTGTGGCCCTTCTGTTTTGCCGGTGTTTTCCCATAGCAGTTTCATGTCTTCCTTCGAGCGCTATTTTAGTTGTTGCTATCCTTCTTTTGTGTGGACATTGTTGATAGTCATGTCATGTACAGATGTACTTTGTGGAGGCGCAAGTTTTTGCTGTCGTACAGCATTCTGTTTTTGTTTACTTTGTAGCAAATTCAGTTTGACTTTTGCTTTACATAGCCATCCCAATGCTTCATTTCCTTTTCCTTTTGTCCCTTTTTGGTTTAAGCATTTCCGTACTTTTTTACCTGCACGCTGTCTCCCGCTGTGGTCTGCATATTGGGATCACATCAAACCATCCTCGTCCCACCCGACACATTCCGACTTTTACAAAGCAGCAGGTAGTTAACCTGCGGACACCTACTGATATGGTGTATTACGTGGTTACCCCGCCGAGCTCTACACAGCAAAGACACTAAGTAACGGCACATTATTCGTAGATTATAATTATTGATGTGCAAAAAAATATTTTTTGGACCAATTAGGTGAAGTTGTGAAATTTCCCACGACACACCAGACAATATCTCAGAATGCTGGACGACAGCAAAAACCGTGGTTGAAAAACACTGCATTAAATAACCCTCATCCCTCTTTAGACTTCATCTCGGTGTTCAGCAGCCAACACAAAGCTACTTACACGCCTCATTTAGCTACACTCCGTATTAATTGGTGCTGTTGGCAATGTGCACGCCAGCTGTGTGAACATTTACTTCATCATTCCATCACACACACACCCTCATGCAGATTAGTCTATCAATCGCACACCTCTGCTCGCGAATCGATGCTAAACCTCAGGCTTTGCGATGCCGTAGTCCAAACCTCACCACTTCCACCGCAGATCCCCTCAGTAAGCTCGGCGCCACCTGTGTCGGGTTTGTTCTGTGGGAGGCCCGGGCAACGTTGGAGAACAGGCACAGCCAGGGGCGATACATATCCCCGAGGTATGTCTTTCATTATTAATGATGTTTCCGCCAAATTATTTAGACCCAGAGTCGCAGCAAAACCCTATGCCACGTAAAAACACATACCGATATAAAAAACAAACACACACTGCAGAGTCTCTTTCGGCCCTTTGCTACTCACAGTAACATTAATCCAGTGTGATTAGCAAAGTGTGAAATCTATTCCAAGCAGTTCATTAGTCCTGCTTTCTTTGTTTTTAAGCAGAAGGAGGCCGAACCAGACCGAGTTGTATGCCACCTTCAGTTTGTGTGTCCACATGTGTGTCCCTCCGAGGCTACTACTTGTAGTCTTGTTAAGAAATTGGCAGCGATCACAGTTAGTCTCTTGGCAATGTCTGACCTTGGTTTAGAGAGCCACTTAAACAACACACACACACATTCTTGTATTGTCTTGTATAAAATACTCTATATTGCCAAAAGTATTTGGCCACCCAACCAAATGATGAGAATCAGGTGTCCTAATCACTTGGCCCGGTGTATAAAATCAAGCACTTAGGCATGGAGACTGTTTCTACAAACATTTTTGAAAAAGGGCCGCTGTCAGTGATTTCCAGCATTGAACTGTCATAGGATGCCACCTGTGCAACAAATCCAGTCGTGAAATTTCCTCACTTCCAAGTATTCCAAAGTCAACTTTATTATAAGAAAAGTGAAGAGTTTGGGAACAACAGCAACTCAGCCACCGAGTTGTAGGCCACGTAAACTGACAGAGAGGGGTCAGCGGATGCTGAATTGCATAGTGCAAAGACTTTCTGCACAATCAGTTGCTGCAGAGCTCCTAACTTCATGTGACCATCCAATTAGTCCACGTAGAGTATGCAGAGAGCTTCATGGAATGGGTTTTTGTTTATATACGAATACAATACTATACTAGGTATCGATCGTATTAACATCTGGAATTGATCACCCATATTTTACATTGAAGCTTTTCCGGTTAGCTTCTTGTGTTGTCCTGCTAGGGGTGTGTGTGTGTGTGTGTGTGCGTGTGTGATGATTTGACATTCCTTTTTCCCGTTTCCTCCATTGATAATAATACTTTGAAGAAACTTAGTTTATTTGGTGGTGAGGATTGGTGTCTTAGAAGCGGCCTAACACTGTGGTTAGACAATGCCAAATACTTTTCGCCAAATATTATATATAAATGTATATGTGTATGTGTATATTAGTGTGTATATATGTGTATATATATATATATATATATATATATATATATATATATATATATATATATATTCATATATGTATAAATATGTACATATATGCATATATTTACGTATGCATGTATGTGTATGTATATATATACATATATATGTATATATGTATGTATTTACATATATGTATGTACATGTATATTTGTACATATATACACGCATACGTGTTTAAATGCATTTATATGTACAGTATATATACATACATATATATATATACATATATATATATATATATATATATATATATATATATATATATATATATATATATATATATCTCGATTCTGTTTGTTGCTCCAAATTTCATATGAAATCATATAACTCCTGCATGAGTGTAACAACAAATACGTAAATATAATTGTATCTCACTTTGTGTGCACCCCTTTTGAAGGAATCTTTCAGACGAGTACACTCTTTAGCTATATTAGCACTAAGACAATGCTGCGGTAAAGATCGGCCCGGGAACTTAAGTCCATCATCAATCATTTGCATGAACTCACCAAGGCTGAAGAGGACCAGGAACTTGAGGCAGACAAACTCTCGTTGGTCCATTTGCAGAGATCGTAGTTTGGCCACCAGCTCCTGGGCGTGGCTCAACAGATTGTTGAGGGTGGCCCCGGCCTGGGATGCGATCACTGCGTAGTCTACCTGCAAACATAAAGAACGATCTGAATCAGGTTCCTTGTTAAGTGTTTTTGTCAAACCCATTTGTGGCCTTTGATAAAGCAATGAAATAATAATCAATGAATCAATGTTTATTCATATAGCCCTAAATCACAAGTGTCTCAAAGGGCTGCACAAGTCACAACGACATCCGCGGTACAGAGCCCACATATAACAGATACATATGAAGGTGCTCGCTATATTTGCAGCTGCAGCATATTTGTCTGGGAGGCAACTCCTTAGCTGCCAGTCACTGTAAACAGCCCCGTATTAAATTTTTATATTTATTGACAATTCATTACCATAATTGACTGCGCAAGCGTTTCCAGGGAAAGGTTGATGCCGGTGTTCCCCCAAAGGAGGGTCTGTGGGAGCTCCAATTTGCAATTAAAAACACAGCAGGATTTCAAAACGTATGCACCGAGAAAGTAGGAATAAGCCGACTGTCTTCTAAAAAAAAAAAAAAAAAATCACTTTTCTTCCTCTACTAAATTGGTTTAAGATGTGAGTCCAATTAAATCCAATGTAACTCCAAGGTAACCGTACTTTTTGCAGAAAGCAAACAAGTACAAGAATTAGGGCTGAACTGAAGCTATCGATTATTTTAGTAATCGAGAATAATCAAGGGATCGGATAAAACACACTTTATAACTTCAATGCGTATTTTGGGGAAAATAGTTTAAATAAACAAAGATTTTTCTGCTTTCTATAACAGGGCCGAGTCGTACCAAAGACTATAAAAATGGGACCCATTATCTCCCTGCTTGGCACTCAGCATCAAGGGTTGGAATTGGGGGTTACATTACCGAAAATGATTCCCGAGCGTGGCCACTGCTGCTGCTCACTGCTCCCCACACCTCCCAGGGGGTGAACAAGGGGATGGGTCAAATGCAGAGAATAATTTTGCAACACCTACTGTGTGTGTGACAATCATGGGAACTTTAACTTTTTTTAAATGTATTTCTAATTGCAAACAAATCACATCAACAATGATAATGCACTTTTAATTAAAAATAATAACAAGTTCGCCGCCACACTGATCACAGCACTTACATATCACCTAATACCACCATACCACTACTAATTTGTGCTCTATTGCAACGTCCTTGCGGAAACTATGTCCGCGTATTTAAAGTTCCACGGAAATTATACGGTCCTGATTTACATGTACATTTTTATTAGTTACACTTAAACGATTAATGGAAGCAAGATAATATACAGTGGGGCGCTTTAGCTCGGTTGGTAGAGTGGCCGTGCCAGCAACTTGAGGGTTGCAGGTTCGATTCCCGCTTCCGCCATCCTTTAGACCAAATGCCGTTGTGTCCTTGGGCAAGACACTTTACCCACCTGCTCCCAGTGCCACCCACACTGGTTTGAATGTAACTTAGATATTGGGTTTCACTATGTAAAGCGCTTTGAGTCACTAGAGAAAAAGCGCTATATAAATATAATTCACTTCACTTCACTACAGTGCGTCCGGAAAATATTCACAGCGCCTGACTTTTTCCACATTTTGTTATGTTACAGCTTTATTTCAAAATTTAATATATCCAATTTTGTCCTCTAAATTCTATGGACAATAGCTCATAATGACAATGTGAGAAGTTATTTTTTTAAATATTTTTTTGCCGAAAAACAAAAAGATGGCAAATATTCACAGCCTTTGCTCAATGGTTTGAGCTCCCACCCTGAGATCGATAGGTCGCAAGTTCAAACCCTGGCCGAGTCATACCAAATACTATAAAAATGGGACCCATTACCTCCCTGCTTGGCACTCAGCATCAAGGGTTGGAATTGGGGGTTAAATCGCTGATATTATTCCCGAGTGAAGCCACCACAGCTGCTCATTGCTCCCCTCACCTCCCAGGGGGTGGAACAAGGGGGTGTGTCAAATGCAGAGAGCAATTTCTTGACAATCAGGGGTACTTAACTTTTTTGATGCACAGAAACATCCTGGATGAAAACCAACACTTTCAATCAAAATCTGATGGAGTTTTAGAGGTGCTGCAAAGAGAAACGGGCAAAAATAGGTGTGCCATGTTTATAGGATTGAATGCAGAAAGACTTGAGGATGTAATTGCTGCCAAAGGTGCATCAAGAAATTATTGAGTAAAGGCTTTGAACATGTATGTACATTTTTTGTTTTTTATTTTAAATAAATCGACACATTTTTCCAATGGGGTATTGTGGGTAGAATTTTGAGGGCAACAATTATTTTTTTCCATAAGGCTGTAACATAACATGTGGAAAAAGCTGTGAATATTTTCCGGATGAACTGTAAAACAAAGCTTTTTCTAATCAAATTAATCGATATAATGGATTCATTTTTGCAGCCTTAAAAAGGGTATCCCTTGTTGTAAAAGTCAACAGTCAAGGGTAAACATGTAATATGTGACGCGGCACTCCTAAAGAACAATTTCATTCTGATTGTGCTCTATCCCTTTTCATACCGACTGCTTTTGTCTTTGATTTTTTTAGTTTTTCATTTTAAATATATGAGTACATTTTTGCAAAAACAACTTTTTACATTGTTTTTATGGGGTATTGTGTGTAGAATTTTGAGGACAAACATACATTTATTCCAATAAGGCTGTAACATAATAACATGTGGAACAAGCTGCGAATACTTTCGGGATGCACTGTAAGTCAAATATTTTTCTAATCAAATTAATCGATATAATGGATTCATCTTTCCCGATTTATAAAAGTCAAAAGTCAAGGGCAAACATGTAATATTTGACACTGCACTTCTAAAAAACAATTTTTTTCTGACCGTACACCATCCCTTTTCTTACAGACTGCTTTTGACTTTGATATTTTAGTTTTTCATTTTAAATAAATGGGCACATTTTTGCAAAAACAACTTTTTACATTGTTTTTATGGGGTATTGTGTGTAGAATTTTGAGAAAAAACATGCATTTATTCCAATACGGCTGTAACAAAATAACATGTGGAACAAGCTGTGAATACCTTCCGGATGCACTGTAAATCAAATATTTTTCTAATCAAATTAATCGATATAATGGATTCATCTTTCCTTAGTTGTAAAAGTCAAGAGTCAAGGGTAAACATCTAATACGTGACGCTGCACTCCTAAACAAATATTATTTTCTGACCGTACTCCATCCCTTTTCTTACTGACTGCTTTTGATTTTGATATTTTAGTTTTTCATTTTAAATAAATGGGCAAATGTTTGCAAAAATATATTTTTACATTGTTTTCATGGGGTATTGTGTGTAGAATTTTGAGGACAGACATGAATTTATTCCAATAAGGCTGTGACATAATAACATGTGGAACAAGCTGTGAATACCCTACGGATGCACTGTAAATCAGACATGTTTCTTATCAAATTAATCAATATAATAGATTCATCTTTCCCTAGTTGTAAAAGTCAAAAATCAAGGGTAAACATCTAATATGTGATGCTGCACTCCTAATGAAAAATTTTATGCTGACCGTGCTCCATCCCTTTTCTTACCGACTGCTTTTGTCTTTGATTTTTTAGTTTTTCATTTTAAATATATGGGTACATTTTTGCAAATCAACTTCTTACATTGTTTTTTATGGGGTATTGTGTGTATAATTTTGAGGACAAACATGAATTTATTCCAATAAGGCTGTAACATAAAAACATGTGGAACAAGCTGTGAATCTCTTCCGGATACACTGTAAATCAAATATTTTTCTAATCAAATTAATCGATATAATGGATTCATCTTTGCCTAATTGTAAAAGTCAAAAGTCGAGGGTAAACATGTAATATTTGACGCTGCACTTCTAAAAAAACGTTTTTTTCTGACCGTACTCCATCTGTTTTCTTACTGACTTCTTTTGTCTTTGATATTTTAGTTTTTCATTTTAAATAAATGGGCAAATGTTTGCAAAAAGATATTTTTACATTGTTTTCATGGGGTATTGTGTGTAGAATTTTGAGGACAGACATTAATTTATTCCAATAAGGCTGTAACATAATAACATGTGGAACAAGCTGTGAATAACTTCCGGATGCACTGTAAGTCAAATATTTTTCTAATCAAATTAATCGATATAATGGATTCATCTTTCCCTAGTTGTAAAAGTCAAAAGTCGAGGGTAAACGTGTAATAAAGAACAATTTTATTATGACCGTGCTGCACCACTTTTCTTACCGACCTGCTTTCGTCCCCCTCTTTTGCTTTTTTTCCTACAATCCCAACGGTGAGAGTTATGGCTCAAGCGAGAAGCAGACGCTGCCCCCTTTCCAAAGTGTCAATCAATTTACATAAAATCAACTGCGCATGAAATAACTTCGTTGAAGGATTGGAGCGTTGATGGTGATGCCTGCGGTTATTGCCTCCTGGCCTGAAGTACACAGAGAGGGGAAAACACTATCATGCCACTATAGCAGAGTTAGCACTAACCCCACTGACCTGCATATCAATCAATCAATCAATACTACTTTATTATACCTCCTGCAGAGACATGCTGGGTTAATATATAAATAAAGCCTCTGATTTAAACCCATCCTCAACCACCACGGACTGGTTTGAAGCGTGTGAACTGCGGGGTTGAAAGTAAAATAAATATGTGTGCTGGTTGTCGTTTAAATTTCACGGACACCGGCGGCGTTGCGCTGTCAAAAACATCAGCGTTGTCGTATTGGAGACCGGCGACGGTGCTGCGAGGCCTTGCTTAATCATTCAGCAGCTCGGCCCATTTGTCATTTTATCTTTTGCATGCATTTTAATAAGCTCAAGTCCGAGTTTGATCTATGACAGGAAGAAGAAGCGGCCTCCTTTCTCCCCAAACTGAAAATGCACATCTATTTGCGCCTACGTCGCCGACCCTGAAAATGACGTCCATGTTCACTTGAGACAAATGTCAAGTTAAATTATGCATGCATTTGATTTATCAGGAGATACCAGTGGGCTTGTTCCGTCTCGCTTTGTTCCATAAATAAAGTGCGCAAAGAACTTTATAGTCAATCAATCAATCAATCAATGTTTACTTATATAGCCCTAAATCACTAGTGTCTCAAAGGGCTGCACAGACCACCACGACATCCCCGGTAGGCCCACATAAGGGCAAGGAAAACTCACACCCAGTGGGACATTGGTGACAATAATGACCCAGTGGGACGTCGGTGACAATGATGACTATGAGAACCTTGGAGAGGAGGAAAGCAATGGATGTCGAGCGGGTCTAACATGATACTGTGAAAGTTCAATCCATAATGGATCCAACACAGTCGCGAGAGTCCAGACCAAAGCGGATCCAACACAGCAGCGAGAGTCCCGTTCACAGCGGAGCCAGCAGGAAACCATCCCAAGCGGAGGCGGATCAGCAGCGCAGAGATGTCCCCAGCCGATACACAGGCGAGCAGTACATGGCCACCGGATCGGACCGGACCCCCTCCACAATAGTGCATCGATTAATCCAGTGCAGTGGTTTCTTAACCTTGTTGGAGGTACCGAACCCCCCCAGTTTGATATGCTTCATTAAATAAAAATAAAATGTTTTAGTTTTTTTCAAATTCAAGAAAAAGTTCTATGTTTTTGGCAAGGGAGTAGGTTTGATTTTGAGATTGGTGGGGACACAAAAGTGCACCAAGGCAGCACTCTGAAAGTTTACGTTTTTTTTTTTTTTTACATTAGCAATCATAATTTCACGTCATGCAGATGTTTATAGGGTAAAGTAACTAAAATGAAAGCAAAGGAGACAACTTCGAAGAGTTCTCATCTTTACTCTTTAGTGTAGGGCTGTAGTGCAACTGTGCATCATACTGTCAATTAACATAGCCTACTGTCCATCAACAACATCAGAATTACATTCATGCAATACAACATTGTAAACAAACATAAATGAACTGTAATAAACTTTTCCCCAACTCGTGATTAAATCACTCACAATTTTTCCCTTCATCTACTTCTTTCTATTGCTGCTTTTGTACTGTAAATATGTTACATGAAACTAAAAAAAATTCCAAAAATAAAACGGAAAGGTGAAATCCGGCGATCTGATTGGCTGTTAACCGTGGTTTAAATATTGAGCACGGCTACTATTCTAAAGCCTTATCACAGCGTAGGCTATCACTCCGCCTCAGGCACGTATGACTGGTATGAATGGAAGTTGTTGTCACGTATCCATGACAACGGACTGATGCAGTCCGGAGAAAAAGACAGCTGATGTTTTTACGATGTTAAAAAACGGACTAAAGTAGTTGAATTCACATGTTTAAGGTTAACTTTCACCTACGGGGAGGGTTAACAATGGTAGAGGGGACTGAGCATTGACTTTCACCTGGAAAAAAAGCGTAGGAAAAGACGAGATGCAGTGCTAATTTGGAGCTAACGTCTGGATAGGTGGGACTGTTTTTTCCACAGTGAGGAGTGACAGCGGGGACAGCCAATCACACGTAAGTTAGCATGAAAGTGGCAACCAATCAGGGAGCGATATTTAGGTTAGAGGCGGGACTTCTAGCAGAGACCGACATTTAACCCATTCTGTGCCATAATTATTGACTAAACATTACGGGCAGCGGTTGTATTGATAGTGACTGCACAGTAGCGGCTGGATATTGGTAGGGAAGTGTCCCTAGCGTCCCTACCCAATTCTACGCCCTTGGTTTTTGGTAACACTTTAGTATAGCGAACATATTCTAAGCAACAAAGACTTTATTTTGTCATGATCTGTGGTCCGGATCATGTTTTTGTTATATTTTTGTTAGTTTTTGGACTCTTTTAGTTCCTATTTTGCGCTCCCTTGTTTTGTTTGGTTGCCATGCCGACTTATTATTTTCACCTGCCTCTGGTGTTCGGACCGCGCACCCGTTTCTAATCAAGACCCTCATTTAAGCCTGTATTCGCCAGTCATTCGGCCTGACGTCATTGCTTGTTTTCATGCCATACCACAGTTCAAGTCTTGTTTACTTCATGCCACAGTTTTGTGTTTGTTTGAAGCCGTAGTCGTCACGTTCGGTGCGCATTGAGATGCGCGGAGGTGTCAACTCAAGATGCATGGGACCAGACAAGCAAGTTAGCAGGAAGGAGCTGGTTTATTGTATAACAAATGATAAAAGAACACTGATGCAAAGAAAAAAGAAAGCGCGTGCAACGCACGGGGAGCTAGGCTAACACTAGCACTGGGTAAAAGTCGTGCGCCCAAAAGCTAAGGTGGAACTTAGCAAGCCAAAAACAGGACCAGATAATTGAACGTGCATGTTGCATAAAGCAAGTGAAGAACTCAGGCAGAAAAAAGGGAGGAGGCAGGTATAAATACAGAAACGGTAATCAAAAACAGGTGTGCGCTGGGCGTCAGTGCAGGTGGAACAAATGAAGTTGCTATGGTGACGAATACAAAAAAGGAAGTGCTCAAATACTGGGATCGGCAGAGTCCAAAACGTGATCAAAACATACACAAAAACAAACAACAAACGATCCATTTAGTGGATCGTGACAGTAGTTTCTGTTTGTTAGCTTCATGCCACAGTTTTGTGTTTGTTCCACACCATAGTTTATGTTTGTTTATCTCATGCTCTGCCAAGATTTATCCAGTTAATAAATATGTTCCTACCTGCAAGCCTTGTCTGGAATAGTCCGTTTGCATCCCGGGAGAACAAACCTTGCAGTAAGCTGCGACCCCTCCGTCATGACAGAATGATCATAAGTCGGTATGGTAACCAAACAAAACAAGGGAGCGCAAACAGGAACTAAATGAGTCCAAAAACTAACAAAACCATAACCCGGACCATAGACCATGTCAAATTTAGAGTTATTTGGACACTAGGGGAACATATTCTAAGTAATAAAGACTTATTCAGAGTTATTTGGTTAGGATTGGGGTTATAATAAGGCCATGCCGAATAAGGCATTAACAAGTACTTAATAATGACTAGTTAATAGCCAATATGTTACTAATTTTCATGATAATAAGAAACTAATTAACGCTGAATATGTTCCCCATACTTAAGTGTTACCATGTTTTTTTTTTACTGGTGCACAAATTGAACCGTGCATGAAAATCACCTTCTTCAAACAACAAAAGCAGCACAGTGGATAAACTCACAACAAATTACACACCTGCAAATCAGTCTGACTTCTGCTGTTGCCGTATCCGTAATAGGCCGATAGGGAGAAGTTTTTATTTACACGATGAGTCGGGCGTGTTTCGACCTCCACCGAACCCCTGAGGCCGACTCACCGAACCCCTAAGGTTCGATCGAACCCAGGTTAAGAACCACTGATCCAGTGGTTCTCAAATGGGGTTACTTGAAGGTATGCCTAGGTGTACGTGAGATTTTTTTTTAAATATTCTAAAAATAGCAACAATTCAAAAATCCTTTATTAATATCCATCCATCCATTTTTTACCGCTTATCCCCTTTGGGTTTGTGGTGGGCGCTGGTGCCTACCTCAGCTACAATCGGGCGGAAGGCGGTGTAAACCCTGGACAAGTCGTCACCTCATCGCAACCTTTATAAATATATTTATTGAATAATACTTCAACAAAATATAAATGTAAGTTCATAAACTGTGAGAAGAAATGCAACAATGCAATATTCAGTGTGTTATGATCCGCTGCCCGGATCATATCATGATTTAGATTTTTGAGTCTTTTTGTGTTTTCTGTTGGTTTTGGACTCCTTCGGTTCCTGTTTTGTGCACCTCTCAGTTGGTTTCCATGGTTACTCATTATTTTCACCCACCGCTTTCCTGACGTGCACCTGTTTTGTGATTACTGTCATTATTTAGCCTGCCTTCTCCCTTCAGTCTTTCTTGCTTCCTAATTTGTCTTTGTATACAACAAGTGACAAATTTTGTTCCCGGTTCTGCTTATGCTAGCTTCCATGCGAAGCCCATTTTGTTTTTCTAGCTCCCATGCTAGTTCGTTTGGTTTTGTCAAAGCCTGATTTGTATTTTAAATAAATCATTTCCTCCAAGTCCGAGTCCATGCTTCTCGCCCGGAAAAGGGTGGAGTGCCATCTCCGGGTTGGGGCAGATTTAGATTTTTGAGTGTTTTTGTGTTTTCTGTTGGTTTTGGACTCCTTCGGTTCCTGTTTTGTGCACCTCTCAGTTGGTTTCCATGGTTACTTAATATTTTCACCCGCCGCTTGCTCCTGATGTGCACCTGTTTTGTGATTACTGTCATTATTTAGCCTGCCTTCACCCTTTGTACAACAAGTGACGACTTTTGTTCCCGGTTCTGCTTATGGTAGCTTCCATGCTAAGCCCATTTTGTTTTTCTAGCTCCCATGCTAGTTCGTTTGGTTTTGTCAAAGCCTGATTTATATTTTAAATAAATCATTTCCTCCAAGTCCGAGTCCATGGTTCTCGCCCGGAAAAGGGTGGAGTGCCATCTCCGGGTTGGGGAGGATTTAGATTTTTGAGTCTTTTTGTGTTTTCTGTTGGTTTTGGACTCCTTTGGTTCCTGTTTTGTGTACCTCTCAGTTGGTTTCCATGGTTACTTAATATTTTCACCCGCCGCTTGCTCCTGATGTGCACCTGTTTTGTGATTACTGTCATTATTTAGCCTGCCTTCTCCCTTTGTACAAAAAGTGACGACTTTTGTTCCCGGTTCTGCTTATGCTAGCTTCCATGCTAAGCCCATTTTGTTTTTCTAGCTCCCATGCTAGTTCGTTTGGTTTTGTCAAAGCCTGATTTATATTTTAAATACATAATTTCCTCCAAGTCCGAGTCCATGCTTCTCGCCCGGTTGGGGAGGATTTAGATTTTTGAGTGTTTTTGTGTTTTCTGTTGGTTTTGGACTCCTTCGGTTCCTGTTTTGTGCACCTCTCAGTTGGTTTCCATGGTTACTTATTATTTTCACCCGCTGCGTGCTCCTGACGTGCACCTGTTTTGTGATTACTGTCATTATTTAGCCTGCCTTCTCCCTTTGTACAACAAGTGACGACTTTTGTTCCCCGTTCTGCTTCTGCTAGCTTCCAAGCTAAACCCATTTTCTTTTTCTAGCTCCTATGCTAGTTAGTTTGGTTTTGTCAAACCCTGATTTATATCTTAAATAAATAATTTCCTCCAAGTCCGAGTCCATGGTTCCCGCCCGGAAAAGGGTGGGGTGCCATCTTTTGGTTGGGGAGGAGATCTTGCCCCAAGTGGAGGAGTTCAAGTACCCCGGAGTCTTATTCACGAGTGAGGGGAGAGTGTATCGTGAGATCGACAGGCGGATCGGTGCGGCGCTGTATTGATCCGTTGTGGTGAAGAAGGAGCTAAGCCGGAAGGCAAAAACTCTCTCAATTTACCGGTCGATCTATGTTCCCATCCTCACCAATGGTCATGAGCTTTGGGTTATGACAGAAGCGACTGAAATAAGTTTCCTCCGCCGGGTGGTGGGGCTCTCCCTTAGAGATAGGGTGAGAAGCTCTGCCATCTGGGAGGAACTCAAAGTAAAGCTGCTGTTCCTCCACATCGAGAAGAGCCAGATGAGGTGTTTCGGGTATCTGGTCAGGATGCCACCCGACGTGCCCGAGGTGTTTCGGTCACGTACGACCGGTAGGAGGCCACGGGGAAGACCCAGGACACATTGGGAAGTCCTTGGATGAAGTGGCTGGGGAGAGGGAAGTCTGGGCTTCCCTGCTTAGGCTGCTGCCCCCGCGACCCAACCCCGGATAAGCGGAAAAGACGAATGGATGGAAACTTATAAAATTGCAATTGAAATAGATAAGCAAGTAACTTTGAAACCTTTATAGTTTGCTTTATGGAGTCAATGTGCCCCCAGAAATGAACAACAACCTACATCATTAGCAAAATTATTATAAATATAGTGCATTGTTACAAATTGTCTGTGTGCAGGTTGCTTTGGGTGATTCTACAACCGTATTGCAAATGTCCCCGGTGATACGCTGTCACTCCTGGCCAAGCAGAGGATAATAAGAGATAATGAACCGGTTCAAATCTTCATGCATTCATGATTCATTTATGTACACGCACACACATGCACTTGCCTTCTCCAACAGCAGGTGTCCATTCACCAAAGTATGCAAAGTCCCTATCAGCCTCTCATTCTCCTCTATACTGCTGCCATCTCTTAAGACTCTCTTCCCCTCGTCGTCACCTTTGCAGCCAGCTTGACTTCTGATCGCCAAATTGCGCTTCAATTATTGCGACTTCACCACATCGCTGATTTATTTGAAAAAACTAATAATATCCTACATATTTTTGGCCTAAACTAAATGTTATATTATTGTATTATTTATGTGATGTATGCATAACAGTGATTTATTTGTGTGGAATGACAGGGCACATAATGCCAATGTGTGGCACTAGAGCTCAGTAGGTTGTGAGTTCAAACCCCAGCCGAGTCATACCAAAGACTATAAAAATGGGACCCGTTACCTCCCTGCTTGGCACTCGGCATTAAGGGTTTGGAATTGGGGGTTAAATCACCAAAAATTATTCCCGGGCATGCTGCTCACTGCTCCCCTCACCTCCCAGGGGGTGATCAAGGGTGATGGGTCAAATGCAGAGAATAATTTCATTTCGCCACACCTAGTGTGTGTGTGACAATCATTTGGCACTTTTTTTTAACAAAGCCCAGTTCTAATTTAGAGGATTGACCCGGGTGTAATGAAGTATTTTCAACGTAATGTTTTAGTGGGCGGGTGATGCCGATAGTAGGAGGATACTCCGGGCTATTGGTTAGTTCTGTAATCCACAGGAGAAAACATTCAAGGCTACTACCGTAGCAAGGTGGTTCATATAACCCTATTTGTCGCAGTTTACCTGACACATGAAACGTGACAAACTATCCAGTTTAGCACCCAGACAACATTAGAGTGTTGAATATGTTAAAATGCGTTTTGTGGCAATTCCAAACGTCAATTGCTTTTCAATTATTTTCCTTTACCCATAAATACGCAAATACGGTGTTAGCTTTCACTGTTATGCTGATGACACCCAACTCTACATGCCCCTAAAGCTGACCAACACACCGGACTGTAGTCAACTGGAGGCGTGTCTTAATGAAATTAAACAATGGATGTCCGCTAATTTTTTGCAACTTAACGCCAAAAAAACGGAAATGCTGATTATCAGTCCTGCTAGACTCCGACCTCTATTTATTAATACAACTTTAACATTTGACAACCAAATAATTAAACAAGGTGACTCGGTAAAAAATCTGGGTATTATTTTCGACCCAACTCTCTCCTTTGAGTCACACATTAAAAGCGTTACTAAACCGGCCTTCTTTCATCTCCGTAATATCGCTAAAATTCGCTCCATTTTGTCCACTAACGACGCTGAGATCATTATCCATGCGTTTGTTACGTCTCGTCTCGATTACTGTAACGTATTATTTTCGGGTCTCCCCATGTCTAGCATTAAAAGATTACAGTTGGTACAAAATGCGGCTGCTAGACTTTTGACAAGAACAAGAAAGTTTGATCACATTACGCCTGTACTGGCTCACCTGCACTGGCTTCCTGTGCACTTAAGATGTGACTTTAAGGTTTTACTACTTACGTATAAAACACTACACGGTCTAGCTCCATCCTATCTTGCCGATTGTATTGTACCATATGTCCCGGCAAGAAATCTGCGTTCAAAAGACTCCGGCTTATCAGTGATTCCCAAAGCCCAAAAAAAGTCTGCGGGCTATAGAGCGTTTTCTGTTCGGGCTCCAGTACTCTGGAATGCCCTCCCGGTAACAGTTCGAGATGCCACCTCAATAGAAGCATTTAAGTCTCACCTTAAAACTTATTTGTATACTCTAGCCTTTAAATAGACCTCCTTTTTAGACGAGTTGATCTGCCGCTTCTTTTCTTTTTCTCCTCTGTCTCCTCCTCCCTTGTGGAGGGGGTCTGGTCCGATGACCATGGATGAAGTACTGGCTGTCCAGAGTCGGGACCCAGGATGGACCACTCGTCGGGACCCAGTATTGACTGCTCGCCTGTGTATCGGTTGGGGACATCTGTACCATGCTGATCCGACTCCGCTTGGGATGGTTTCTCGCTGCTGTCTTGGATCCGCTTTGAACTGAACTCTCGCGGCTGTGTTGGATCCACTATGGATTGAACTTTCACAGTATCATGTTAGACCCGCTCGACATCCATTGCTTTCGGTCCCCTAGAGGGGGAGGGGTTGCCCACATTTGAGGTCCTCTCCAAGGTTCTCATAGTCATCATTTTCACTGGCGTCCCACTGGGTGTGAGTTTTCCTTGCCCTTATGTGGGTTCTTTCGAAGATGTCGCAGTCGTAGTGGTTTGTACAGTCCTTTAAGACATTTGTGATTTAGGGATATATAAATAAACATTGATTGATGGATTGATTAAATGGGGCGTATGAAACCCTTACCCGACTGTATATTGGGTGAAACGTGTGTAGAGACGACTATATTTGTGGAATATATTTTATATAGCGCTTTTCTCTAGTGACTCAAAGCGCTTTACATAGTGAAACCCAATATCTAAGTTACATTTAAACCAGTGTGGCTGGCACTGGGAGCGGGTGGGTAAAGTGTCTTGCCCAAGGACACAACGGCAGTGACTAGAATGGCGGAAGGGGGGATCGAACCTGGAACCCTCAAGTTGCTGGCACGGCCACTCTACCAACCGAGCTATATTTAATCTCTTTTAATTTCTAAAATATGTGTCTTATTTCATGTTTAAATGGCTTTTCTTTTGTTGAAATATGTTTTTAAAAGTTATTTATACTCTAAATATGGAAATATTTGATTCAATAATAATAATAATGCTATTCTGTGGAAATGTGTTTACCATGGTCAGACCTAGGGTTGTCCAGATACAAGGTACCAAAATGTAATTCAATAATTTTCAAAACAAAGGGAACCCCAAACAAAATATCATTAATGGATTTATTTTAGCAAAAAATCTTATGACATATTAAAAATATGTTTCCTATTGCAATCAAAGAACAGTTTTGTATTAGATAGTGGACACACTGGACAACTTATATTTTAGTAGTAAAATAGCAAACAAAGGCTCTTAATTTGTCTGCTAACATATGCAGTAACATTATCATTTCGTATTCTGTTATTTTGTCAAAATTATTAGGGACAAGCCATAGAACATTTATTATTTTCTACTTGTTAATTTACTGTTAATTACTGCTTATTTTTTTCTTTAACAGTTCTATCTACACTTCTGTTAAAATGTAATAATCACTAATTAGTCTGTTGTTTAATGCTTTACATACATACATTATGGGTGATACTACCAATTCTGGCACCAATCCAATACCAAGTAGATACAGGATCATACATTGGTCATATTTAAAGTTTTCCTTTATGTCCAGAGAAATATTTCCTGAGTTTCTAAACAATGAAAAGTGACAACAATTTTTGAGATAAGACAAAATATCGATAAACAGCTCTTGTACTTTGTATCGTTACAACCGTTACTTTGTTTCGTATAAATCCACTTATGTTTTTACCAAAAAATTCAGGAGTGCTTGCTTGGTGTTAGCAGTTAGCTATTGTATCCTCCTACGGTGTGTAGTGAAGCATGTTTAGACATTCTTGTAGCCGTACTCGTATGTAACGTACTTTATTAGTTGTCACAAAGGTGAGGATTAGTTATTCACAAGTAGCTAAAACACTGCTGACTGTGTATTGACATTAGCCGCTTGCTAGCTAGCCATGTTTAAAACGCCGCTTCAGGGTAAAAAGTTTCACGTTTATTGCCTGTTCTTTAGCCAAAATATATCCATACTCCCACTTATGTCTCCACAGTTTGTCCGCTAATCGATGCTAACATGCTATTTACCGGCGGTGCTAAGGAAGACATGGCACAGAGATGTATGGATAACCTGCAGATTCATTTGCAACGATAAAGTCAACGAAATCACAAAGGTGAGTTTTGTTGACGTTGTTGACTTATGTGCTAATCAGACATATTTGGTCGCGGCGTCACTGCCAGCTAATCGATGCTAACATGCTATTTAGGCTAACTGTATGTACATTTGAAACTATATTACGTTTCCTTCCAGACAAATTTAATGCGAAACAAACACTTACCAATCGACGGATTTAAGTTGCTCCAGTGTCACAAGATGCAAAAGTCTTGATCGTTTGGTCCGCACATTTTACCGGCAATGCTAACGCAGCTATTCGGTCATGCTATGGCTATGAATAACGTCAATAGCTATTCGCTCAATAGCTTCAGTTTCTTCTTCAATACTTTCATACTCCAACCATCCGTTTCAATACATGCGTAATCTGTTGAATCGCTTAAGCCCCCGAAATCCGAGTCTGAATCCGAGCTAATGTCGCTATATCTTGCTGTGGTATTCGCCATTGTTTGTTTACATTGGCAGCACTGTATGACGTCACAGGAAAATGAACAGTGTCTTGGCAGAGACCGGTAAAATTTTGAAAAAAACTTCAAAAAATACAACACGCCACTGGGAACTGATTTTTATTGTTTTTAACCATTTTGAAGTTGTGATAATCGTCCCTTTTAAGTAAAAAAAAAAAAAGAAGTAAAACAACTCCAAAAGTATCTATGCTTCACCACACATCACTGATCTCACGTAATAATTACTGTATTTCCTTGAATTGCCGCCGGGGCGCTAATTCATTTAATTGAATTAACCTCTTCTCACTCCTGCGCTTATCAAAGGCATGCGGTAAAAGTAAGCATGCGCTAATTATTTTAAAACCTCTTCTCGCTCCGGCACTTACCAAAGGCATGCCGTAAAAATTTGAGTGTGATGTAAGCTAGGACCTTAAATCCTACTGAATAGCTCTTAATCTTCTTCCCTTTATGCGATTTCAAATTACCGGTGTTGAAATCAGCCTCCTCCATTTTGAAAATGATGACAGGGGAAGTGTCACTCGTGACGTCACAAGTTTGACCAGGCGGTAATACTAAGCATGCGATAATTATTTTGCGATAATTATTTTGCGAAGCAGGCGCATACTATATGCCCTGCGGCAATTCGAGGAAATACGGTGTATTTGATCTAAAAGCAGAATCTCTTTGAGTCAAGATCAACTAATCGGGGCGTTTGGATTTCTTACCTGTTGGCCAGTGACCAATAAAATGGAGCCCTCTTTGGCATGTACCACCTGCCTAAAGACATGGTCGAGAATGAGGAGCTCACTCCAGCAGTTCTGTAGAAGTTTCATCTGGTCATCGACCTGTTTGGAAACAAAGCAAAAACCCCTAAGTTGCTGGTGGTAACAAGGTTCGTACTTCAGGGATGAGCTTCAGAACATGAAGCATCAATCCTAAACAGCTGAGTTGATGTGTTCACAGTTCTATGGCTATTGATTTACTCTCACACCACATATTGTTTTTTCAGTCTCGGAACAAAACTGAAACGCATGCACTCCAAAGCGTTCTCATGTGAATCGTTCCTCATTCGGTCAGTACTTTACTGCCTGCCTGTTTAAAAATAGGTTTCTCTGTTTGCCCATCGCCAATAGTTTCTGAGTGATCCCACAGCCTGCTGAATTGCAGCCGTTGGCTCCCATGGACCTGCCAGGTGAGCTTTGGAAGCAGGTCAGGTCATACCAAAACAACCTCTTCCATTGTAACAGACAGCCTCTTCCCATGCTTGGTCAAGTTAATCATTAGTCCACATGGGAAGACTCATACAGAAAAAAAAAAAAAAGACCACATTAGGATGAAAGGAATGAGGAAAATACCTTTATTTTGTATCACCAAACATTGTCCATTGTGTTGTGTCACTAGAAATAATATGTCCTCCTGAATACACTGTGGTCCTTTTGGTGTTGAGGGTTAGTACCGTGTGAGAACTCCAAGTTCATCACCAGTATCAGCAACAGCGTGGGGCGAGGAATGCCGATCGATGTTAAAGCCAGGGTACGCGAGCAGGTGCGAGCGTGGGCACCATGGGAAGGAATGTCTTCTCGTAAGTCCGCGGCCAGAGATCTATTTGTTGAACTCCGCGCTGACGTCGGGTTGTAATCGTAATGTCGCTGCCAGCACTTTATTACGCCTAAAAAGGAATAACATCACTGCAGGGCTGCCAGATTCTGGAGTCTACTGGTGATTGGGGTTGTTATGACTCGGGAGTGGTGTCCAACATGGCGT
Organism: Nerophis ophidion; assembly: GCF_033978795.1. Classification (NCBI taxonomy): domain Eukaryota; kingdom Metazoa; phylum Chordata; class Actinopteri; order Syngnathiformes; family Syngnathidae; genus Nerophis; species Nerophis ophidion. Next base: position 15,225,275 of record NC_084632.1, on the reverse strand, counting down.
GTTTGTCTAACAAGAAGACATAACAAGAGGTCTGCCGCAGATAATACTCGGTAGAACCAGATAGCAAACGGTTCCAAGACACCTGAGTAAGGTTCTGGTTATGCTGGTCACCTTTTTGCCAATTTTTAAGAGTTTTACGTGGCTGTTATGTATTTGCACCATGGAACACACATTTGGCACTGCTGTTTCCAGTTCAAAAGTGTATACAGGTAATTGGTTTTGCATAACCAAAGACTATTTTTAGGTAGGGATGGGTACCTTTCCCATATCAACTGATTCAGTACTAATTCCCGGTACGTCTTATTTTGATTGTGTATTAATAAATGTTAATGATTAGATTAGATTAGATAGTAATTTATTTATTCCGTCAGGAGAGTTCCTTCAGGAAAATAAAAATTTTCAGCACAATCCCGTTTAAGATCAGACAAACATTACAGGGAGACAGAACAGGATCGCTGACGGGTCTGCCGGCTTCCAGCGCCCCTTACAAAAAAGATGAGATACAGGTAAACAAGGGGGTATGGGTGAAAAAAATCGGTCTTAGCCTGAGTGCAGACTGAGGCCAAGGGGGGAAAAAAAAACACTCATAGCCATAGTACACATCCCTCTTACATGTGTGTAAGAGGGAAACATCAAACATCAAAGAACACAGAGGACATTAAAGACATTAAAGCAGTAGATACAACCAGACACTTCTACATACAGCTATGAATAAAAAGTAAAAGAAACATATCCACTGTGGTGGCCTCTGCGGTGTTCCACGCCATCATCTGCTGGGGTGGAGGGAGCATGGCCAGAGACAGGAGCAGACCCAACAAAGCAACCAAGACAGCCGACTCCTCTCTCGGCCAGTGTCCAGTCCGCATGGATGAGCGAGGATACGTCCAAGGTGACTGAGGTGTCCGACACCTGCTCACCCAGCCAAGACACCGCGAAGCCTCTCCGTCCCAGCGCTCAGTGCTAGCTCCGCAGCCCTGTCCCCTCATCCGCATCTCTTCCAGTCCCTCCAAACCGACTCTGGTGTAGCAGAGACCCAGCAGCTGGTCTCCATGGCCAAAAGGCTCCCGGGAGGCAGTTCCAGAAGTCCACAAAAAAGCACCACAGAGGTCACGAAAGTGCCACCCCTTGTCACACAGTCCCAGAGGGTCCCGGACCAAAAGGCAAAAAATATATATATATATAATAACTCATGAAAACAAGAGGGAAACACAAAAAGATGACACAAGAGCACAGAGCTCCTGCCAACAGCAGCCACTATAGCAGCGCCATTTTGAATGCAATCAAATATATTAATTTGACGTTTACCAGTGACTTGATAAAAACTGTACTGTCCAGTTTTTGATTTTTTTACACTTCTGAGTCTTATTTGCAAGTATTATTTTATGTGGTAGAACTTGCATGCAGTTGCAAATCCAATATGTTAAATAGCAGTAGTGAAGTTAATTGTATTTATATAGCGCTTTTCTCTAGTGACTCAATGCGATTTTATATAATGAAACCCAATATCTAGGTTACATATAAACCAGTGTGGGTGGCACTGGGAGCAGGTTGGTAAAGTGTCTCGCCCAAGGACACAGCGGCAGTGACTAAGATGGCGGAAGCGGGGATTGAACCTGGCACCCTCAAGTCGCTGCCACGGCTACTCTACCAACCAAGCTATACCGCCCCACAACTGCTACAACAGAGCAGTCTATAGAGTATTGACAACTCGGTTTCAAAATTGGTCCCAATTCAAAACATGGACCCCTGTAGTCATGTCAGGGATTCTTGACAAATAATTCAAGCAGTTGTCTGGCCAGACTCTCCCTGATTGGTCAAAAGCCCCTCATGTGACTGCAAGGCGCCATGTTTGGTAATAACTTCGAAACCAAGTTGTCCAAACTATCTCGCTGGGCTCTGTTGCCTAGTCAGAAAGGAGTCTTTGCCATTAAGTTGAATCTTTTGTTTTTTGTTGCACCCTAGAAGGGTTTTATACTGTAAGTATTGTACTAATTACACACAAGCAGTTTGATTGTAACGCACATCTTAGTTGGGATTTTCATTACCAGATTTGGAGGTGATGAAATCATTATATCAAATGGCTATGCTAATCAGTAGCATGTCCATGGCAAATTCAATGTGAATTAGCATCGAGCTCGCGATTTTAATGTACTGTAAGATTAAGTGGTTTCTATCAGGCATACTTGCTTCTTTGGCATGGAAAATTGCAGTATTAGTTCTGAGTGCTTCTTCGCCCGCAAAGTGTTTTAAGTCTGCAATCAGACGTGCAACAAATGGTATCAAAATATATCACTCTTAGATTTATTGTTTATCGACTCCGGGTAGTACCAACGGAATTCGGTTGATATCGATGGATTCAATTAGAAAAAAGGTTTGATTTCTATTTTGTTTCTTTGATTAATTGTTTAGTGAGTGCAAACAATACAAACTGAGAACTGTGGTGTGTGGGTGCTGTGATCTGTGTAGCGGCGAAGAGTTTAATGACAATGACAAAGGTATTTTAAAAACTCATAGGCCTGGGCCGATAAATCAATTAATCGAACGATAAATATCTTTGCCGGCAAAGACATTTATCGTTCGATTGTTTGATAGATGAATTGATTGCTAAATTGCTAAATTGCCATGTCTGTGTGTGTTTAATTTCTTTATCTCTGACCCCATCAATGGGGATGAACAAGCCAGTATGCCGAAATAGTTAGAAAGTGACGACACCATTAAAAAAAGAACAAAACAAAACCATCAGACAAAAAAAGTGCATTTCAAGATATTCAATATTTGTATGTAATTTTAGCTAACTGAGATTTATAGTCCTTTTTATTTTTGTGTACTTTTTTAGGATATTTAACAGTCATTTATTTACCTTCCAATTACAAAAGTCGACCTACCAATGAGAAATAAATGTTTATTGTGTTTTAAAGGGGTATTTGCGTTATTATAATTACACATTATGTTAACTTTAGTGCCTAATTTGGGCTCCCAAATTAAATCCGCAATAATTTCTGAGGAAATAAATCGTCCGCAAAAATGTGTCGTTGGCCTCTGCCTATAAATGCACACTTTTTAAAAGTGAAATTTTAATGTTGACAATGAACAAATTAAGGTTATTTTTCTTAGAATGCGCATTAAGGCTATACAGTGTGTTTGTCCGATTAGTCCATTGATCGAACAAACTTATCGATAGATTACTAAAATAATTGATAGCCCAAGCTCTATTGTCTATCGCTGAGTCTGCCCTGTGATTGATTCGAGATCAGTGCTGGGGTAGGCTCCAGATCGGATACATGAAAGAAGAAAATCAGTATAAAATGAAAATAAATATAAAAAAAGAGTAGTACTGAATGAAACAGTCTGAAAGAGTCCTGCCTGTCGCCCATTGTTTTATTGTCGCTTGTCAAGTTTGACCTTTTCGATCACTATTCCTAACTGGCTTTCTCAGGCAGTTTTGTAGTTCCTTGTTGAAGGCATCTTGAGCCAAAGCAAAATTCAAAAGCCTTCATTAAATCAATAAGAGGACCTTCAAAAGGAGGGGTTCCTTTGAGCCGCCCTTCGATCCTCCTCTCTCGGTTCCCCCCAAATCTGAAGACCCTGGAAGCTATAGTGCAATTGTGTATAAAGGGACGAGCACATGCAAGGTCCACGCTCTTCAAAAGCCAAAACCGCCAACGCCACTGCATGTCAACGCTGCGAGCAAGTGTTGGGGTCCTGCATCAAAGGGCTGTCCTGGATCTGCCTGCCTGAAAGAGCCTCTTTGACAAGAAAAGCCCGGGTCATCAAACGGGGGTATGGAAGAGGGGTGATAGCGGCACAGACGACAGGGGGGACAACCCGTCTGCAGAAGGGAGGCCGGTGACAGACAGCCAGGCACGAGGGCGGCCCAGGGGTTGGGGTTCAGTTTGCTGACCTTTACAAGTTACCACTGACACAAACCGTTTCCTTGACAGGCTCTTCCTTTGGCTCTGTCAAACGAGTAACATTCATGGCGCCTGATCTTACGAGATCTCCCGCCTGCACCCGCTGATAATATGAACTCTCTGACATACTCACTCGCTTTTGTTTTGTTGTTTCTGTACCGGCCAGTCGCACACACTATCTCTGTGCAGAAGATGTGGCCAAGTCAGTCAGTAAACGACTGGCTGATTGCCAAGCACTGATTACAACTCTTAGTGCTTTGGTTTAATCAGAACATAACACCACAAAGTTCAAATAGCAATTTTGTTTGACTCCTCCCGTAAAACCTATAGCACTTACTTCGTTGTTGAACACTTATCTCAAGATGGTGGAAAATTTAGATAGTATGTATCTGACTTTTGCAGCCATAAATGGAACACTGGCAATCACTGCCTTGCTATCAAGATTCCTACTCAGCATAAGGGTTGAATTCCCACTCCAGTGCCAGTAATGAGGAAGGAAATAACTGTGGAACTGCAGTAGTGCCACAGCATGCGGGTTTTTCGGGATAGGACCTGACCCTCGGTTAATTGTTATGCTTAAGGTTACGAGTAGAGATGTCTGATATTATCGGCTGATAAATGCTTTAAAATGTAATATCGGAAATTATCGGTATCAGTTTCAAAATTATCGGTATCTGTTTCAAAAAGTGAAATTCATGACCTTTTAAAACGCCGCTGTGTACATGGACGTAGGGAGAAGTAAAGAGCGCCAATAAACCTTAAATGCACTGCTTTTGCGCACCAGCCCAATCACATAATATCTTCGGCTTGCCACACATACACAAGTGAATGCAAGGCATTTATGGTCAACAACCATACAGGTCACACTGAGGGTGACCATAAAAACAAATGTAACACTGTTACAAATATGCGCCGCACTGTGAAACCCACACCAAACAAGAATGACAAACACATTTCGGGAGAACATCCGCACCGTAACACAACATAAACACAACAGAACAAATACCCACAATCCCTTGCAGCACTAACTCTTCCTGGACGGTACAATATACAAATACCCCCAAATACCCCCCCATCTCCCGAATACAGAGGTCTCAAGGTTGGCAAGTATGATTTGCAGACTATAATTACTGGTTTGCAAAAAATATTATTAACCCAAATAGGTGAAATTAGAGAATCTCCCACGGCACACCAGACTGTATCTCACGGAATATTAATGTGCCGCGGTACAGTGGTTAAAAAACAGTGCTCCAAGCAGTGCTCTCGGTTAATTGTTATGCTTAAGGTTACGAGTAGAGATGTCTGATATTATCGGCTGATAAATGCTTTAAAATGTAATATCGGAAATTAGCGGTATCAGTTTCAGAATTATCGGTATCGGTTTCAAAAAGTGAAATTAACGACTTTTTAAAACGCCGCTGTGTACATGGACGTAAGGAGAAGTACAGAGCGCCAATAAACCTTAAAGGCACTGCCTTTGCGCACCGTCCCAATCACATACTATCTTCGGCTTTTCACACACACAAGTGAATGCAAGGCATTTATGGTCAACAGCCATACAGGTCACACTGAGGGTGGCCGTATAAACAAATGTAACACTGTTACAAATATGAGCCACACTGTGAAACCCACACCAAACAAGAATGACAAACATATTTCGGGAGAACATCCGCACCGTAACACAACATAAACACAACAGAACAAATACCCACAATCCCTTGCAGCACTAACTCTTCCTGGACGCTACAATATACAAATAGCCCCAAATACCCCCCCATCTCCCGAATTCGGAGGTCTCAAGGTTAGCAAGTATGATTTGCAGACTATAATTACTGGTTTGCAAAAAATATTATTAACCCAAATAGGTGAAATTAGAGAATCTCCCACGGCACACCAGACTGTATCTCACGGAATATTAATGTGCCGCGGCACAGTGGTTAAAAAACAGTGCTCCAAGAAACCAATTTAACACCTTGATGATCGTTCAACTGAACGGGATCAATGCTTGGATCAATCTCTTAGCCCATAGGTTTTGTTCAAACTCCTGGCTAGGATTAATGGAATTTTCCAAAGGTCGAAAAAAGGTATAAAAATGCCAGACTGAGAATGAAAGAATGAGAAAAGACGTGGAGGGGAAATTGAAGAAATAAAAGTGTGATTCGGAGCAGACATTTCTGGGTAAATTGATATTAATAAGAATTGGAGCATTCAAATAGTCTCGGACCAACGTCATGTTTATTCATAGCCTCCTGCCAAGAGTGGAGCAATTATCACGGGGTGCTAAGTCAAAACAGGCCGGGGTGGTAGTGCCTTACCCCCTTTTTTTGCGGCCCGGTCCTGGTATCATGCCACGCGCATTGTTCATCGGCGTACAACGCGGCCAGCTTTAACGAGTGTGCACAGCTGGATCCGATTTTAATAAGTCGTTCCATTTTTGATGTTCACTAATGAACAGATTAATGGAATCTCCTTCTGTGGGGCTTAATGAATGGACAAAGATCATGCTATTTGCTTTAATTATTTTCCCGCACATGAGGAGGGCCCCCCCCCCCCCCCGAGCTAATCTGCTTCAAACTGGTCTAAATCAACCACGACGCTTCTCTTTCTTCTGGACAGAAATCAATGGAGGTGAGGTTTGAAGACGACTTCAATGCTGCAGTGTGTCGGGCTGCTCGTCCTTTGGTGCTGTCCTATTCCGGCATCTGTTCGCCTTGAGCCAAAAAAAAAAAAAAAAATTAAAAAGGGCGCCGTATTCGCCTTGGAACGCGCATTAATTCACCTAGAAAACAACGCCTGTTGTTCTTCAAGTGTTTGCAAATGCCTAATTATGTCTTGCCTGCATGTTCACGACCAGTTTTGGCCATTTAATTAACTACGGTAACCTTTTAACGGGCACATATTGAACCTACGACTCTAATCGGAATACAAGACCCTTTTAATTTTTGTGTTGTATTTATGTTTATTTATCATGGCATACCATAATATTCCAGCATTATTCTTTGTTCACCTTAATTTTGATCATCAAAGTCCATTAGTATGGAGAAATCATGCAACTTCTGCCAATTATGCAACCAGTCTCCATTTTAAATGTTGTTACCATACACCGGGGGTGTCAAACTCATTTTAGATGGGGGGCCACATGGGGAAAAATCTATTCCCAAGTGGGCCGGACTGGTAAAATCACGGCAACTTCAGATTTTTTTCTTTGTTTTAAAATAGAACAAGCCCACTCTGAAAATGTACAAATCATAATGTTTTTTTTTACACTAACATGTTGCGGTTAATAAGAATCTACCTCTATTTGTCGTTATTTATATGTTTTCTGAAAAAATGACGTGATAATATTCATCAATCAACCAATTGGTGTTAATTTTCAATCTATCAAGATGAATAAATAATATCATAATCAATTTACAGGATGTTATTTATGAATTTAGCTCATTTTCCTCGACTAACATGTTTTTTGTTTTTTTTACATATGTAGCATCATCTACAAAGATACAAATAATTGCTATTGTGACATCTAGTGGACACATTGAGAACAGCAGTTTCTTTCATTCAAAAATGTTTGGCTCATTTTTATACACTGCAAACTCATCTCGCAGGTGTCATGTCTTGGTGATCATGTTTAGTTTGGCTATGTTCTGTTTGGTTTTTGGATTTTTGTCAGTTCCTGTTTTTTCACTCCCTGTTTTGTTTCCATGACAACCCATTAGTTTTCACCTGTCCTCATGTCAGGCACCTGATTCATTTGGACTCGAGCACCCGTTGTTAATCACGTCACCTCAATTTAAGCCTGTAGCTGCCAGGCAGTCAGCCTGGTGACATCACCCTCTACACACCCTAGTTATTTATGCTGATGATCCATGCTGCCCTTTTCCATGCTCTTTTCTCGTTCCAAGTAAGTTTTCTTTTTTCATGCCATAGTTTGCAAGTTTAGTTTTATGTCCATAGTCTTGCCTTTGTGGTACTTTTGTTTTCTTAGCCAAGTTTTGAACCTCTGCTAAGAGCGCCTTTTGTTTGTTCCTTTTTGTTTTGGAGTTAAGATTAAAATCATGTTTTTACCCTCACGCCATGTCCGATCCAGTCGCTTTGCACCACGGGAAAACAAATCACACCAAAGTCCTTTTCCTGACAGAAGGCCGGATAAAACCTGTTCGCTGTACGTTTGATACCGCTGCCATACACAGTGGTATCGTGGTTTTCGTTAAACGTCAAACATACAAAAATGAACGTACTGTACAGGAGGGATTCAAATGGACCCATTTCTGGGTGGATTTTGTGTGAGAGTAAGAGGGGGGGGGGGGGGGGGGGGGCAGTGATTTTGCAATGCAGTCTACTGAAACAGATGGAAAGCGCTACTCTATATGGTAACTGACTCTGTGGTCAAAGTTGGAATTGCCACAGGAGACATTTTAAGATATTGAACACGGGGGTGGGTTGTCCACCTCTCAATTTGTCACGTCTCATGTGTCAGGTAAAAAGCGATAAATGGGGCCTGATGAATTCCCTTTCTACTGCATGACATTAACCAAGTTGTAGGATAAAAGGAAGCAATTGATTCTACAGTAAATATCAATCCAATTAATCTGTACTAAACAACAAACATTTTATTATGTATTTGTAATATTATTGGATACGTCCCAACTATGGAACCGTTGCCTTTTTTACCAGATGAGCTGTGAAAACCTTCTTCATTAAGGATGCTAAATTGATTACTGCAGATCAATATATTTCCTTTTTTAAATTATTTTTACAGAATAATAATTTTGGCTGTTTATGTTATCATTTACAAATTTAAAGAGTAAGTCTGGATACAGAAAAGCTTCAAAGGCAAAACATAAATGATTTAAAATCAAGCTATTAGCTGTTTTTGTTCGGTTATTGTGCACTAGACACTTTATTTAGTAGAAAAAAATATTAAAAAAGTATATATGCAACATTCAACACAACTCATTTATCAATCATCAGTCAATCAAAGTTTACTTAAACAAAAATATCTCAAAGGGCTGCAAAAGCCACGACGACAAACAACTCAACCCAATGGGAACAACAAAAAACCCTGGAAGGGACCGTAGAATTGTGGATCCCCCAACGCCCCGTTCTAAATACAGCAGTTCTTCTCATAAGGAGTTGAATCCGTTATGATTCGCTTAACGAGATGAATATTATTTCATTTTCAATGAATTCATGATGTATCATAATTCTTCTTTTTACTTTGTAAACACTTGAACAGACTTTTAAACTGGATCATATTAGTACATTCTTTGATTTCTTTAATTAATCCATTACATAATTGAATTTCACATAGTTATATCCTAAAGGTTTTAAGTGTTGTACGTGCAAATAATGTTTTAACATAGATTCCACTCTAAAGTTATATTTTTCCTCTTTTGTTGAGGAAAAAATGGTTTTACATTCTTGGGTAGCAGGTTATAGTTGACCTTGTGTATCATTTTAGCTCTTCCCAAATGCACCAAATCATTGAAATTCAATATTTTTTATTTAATAAATATTTATTACATAATGTTCTTTATATCCAACATTATGTATCATTCTAACTGATCTCTTTTGTAACACTGTTAGTGAATGAAGTGTACTTTTCTAATTATTTCCCAAAAATTCTGCACAACAACTCAGATATGGTAACACTAGCAAGCAGTTTAGAATATGAAGTGGTTTTTTTTGTCCAGAACTTATTCCGCTTTATTCACTCCAGAAGTATTTCTCATATATCCATGTAAGAAACATTCACCACCTACTCCTGATTCCCCCAAAACGAGCCTTTGTTTGTCATGACCAACACTCCATTTGGGTTTCGATCCATCGACTGGTGAAGTGATAAGAATGCTGGGAAAATGAGCAGCTGGCACGGTCGGGAAAGTGTGAGTGGGTGTAGAAAGACTAAGCAACTGAGCAACTAAGACTAAAGGTTTCACCGTGGCTGTAATGTCACAAGAATATGTTATTTCGTTGTCTTTTAATTAGACATGTCTGATAATGACTTTCGATATTCCGATATTGTCCAACTCTTTATTACCGATTCCGATATCAACCGATACCGATATATACAATTGTGGAATTTACACATTATTATGCTTAATTTTGTTGTGATGCCCCGCTGGATGCATTAAACAATGTAACAAGGTTTTCCAAAATAAATCAACTCAAGTTATGAAGAAAAAAAATGGCACTGCCATATTTATTATTGAAGTCACAAAGTGCATATTTTTTTTAACATGCCTCAAAACAGCAGCTTGGAATTTGGGACATGCTCTCCCTGAGAGAGCATGAGGAGGTTTAGATGGGGCTAGGGGGTAGCAGCGGGGTGCATATTGTAGCGTCCCGGAAGTGTTAGTGCTGCAAGGGGTTCTGGGTATTTGTTCTGTTGTGTTTATGTTGTGTTACGGTGTGGATGTTCTCCCGAAATGTGTTTGTCATTCTTGTTTGGTGTGGGTTCACAGCGTGGCGCATATTTTTAACAATGTTAGTTGTTTAAACGGCCACCCTCAGTGTGACCTTTATGGCTGTTGACCAAGTATGCGTTGCATTCACTTGTGTGTGTGAAAAGCCGTAATATTATGTGACTTTAAGGTTTATTGGCGCTCTGCGCTTCTCCCTACCTCCGTGTATCACTCCGTACAGCGGCGTTTTTAAAAAGTCATAAATGTGACTCTTTGAAACCGATATCGATAATTTCCGATATTACATTTTAAAGCATTTATCGGCCGATAATCTCGGCAGCCCGATCATCTCTACTTTTAATACTTGAAGTTGAGCAAACAGTTCCAAGACTTGCTCAGTGGCCTAGTGGCTAGAGTGGCTGCCCTGAGATTGGTAAGTCTCGAGTTCAAACCCCGGCCGAGTCATCCAAAGACTATAAAAATTGGACCTGTATCCTTCCCTGCTCGGCACTCAGCATCCAGGGTTGGAATTGGGGCTCAAATCATGTTAACCAAATGCATGCTTCTCTTTCCTGGCTAACAGTGTAGAACAGGTTGTCAGCTAACACTCTAATATTGTTCAAACCAGTAACCGGTAGTAAAACTCCCGCTTTTCTCATTTTCGCATCTAGTGAGGGTCATTTTGTACTCCCTCATCCCAGGAAGAATGCTTTGCTGAATTATTTTATTTATAGATCTGTATCGCTCTGGAATAACCTGCCTCGAATTCTCACCGAAAGTAAACAGGTTTTTAAAAGGGAAGTAATATTTTATCTGAGTCTTTAAATTAGTCTGCTTGTTGATGATTTTTGTTTGGTTTTGTGTTGTGTCGTTATATTTATATGGTAATTATTATTCTGCGACTGTAAATTGTTTGCTTGTTTTCTTACTGATGTTTTTATTTGTTTCTGTATTTGTGTAGTTATAATTATATGTTTTTGTATGCTTTTACTTGTAATTGTATTGAGTTTGTGGACCCTAGACTAGTGGGTTGTTGTGGTAACCAGCTAATGAGGATCCTTAATAAAAATACATCTATCCCATCCATTTTCTACCGCTTATTCCCTTTCGGGGTCGCGGGGGGCCCTGGCGCCTATCTCAGCTACAATCGGGCGGAAGGCGGGGTACACCCTGGACAAGTCGCCACCTCATCGCAGGGCCAACACAGATAGATATTCACAATCACATTCACACACTAGGGCCAATTTAATGTTGCCAATCAACCCCAGGTGCTTGTCTTTGAAGGTGGGAGGAAGCCGGAGTACCTGGAGGGAACTCACGCATTCACGAGTAGAACATGCAAACTCCGCACAGAAAGATCCCGAGCTAGGGATTGAACCCAGGACTGCAGGACCTTTGAATTGTGAGGCAGACGCACTAACCCCTCTGCCACCGTGAAGCCTCCCATAATAAAAATCAAAAAATCAAATCGTCAAAAATGATTCCCGGGCTTGGCCACTGTTGCTCCTCATTGCTCCCCTCACCTCCCAGCGGGTGAGGGTGATGGGTATAATGCAGAAGATAACCTCACCACACCTAGTCAGGGTATCCGCGGATCCTTAAAAAGTCTTAAATTCATGTATCTAAAATTAAGGCCTTAAAAAGTATTTCATTTATTAGAAATTCCTAAAATGGTCTTAAATTCAGTACTCAATAGTCTTAAATTGTCGGGCCATTTTTTTTTTTTTTTTTTTCAAGGCATGTCTTTGAGTAAAAGTTACGGCACGTCTTTGAGTAAAAGTGAGTGATTTCAGCGCACTCATTTTTTTCTTTGTATCTCTTCAAGAGATACAAAGAAAAAATGAGTGAGCTGAAAAAAATAGAGGCAGAACTCGTGAATGAGAACAGGCAGCTGAAGCTCAACTGAGTGTGTGTTCAGTGTTTTGTTGTTGATGTTATAATACTGTTTTGCACTATTATTGACCAAATGTAATTATTTTTACCCTCACCTCGGTTATTATGTTTTTACTGGCGTTGGTGTTGGTTTGTTTGTTTTGGATGTCAAAGTTTTTGGATCTCTCAAGATTTTTGATAAGCTGTTTGGCAGAGTGGTGCTTATCAGTTTGTTTATTAATAAACATACAAAAAGTAAACTTGACTGATTGTCATTGAGGTTGTTTTACAGCGGGATCCCCAACCATCTCTTATATTTATAGATTTATTATTATTTTTTCGGTCTTAAATTTCATTCAAGGTGGCATTAAAAAGGTATTAAAAAGTCTTAAATTTGACTTGCTGAAACCTGCAGATACCCTGCTAGTGTGTACATGTGTGACAATCATTGGTATTTTAGCTTTTTTATGTGATTTGTGTTCATGCATCTTGACTAAAACATCAGTGGAAGAGGACACAAAGTAGGCGACTGACAGATTGCCTTCTTTTTCTCTCGTTTTAGAGCGCTGGACCTGCTCTTTTTTCTTGGTTTTTCACTTAATTAAAGTATTGATATGAGATAAATATGCTCTGACATGACTGGCTTACGCCAATTAAATTTCGTGCTGTATGATAGTATTGAACCAGCCAGGACATCTAATTTTGTATTAAAAAAAAAACTTTTTGGTTTATTTGACTCTTCTTTTATATTTTTCATAGGTGTATTGTCCACTAAAAAAGGCTGACTTTCTGACACAAAAGGCGTAAAGGTAAGCCGCTACAGTATCTATTTGTTGAATGTGTGTGTTGAATGAGACGTTTCATTAGAGTGGATGAATGCTCAATGGCGTGTTTGTCCGAGTGTGTGTGTGTGTGTGTGCGCGTGTGTGTGTGTGTGTGTGTGTGTGTGTTCCCCGACATCTGATTGATAATACTTGAGACCGCTTCCCACGGTGACTGCGCCGGCCGGCTCTGCAGGCTGACCTTTGACCTCGGGAACACGTAGTTTTTCGATTGGGTATGTTCACTTCACCTCATCTGTCCACACATCTTGACATCCTTGCCCGTGTGTGTTTAGCTTGAGCAAGGATGGACATTGGCCCACCCCTCATTTCCCGGTATGGCCAATGCAGACACAGGAAATGCATGCGTGCACGTCAGCAAATAGGGGTGCACAAAAAAACAAACAAACAATGTAACCAGAAGGATCTTATCGATATTATTCCATTCTTTCAGGATTGCACACAAAAAAATAGTTTTACTTTAGAACCACAATTCTTATTCGTCCGGATTCTAATTTGATTCATGATTTACAAAAATTGATTATAAAGTATGAAAAAAAAAAAGAATACATTCTTTTTAAATATGCTTTCAAGCCGTATTGATGCAACCAAAATGAGCTTATCGATATTATTCCATTTTCACAGGGGAAAAAAACAACCGTAAATATTTGGAGTGCACAAAAAGAATGATTCAAATTCGAATTGCGATTCTATATTGATTAATAATTGTCAAACATCAATTTAAAAAAAAAGAAATGCAACCAGAAGGACCTTATCAATAATAGTCCCTTTTGCAGGGGAAAAAAATAACAGTAAAACTTAGGGATGCACAAAAAAAAAAAATCGTTTGGATCCGAATTGCAATCCTTATTCAACCCTATTCCAAATCAATTCATCATTTTCAAAAGCAAATTATTAAAAAAATAATAATTCTATTTTTTTTTTAAACAATATTTTTTTAAATATATATATCTATATGCAACCAACATGAGCTTACAAATATTACTCCAATTTTACAGGGTTAAATAACAACAGTAAATATAAGGGTGCACAAAAAAATCGATTCACATCGGAAATGCAATTCTTATTCATCCCTATTCTAAATCAATTCATAATTTCCAAAAATTGATTTAAAAAAAATATATTTGTATTTTATTTTTGAAAATATATATTTAAAATGCATAAATATATATACAGTAAATATAAGGGTGCACAAAAAATGGATTCACATCCAAATTGTGATTGTTATTATTCCCGGATCTAAATTAATCTATAAAATTCAAAGATCAATTTGTGAAAAAAAAAAAAAAATGCAACCAGACGGAGCTTATCAATATTATTCCTTTCTTACAGAGGAAACAATACAAGTAAAAATTAGTGTTGCGATTCTTATTCACCCTGATTTTAAATCAAATAATAGTATTCAAAAATCGATTTAAAATGCGATGAGGTGGCAACTTGTCCAGGATGTACACCGCCTTCCACCCGATTGTAGCTGAGATAGGCACCAGCGCTCCCCGCGACCCCAAAAGGAATAAGCAGTAGAAAATGGATGGATGGATGGATGGATGGATGGATGAATTAAAAAAGAAGAAGACAAAAACATAAGAATTATTTTTCTTAATTTTCATAAAAATCCAATTTTAAAAATACGTTTTTAGGCCATCTCGAGGCAACCAGGAGCGTATGAATAATATTCCATTCTTACAGGGGAAATATATATACGGGGCGCACAAAAAACATTGTTTCATTTCCGAATCGCAATTCCTTCTCATCCCGATTCTAAATCGATACACACTTTTCAAAAATTGATTTTAATAAGAGGAAAATCTAATATATATTTAACAAGAATCGATTTTTAAAAACACCATTTTCAAGCAACCTAAAATAGCCTTTCTAATTTGTAACCTGTTTATACCAAATGATACATTGTGAGAAACCGTTTGAATTAAAAATCGTGTTGAATCGATTCTGGATGGAATCATCACCCCAGGAACTGTAATCGGAATGAATCGTTAGGATTTCCCACGGTTCACACCCCTATTAGCAAATACCCCAGGAAGTTAACCTTGGTTGCAAAATGAGTGCTTTGCAAATATGAGAGTTAATAGCTAATGGATGCTAAGGCTGTGGAATAAGCATACAAACGTCCACACAAACAGTAGCGAGGCAAGAAGCAATACGTGGTGTGAAATTGACGAGACAGGGACAACAAAATATCTCTTTGGGCGTGTGTGCTGGTGCAGGGAGAACATCTCGTTTCGTCAAGGCCACTGGTGATAACAACAAACGTTCCTCTTCACGCTTTGTCTGTTTTCAGCATGAAGTATTGAGACTGAATCAATTCCTTTTTACTTAAAGGGCCCTTCGAATGCTGACAACATTGACTCTTTTTAATCGTTTTGGGCCGTTGAGCAAAATTTTTATATAACTTAACGGGCTGAATATAATTTGTATGAAAAATAAAATGGCCTACTAAACTATATACAATATACTAAATATGCATTTTCTTGTGTCTGGGACATTCTAACGCACACTCATAATTAGTACCAGCATCTGCCATTATTGCATCTTCAGCACAATTGTCAATCATATTGTAGGACTGCCTCCAAAATAGCCATAAAAAAAGTTCTCCATAATAGTCTGAACATAGCAAATCACCACAGGAAGGAGCATGATAACATGAATGTGCAGTAAATGAGTGTTTCCATGGTGAAATCAGTGTATTCACAATAAACCCTAATTTAAATAAGGCATTCTGTACCAGTTGCCAATTGTAAATGCAGTCTTATTATGTCACATGAGACACGTCGACTAATTACACACACAATGTCATAGTTAGCACCTGCTGTTTAGCGCTTGGTATTTGCACCTTAGTAGATGTTTGTTTTGGTAACATCTTAATCTTGAATCACCATATTTCTGTGCATAATTTGAATTAATTATCAAATATGTCTGTAAGATGCATTGTTGCAGAATGTTGCAATACAAATGATCGGAATGTGAGGAACGTATGAACCAGGTGAACCAGGGGTTCTCCCAAACTACGGATCCGGCCCGCCAGTGTCCACAATCCAACCCCCGGGAAGTCCCAAGTTAAATATATATATAAAAAAAAAAAAAAAACTTTTTTTTTTTTTATATCTGATTTTTATTAGTTTTTTTTTTTTTTTTTTAAATCAGTACTTTGTAATCCATGTTCTACCGCTTGTTACTCACCGTGTCTCCTAGACGCCCGGCCAAATAATTGTCTAAAATTGCATTTTCCCATTGATAACGTGACATCATCTCTCTCGGAAAAAAAATAGAATAAATAAAAAATAAAAAATATATGTGTATATATATATATATATATATATATATATATATATATATATATATATATATATATATGTATGTATATATATACACCCTGGACAAATCGCCACCTCATCGCAGGGCCAACACAGATAGACAGACAACATTCACACTCACATTCACACACTACAACGAATTTAATGTTGCCAATCAACCTATCATCAGTTGCACTATGTATTCTGATATATGTTCTTCGCAGAAAATGAGCCAAAGTCAGTGAGACTCAATTTGAAAAATTAATTAATTGTATAATTTTTATTTTGATAAAAAATTGAAAACGGGTCCCACAGACCCGAACAACACACAATTGTACATGTTCAATGTAATCTTTAACACAGTATTGGATACAAGCCAGTTTGTTACCATACAGTACCACACCAACTTTATTTATAAACAACCACAGTTGAAGAACAAAGGGCTGTACACCACAGAGAAATAAAGGGAAAGGACAGACTAAAAAAATAACATTTAAAACAGAAGTAAAAAACACATTGAAGTAGCAAATACAAACTACCCTAAGAACAATTTATTTGATAAAAAGTAGTTAAAAAGTTAAAAACAGTTAAAAAAGTTAAAAGTTAATAACAGTTTAAAGTCTCATGCTGGGGCGAAAAGCCAGTGAATAAAAATGGGTTTTAAGAAGGGTCTAAAAAATAGCCAGAAAGGGCCTGTCCCACATGGAGAGGGAGATCGTTCCAGAGTTTGGGACCCGCAACAGAGAAGGCTCTGTCCCCCCTCAGCTTGCGCTTTGATTTGGGGACCTCCAGGATCAGCTGATCAGCTGAACTGAGGGACCGGGTTGGGGCACAGAGGTGGAGCAGCTCAGAGAGGTAAGGTGGAGCAAAACCATGTAAGGATTTAAAAACGAGTAAGATAATTGTAAAATGGACTCTAAAAGACACAGGCGGCCATAGTGGAGGGAGGCTAAAACAGGAGTAATGTGCTCTCTTTTTCTTGTGTTGGTTAAAACACAAATATTGACACTTTGGGGATAAAAATATATGGGTCAGTTTGATTGGAATTGTGTATGAATAGATGGATGGAGTGAGAACGCCATGCACAAAGAGGCATACATGTTTGCTGTTGCCTCATTTATTAAGACGGTTAATCCATGAACGCATGGCTTAAAGGAATATGGCTTACTTCCTTTGAACACTATTGTTTTCAGGGTACCTTCAGAAGACAACCTACACCCCCCCCCCCCCCCCCCACCCCACCACACAACACTCACAACCCCACTACACTGGAATCTTATGGCTTAGAGCTAAGAAGCTATCAACTAATTATCAAAAACACAGAGAGGCCCTAATCAATTATTCACATGAACATTAGACCACTAATACGCATGCAGCCCAGGGATCTGGATCTCCCAAAAGTAACCCTTTCCACACTTGAATGTACACATGTCAAAACCTGGAGCGGTAGGTACGTGACGGGTACATCCATATATATCTATAGTGGACTGCATCCTGCTCCTCTTTGCGATCCCATGTGGAACAACCCCCCCCCCCCCCCCCTATATACCATCAGACACGGAGAAAATGCATCCACATTTAAAATTAGTTGTATTGGTAGACTGAACCGGTCATAGAAATCCTATTGATCCTTCAGAAGGAGTCTCCCCAAGCACACGTACACACATCTTAGTGTAGTTATAATTAAATGTTTTTGTATGATTTTACTTGTAATTGTATTGGGTTTATGGACCCTAGAATAGTGGGTTGTTGTGGCAACCAGCTAATGAGGACCCGTCATTCCATCCCATCCATTTTCTACCGCTTATTCCCTTTTGGGGTTGCGGGGGGCGCTGGCGCCTATCTCAGCGACAATCGGGCGGAAGGCGGGGTACACCCTGGACAAGTCGCCACCTCATCGCAGGGCCAACACAGATAGATATTCACAATCACATTCACACACTAGGGCCAATTTAGTGTTTACAATCAACCTATCCCCAGGTGCTTGTCTTTGGAGGTGGGAGGAAGCCGGAGTACCTGAGGGAACTCACGCATTCACGGGTAGAACATGCAAACTCCGCACAGAAAGATCCCGAGCTAGGGATTGAACCCAGGACTGCAGGACCTTTGAATTGTGAGGCAGACGCACTAACCCCTCTGCCACCGTGAAGCCCCCCAAAATAAAAATCATATCAAATCATCAAAAATGATTCCCGGGCGTGGCCACTGTTGCTACTCATTGCTCCCCTCACCTCCAGCGGGTAAGGGTGATGGGTATAATGCGGAGGATAACCTCACCACACCTAGTGTGTGCATGTGTGACAATCATTGGTACTTTAGCTTTTTAATGTGATGTGTGCTCATGCATCTTGACGAAAACATCAGTGGAAGAGGACACAAAGTAGGCGACTGGCAGATTGCCTTCTTTTTCTCTCGTTTTAGAGCGCTGGACCTGCTCTTCTTTCTTGGTTTTTCACTTAATTAAAGTATTGATATGAGATAAATATGCTATGACATGACTGGCTTATGTCACTTAAATTTAGTGCTGTATGATAGTATTGAACCAGCCAGGACATCTCATTTTGTATAAACAAAAACCTTTTAGGTTTATTTGACTCATCTTTTATATTTTTCATAGGTGTATTGTCCACTAAAAAAGCTGACTTTCTGACACAAAAGGCGTAAAGGTAAGCCGCTACAGTATCTATTTGTTGAATGTGTGTGTTGAATGAGACGTTTCATTAGAGTGGAAATTAGTTGTACTGGTAGACTGAACCGATCATAGAAATCCTATTGATCCTTCAGAAGGAGTCTCCCCAAGCACACGTACACACATCTTAATCTTCCGCATTAAGACCCGCCCTTCCTCTCCCCGCTATTGGATTTTCATGCTGTGCAATCATAATATGAATTAATGCTGCAATTTATTGTGCATTGTTGTGCGAGCCCAGTGTGAAAGGTAGGTGGGTCCGAATATGACACGGTGCAGATTATAGTTAGTTAAGTGTGTGTGTGTGTGTGTGTGTGTGTTGTGGGGGTTGCATTCCCTTTATGATCCTTCCATGACTCTTGACAAGGGTGAGAGAGAGGATTTATGTCCATGTATGTATGTAAACGTGTGTGTGTGTGTGTGTGTGTGTTTGACTTTTCATTGACAGACAGTGGGAAATGACCCCATAATGCTCGTCTGGCCGTCTGTGCGTTAAAGGAAAGAGGAGTCCGGAATAAGAGGAGACAACAAAGAGGCTAAAGGCACCCCCACTATCTTTTGTATTATTCAGAACAGTAGAGACAGGGCATCTTAACAATCCCACTTGTATACAATCACACACACACATACACACACATACACAACAGCCTTTAGGATGCAGAGACTTATGATGCTTAATGGTAGAGAGTTGCCCATTAGTGTTTAGATGAATCCATTTTTGTTGGTTTGTAGGTGTGTGCAGTGATATCATTTTTGGTAAAAGGTCCCCTAAACTTTTTTTAAAAAAGGCAGTATTGTTCCCTAAACTTTTGACCGTACAAAGATAATGTAAATGGTAAATGGGTTGTACTTGTATAGCGCTTTTCTACCTTCAAGGTACTCAAAGCGCTTTGACACTACTTCCACATTTACCCATTCTCACACACTGATGGAGGGAGCTGCCATGTAAGGTGCTAAACATTACCCATCAGGAGCAAGGGTGAAGTGTCTTGGTCAGGACATAACGGACGTGACGAGGTTGGTACCAGGTGGGGATTGAACCAGGGACCCCACGGGTTGCGCACGGCTACTTTCCCAACAGCGCCACGCCGTAAAATCCTTTACTTGTAACTTCTTTGTATATAATTTATATTATCTGTGTGTAATATTGGCTGCGTGTCTGATACTTGTTTGTGTGCCATGTTGTTCCAGACAACATCTATACTTTGGCCATTACGATAACCAGGAGTTATCTTACCTTCTAAGTAACCTCTGATTTACTAATGGTTTCTAATGTAAAAATGTGTAGAATAAATATACAATTTCAGCATTTCTGTCAACACAGATGTGCTTCAGCCTGTGACACGTAGTCATTTTGATAGTAGGCTATTGTAGCTAATATAGACACTTACGTCATGTGTTGTCTTCATTAAAAGTATTATATCTATCAATGTTTATTTATATAGCCCTAAATCACAAATGTCTCAAAGGACTGCACAAACCACTACGACTACGGCATCATCGGAATGTTCTGCCATATTGAATAGAGTCAAGTCAAACAGTCGCACCAGGCGGAAAATATCGGATTAAACTGTAGCCTGTTTTCCTTAAGAGTGCCCACAAGCTCAAAATGCAAAAAAAGTCAGTGGTCAAAAACAAGAAAAGAAAATACAAAAATTAGGGGTATTTTATTTGAACTGAGCAAAATTATCTGCCAATAGAACAAGAAAATTCGGCTTGTTAAGACTTTCCAAAACAACTAAAATTAGCAAACCTCAATGAACCAAAAAATACCTTAAATTAAGTATATTCTCCCTAATAACAAGTGGACTTTTTTTGGTAGAAAAAAAAGAGACCTCTTGCTCAATATGTTGAAAAATATTCTTAAATTAAGTAAATTCTAGTGCCATTATCTTGACATAATGATATCTGCTCGGCATTACATTTCCTGAAACCAGCAAACTTATACCGAAAACGTATTTATTGTTCTTAATAAAAAGGCAACAAGGCAACCGCTTGTTACTTTCGGGGTCTCCTAGCCACTCAGGCAAATCATATGGTCTAAAAATGCATTTTTCCATCGACAACATGACAGAATCGCGCCAAGTGCAATTAGTGCACATGTATACAGCCCAGACCCAGGCAAATTTTTTTTAAATTGTATTTTTGAAGAATTTATCCGAACGTGCATTAACTATTTCCGTTTACTGTTCTGTGCCAACTCTACTACTATATGAGTACGTATTTTCTATTGTTTCATTGAAAATAAAACATCAAAGTCCATTTGCATGTGATCTGTAATCTTTAATTACGAGACACAATTGTGTCAAAGTCATGATATTTTTACATGTTTGAAGTAAGAAATTGTTACTTTAAAACAGCTTTGCAACAGTTGATATTCTAGTTTCAAGCATGTTTTACTCAGTATAGGTCATACAATATCGGCAACAAGCTGTAATATCTTCACTGAGATATACGACCAAAACCCTTAAAACAAGTAAAATACTCTAACATAAAATCTGCTTAGTGAGAAGAATGATCTTATCAGACAGAAAATAAGCAAATATCACCATTATTTGAGATATTTAATCTTAGATTTCAGTTTTTGCTGTGCATTCACAGTAGGGCTGCAACGATTCTTTGATTCATTCGATTAAAAACCATTTCAATTCGTACTATGTTGTTTCGATTTATTGTTAATATGTTTAATTAATACAAATTTAGAGGCCGGAAAGTAAGCTACGTCGACATCCAATCGAGTGTGGTACAAACAGCGGAGTGCCGATGAAGAGAGATGGTTCAATAAATGCAAAGAAAATTAGAGATGCGATGATTTAAAACCAAAAAAAAGACAATGGGGTTGTGGAGGGAAACGTGGCCAGCGCTGCCTGCGGGAGTGGAGGTCACCGCCCCTGTCCAAGGTGCTGAGGACAGCGCACCGACAGACAGAGGCGCGTCAGTGCCGGCTTCGAAACAAAGCTGAACAGGTGATTAGATTTCCCAGGTGGTACGAGTTGTCTAATCACCTGTTGTCTTTAACAGTAGCTGCCGTGACTTGGAGAGACTGAAAAGTCCTGTATATCCTGAAAAGATTATTGATGACCTTATTGAGGAGCATTAAAAGTTTGTTCAAATTTACACGCCTGACTCCTGTGACGTGTGTAGTAGGGGAACCGCTCGGAAGCGACTCCGACAGTGGTGAAATGTTTGCACTCTCAATCAGAGCTAACATTGCACAATAGCACTAACATTAATGATTCAACACATTACCAGAAAGCATCCTGTTTATTTACCAAGCCGAAGAAAACAGTAACAGGGTAAACATTCGGTTTTTGCCAGCTCACACATCTTATGTTTGACTTGCATTAAGAATGTGTTATTTAAGTACATGTGAGGACATGCTAACATCTACTGTCAATTTCACACATGAATACATGAGTGAAATTGACATTTTGAGGGTATTTGTATTTATATCACATTATGCAGTTTACAAGCACGAATACGGTGTGAATAAATCCGGGCTGTTTGATGTCATTGAGTGCTGTAAGTAAGAAAAAAAAAACAAGACATTTGAAAAACAACACAAACGGAGACACGTTCGCAAACACCAAAGACATTGAATAGATTACAGAAACATTGCTTCATTTTCTACGCCCCATTCAGTTATCGATAACTGCTGGTTCAATGCTAGGCTTAGGTTTTAGCAGATTTTCCGTATTTTTCCTACAGACAGCATTTGGTGACCTCAAACAACAAGGCTATGGATTGATTCAATCCATCCATCCGTTTTCTACCGCTTGTCCCTTTTTTTTGAGGTCGCGGGGGGTCGCTGGAGCCTATATCAGCTGCATTTGGGCAGAAGGCGATAATAATAGATTTTATTTGTAAAAAAAAACACTTTACATTGAGTAAACAACCTAAAAGTGGTGTAGTCTATTAAAAAATAAAAAAATTAAATATCCATCGACTTGTCCAGGGTGTACCCCGCCTTCCGCCCGATTGTAGCTGAGATAGGCGCCAGCGCCCCCCGCGACCCCGAAAGGGAATAAGCGGTAGAAAATGGAAAACATATCCATCCATCCATCTCTACCGCTTATTCCCTTTGGGCTCGCGATAGGCACCAGCGCCCCCTGAAAACTAAAATATAATACAAATAATTTAAAATAAAAACTAAAACAGCCAAATAGATAGAACTAGTATGCATATATCTAAAAAAAAAAGGCTTTTTAAAAAGAAGGGTTTTTAAGCCTTTTTTAAAAGTATCCACAGTCGGTGGTGCCCTCAGGTGGTCAGGGAGAGCGTTCCACAGACTGGGAGCGGCGGAGCAGAAAGCCCGGTCTCCCATTGTTTGTAGCTTTGTCTTCAGAGGTTTTTTTTAGGAGGTTAGCCTGTCCGGAGCGGAGGTGTCGTGTGGAGGATTTGGGGGTTAGTAGTTCTTTAACGTAGAGGGGGCGCATTTCCATGGAGGCACTGGTGGGTTAGTAGGGAGACTTTGTATTCAATCCTGAGTGGAACAGGAAGCCAGTGAAGGGATTTGAGAATTGGTGTGATATGGTCATACTTCCGCACTCTCATCAGAATCCTAACAGCACTATTCTGTATGTATTCCAGCTTTTGGATGATCTTGCTGGGAATCCCGACAAGTCTAGTCTAGATTCACACTGGTTTTCGCCTTTTGAAGGGTATTGGAAAAAAAAACTGGAAACTTGATTTTGAAAGTCCTTAGAGGCCTACTGAAATGAGATTTTCTTATTTAAACGGGGATAGCAGGTCCATTCTATGTGTCATACTTGATCATTTGGCGATATTGCCATATTTTTGCTGAAAGGATTTAGTAGAGAACATCAACGATAAAGTTCGCAACTTTTGGTCGCTCAGAAAAAAGCCCTGCCTTTACCGGAAGTCGCAGACGATGACGTCACCCGTTGATGGCTCCTCACATCCTCACATTGTTTTTAATGGGAGCCTCCAACAAAAAGAGCTATTCGGACCGAGAAAATGACAATTTCCCCATTAATTTGAGCAAAGATTCGTGTTTGAAGATATTGATAGCGACGGACTAGGAAAAAATTAATAAAAAATCAAGTTAAAAAAAAAAAAACACGATTGCATTGGGACGGATTCAGATGTTTTTAGACACATTTACTAGGATAATTCTTGGAAATCTCTTATCTTTCTATTGTGTTGCTAGTGTTTTAGTGAGTTTAATAGTACCTGATAATCGGAAGGGTGTGTCCACGGGTGTCTTGAGGCCAGTGTCTGATAGAAGTCGGCGGCAGCTGTATGGACGGCACAAGCTCAGCTGATCTCCGATAAGTGGCGACTTTTTACCACAATTTTCTCATCGAAAACTGCTGGTTGACATTTGGTAGGGATCCATGTTTGCTTGACCGCTCTGATCCATTGGAAAGCTTCACCTCCGGGAACTTTAAACAAGGAATCACCGTGTGTTTGTGTGGCTAAAGGCTAAAGCTTCCCAACTCCATCTTTCTACTTTGACTTCTCCATTATTGATTGAACAAATTGCAAAAGATTCAGCAACACAGATGTCCCAAATACTGTGTAATTATGCCGTTAAAGCAGACGACTTTTAGCTGTGTGTGCGCAGCACTCATACTTCCTAAAAACCCGTGACGTCCTGCATACACGTCATCATTTACACGACGTTTCCAAGACGAAAATCCCGGGAAATTTAAAATTGTAATTTAATTAACTAAAAAAGCCGTATTGGCATGTGTTGCAATGTTAATATTTCATCATTGATATATAAACTATCAGACTGCGTGGTGGGTAGTAGTGGGTTTCAGTAGGCCTTTAAAAGTGCTTGAATTTGGCCATGGAAAAGGTGTACGAACCCTGATTTCAGCCCTTGATGGACAATTTCTTGAAAAAAAAAAAAAAGCTAATTAAGCATTTGCGGTGTTCCCGCTTTGATATGTAAACAATTAAAGGGGTAAAGCAGGGCCTTCAAATCACAACAGATGGAGCGCCGCATCTCCCAAACCTGCTTTTTCTGACAGATGCAGACTGCCACTGCGAAAAGTCAGTGTTAAAAAACAAGAAAAATAAATACAAAAGTGAGCGGTATTTTACTTGAACTAAGCAACATTATCTGCCAACAGAACAAGAACATTTGGCTTGTCAAGACTTTCCAAAACAAGTAAAATTAGCTAACCACAATGAAACCCAAAATATTTTAAAGGGCAACATTATCACCAGACCTATGTAAGCGTCAATATATACCTTGATGTTGCATTACAAAGACCATATATTTTTTTAACCGATTTCTGAACTCTAAATGGGTGAATTTTGGCGAATTAAACACCTTTTTGTTTATCGGTCTTTTAGCCATGACGTCAGAACGTGACGTCACAGAGGTAATACACCCGCCATTTTCATTTTCAACACATTACAAACACCGGGACTCAGCTCTGTTATTTTCCGTTTTTTCGACTATTTTTTGGAACCTTGGAGACATCATGCCTCGTCGGTGTGTTGTCAGAGGGTGTAACAACACTAACAGGGAGGGATTCAAGTTGCACCACTGGCAAGAAATCTGCCGCCAGACCCCCATTGAATGTGCCAGAGTGTCTGCACATTTTACCGGCGATGCTAAGGCAGACATGGCACAGAGATGTATGGATAACCTGCAGATGCATTTGCAACGATTAAGTCAACGAAATCACAAAGGTGAGTTTTGTTGATGTTGTTGACTTATGTGCTAATCAGACATATTTGGTTGCAGCATGACTGCTAGCTAATTGTTGCTAACATGCTACGCTAATCGATGCTAACATGCTATTTACGCTAGCTGTATGTACCTTTGAAACTAGATACCCACATTTAATGCGAAACAAACACTTACCAATCGACGGATTTAAGTTGCTCCAGTGTCACAAGATGCGAAAGTCCTGATCGTTTGGGCCGCACATTTTACCGGCGATGCTAATAAGGCAGCCATGCTATGGGCCACTTGATTAGGTCCACCCATGCTATGGCCGAATAGCGTCGATGGCTTCAGTTTCTTCTTCAATTTCGTTTTCGCTATCTGCTTCCATACTCCGACCATCTGTTTCAATACATGTGTAATCTGTTGAATCGCTTCAGCCGCTGGAATCCGAGTCTGAATCCGAGCTAATGTCGCTATATCTTGCTGTGGTAACCGCCATGTTGTTTGTATTGCCAGCCCTGTATGACGTCACAGGGAAATGGACAGTCGCATCGCAAATAGCGAAAATCAAGAACTTTAAAGCTTTTATTAGGGCTATTCCGGGAGGTGTAAAATTTTGAAAAAAACTCTGAAAAATAAAACAAGCCACTGGGAACTGATTTTTATTGTTTTTAACCCTTTTGAAATTGTGATATATTCTCACTAATTACTAAAAATGCATTTTCCCATCCATAACATGACATCATCGCGCCAAGTGAGGAATATATTTGTGCATGAACTATTTCTGTTCAAAATAGTTTGAAATGTCACATGTTAAATGTTTAAATATTAGCTGTCAGTTTACTGTACTGTGTCAACTGTACTTACCTACTTTTTACCCTCATTTACCTATACTTACCTACGTTTTACCTTCTTTTATCAATATTTACCAACCTCATACCTTTTTTTTAACCTACGTTTACCTACTTTTTTACCTTTTATCAATGTTTACCTACTTTTTACCTTCTTTTATCAATATTTTCCAACCTTATATCTTTTTTTACCTGTTTACCTACTTTTTTACCTTTTATCAATGTTTACCTACTTTTTACCTTCTTTTATCAATATTTTCCAACCTTATACCTTTTTTAACCTATGTTTACCTAATTTTTTACCTTTTATCAATGTTTACCTACTTTTTACCTTCTTTTATCAATATTTTCCAACCTTATATCTTTTTTTAACCTACGTTTACCTACTATTTTACCTTTTATCAATGTTTACCTCCTTTTTACCTTCTTTTATCAATATTTTCCAACCTTATACCTTTTTTTAACCTACGGTTACCTACTTTTTTTTCACCTTTTATCAATTTTTACCTATTTTTTTATCTTCACTTACCTATACTTACCTACTTCATCTGTTTTAATTAGGAGACACAACTGTGTCAAAGTCATAATCTTTTATTTAACGCTTGAAATAAAAATGTTTTGAAAAGTAGTTGTATACTTGAGTGTTAATGACACAGCTTTGCAACAATTGATATTCTAGTTTCAAGCATGTTTTACCTCAAAATAGGTCATCAAATCTCAGCAACAAACTGTAATATCTTACTGAGATCATTAAGGACAGTGGTCCCCAACCTTTTTGGGGGTGGGGGGTGGGATCCATTTTTTTTTTCTTTGTCATGAAAAAGGGAGGTTTTTTTGTTTCTGGTGCACTAATTGTAAGTGTATATTGTGTTTTTTATGTTGATTTGAAAAAAAAATATATATATATTTATTTATTTATATATATTTTTTTAAATAAAAAATAATCAAAAATTCTTCTGCGGCCCGGTGGTTGGGGACCACTGATTTAGGACCAAAACACTTAAAAAAAGTAAAATGCTCTAACATAAAATCTGCTTAGTAAGAAAAATTATCTTATCAGACAAAATATGCAAATATCCCCCTTATTTGAGATATTTAATCTTACTTAGATTTCAGTTTTTGCAGTGTGAGCGTAGATGTCTCTCCATACTTGGCTTGCTCTTCAAGCAAAGTGCAGAACAGAGGAGTGGAAAAGCCCGAGGGGAGGTTGAGACAACAGCCACTTACCTTAACACCCTTGTGTTTTCGTTCAGCATCCCTTGTTCATTTTAGGGGTTTTAATAGCGACGTCAACACCTTTTCCCTGAAATTCCTCTTTCAGCACATTAGATTTATTGCTCATCATTGTTTCACCTTGCTTGAAAAGTTTTTTTTTTTTTTTTATGTCCCTGTGAGACAATCAGAAAAGAACGTGGAGCAGTAAAGCCCCTTTATTAGTGCAGTGCTTTTATTTCACATGTATGGAATCATTTATCCACTACTGCTGCCAAGGTTGCTGTTACGGCGTTTTTTTCTTTCTTTTTTTATTTTTAAATTTTTGGGGGGTGGGGTGAAAAGCTGAGAAAGATTGACAGGAAGAGTGAATAATGTGAGAGTCATAAAGCGTTCCGATGTAGCGTTAAAGAAGGAAATGCAGTGCAGCATGGGAAGGAATGCTAAAAGTGTGGCCGGGGAACAGG
This sequence comes from Nerophis ophidion, assembly GCF_033978795.1. NCBI lineage: Eukaryota > Metazoa > Chordata > Actinopteri > Syngnathiformes > Syngnathidae > Nerophis > Nerophis ophidion. Next base: position 15,197,067 of record NC_084632.1, on the reverse strand, counting down.
TGTCTTTGTCCTACTTTGCTGGCGGCGCTCGAGCCATTTTCTCCGCGGCTCGTTAGTTTGGCTCGAGGCCCCTTTTGGAAGTTTCTCGGCTGTCGTCACAGCACAACCATGGCGTCTAATGTTACTCTTATTGGGAGTCCTGTGTGTGCGTTCGCCGAGCCGTCTCCCTTTGTTGCACGAGGCATGTGCAAAACCGCCGTCCTCTATGACCGTGGTTCTCAAATGGGGGTACGCGTACCCCTGGGGGTACTAGAAGGTATGCCAAGGGGTACGTCAGATTTTTTTTTTTAATATTCTAAAAATAGCAACAATTAAAAAAGAATTAAAAATATATTTGTTTAATAATACTTCAACAAAATATGAATGTAATTTCATAAATTGTGAAAAGAAATGCAACAATGCAATATTCAGTGTTGACAGCTAGATTTTTTGTCGACATGTTCCATAAATATTAAAGATTTCTTTTTTTGTGAAGAAATGTTTAGAATTAAGTTGATGAATCCAGATGGATCTCTTTCAGTTGATGATTACTTCTTTGAGTAGAAATCTGTATTTATAATTGAATCACTTGTTTATTTTTCAACAAATTTTTTGTTATTTTTATATCTTTTTTTACAAATAGTTCAAGAAAGACCACTACAAATGAGCAATATTTTGCACTGTTATACAATTTAATAAATCAGAAACTGATGACATAGTGCTGTATTGTACTTCTTTATCTCTTTTTTTTCAAGCAAAAATGCTTTGCTCTGATTAGGGGGTACTTGAATTAAAAAAAAAGTTTCAAAAGGGGTACATAACTGAAAAAAGGTTGAGAACCACTGCTTTATGTAATGTGTCTTGAAATGCCTTACAGCGTGGGTGTCAAACTCTGGCACGCGGGCAAAATTTTGCCCGCCGTGTAATTTAATTTGGCCCTTGAGGCAATATCAAATTAACATGAGAGCTGGCACGCCGGTATTATACAGCGGCGGTGCCGCTGTAACGCCGCATTCACTGCTAATACTCATACTTGCCAACCCTCCTGATTTTCCCAGAAGACTCTCGAATTTCAGTGTCCCTCCCGAAAATCTCCCAATTTCCACCCAGACAACAATATTGAGGACCCTGCCTTTACCGTACTCTACAACATGTCGTCATGTCCTCTTTTCCTCCCTACAAACAGCGTGCCGGCCCAGTCATAAATTACATGCAGCTTTTACGCCCAGAAATAAATGCAAGGCATACTTGGTCAACACCCATACCAAAGGTGGCCGTATAAACAAATTTAAGACTGTTACAAATACGCGCCACACTGTGAACCCAGACCAAACAAGAATGGCAAACACATTTTGGGAGAACATTGGCAACATAAACACAACAGAACAAATACCCAGAAACCTTGCAGCACTAACTCTTCCGGGACGCTACACTATACACCCCCCCGTTACCACCAAATTTTTTATTTTCATTTTATTTAATATGCCGTTGATGTTTTTTCATTTGTTTTTTGAAAGTTGATTTTGCACTGTTAAGTTATAGAAGCGTTGCCTGTTCCATATTTGGTGTTAAAGCAAATCAGTGTAGCAAACTGAGCAATAATTAATGTTTTTATTCATGCACTTTCTCTGGCTACTTCAAGGCTTGCATTTTTGATTCATTCCATCCATCCATCCATTTTCAACAGCTTGTCCCGTTCGAGGTCGCTGGAGCTTATCTCAGCTTGTACACACTGGACAAGTCGCCACCTCATCACAAGGCGTTTGATTCATTCATTATTGTTATTTTATTTTCAAATGTATTATTAGCCTGTGAAAAAAGTTTATTTTGATATTTACCTCAGAGGGCTGCAAATAGAAAAGAGGCATTACATTTTTATTTATATTTTATTTGATATGCCATTGCTAATTTTTAATTATTATTATTATTATTATTATTATTTTTATTATTATTATTTGACACTCGATTTTGCATGTCACTATAAAGTAACATAAGCCTTGCTTTTTCAATATTCAATGCAAAACTTGTTTAGGTCCTATTAATAGGTTAATTTGTTCAACCTTGGCCCGCGGCTTTGTTCAGTTTTTAAATTTTGTCCCATTCTGTATTTGAGTTTGACACCCCTGCCTTAAAGCAAGGGTTCCCCAATTATTATTATTTTTTTTTTTCACCAGGGACCGGTTTAATACAGGCATTATTTCCCACATGTGGCGGATAAATACATGTATTGCAAATAAGTGCATGAAAAATGAACACATAGAAAAAAACTCACCATAATGTTGAATTAGTAGGAGACCCTGGCCTTTTGCCTTTGCAAAAAAAACATTCTCCATAGATTTTCTTTTTTTTGTACTCCTTTTTGCTAGAAGTAGGCTTTTTGTTTGGCTTTAGTATCTGATGGGTTATTGGTGATACATCACATTCAAGGACAAGAGCATGGATATGTAATAAAGCTACAAATACTCGCCATTAGTTACAATAGATTCCTGTCTATTTCCATTCTAAAAGTTATGTACTGTATTTTTCGGATTATAAATCACAGTTTTTTCATTGTTTGGGTGCGATTTATACTCTGGAGCGACTTATATGTGAAATTATCAACACATTACAGTTAAAAATCCATCCATCCATCCATCCATCCATCCATCATCTTCCGCTTATCTGAGGTCAAGTCGCGGGGGCAACAGCCTAAGCAGGGAAACCCAGACTTCCCTTTCCCCAGCCACTTCGTCTAGCTCTTCCCGGGGGACCCCGAGGCGTTCCCAGGCCAGCCGGGAGACATAGTCTTCCCAACGTGTCCTGGGTCTTCCCCGTGGCCTCCTACCGGTTGGACGTGTCCTAAACACCTCCCTAGGGAGGCGTTTGGGTGGCATTCTGACCAGATGCCCGAACCACCTCATCTGGCTCCTCTCGATGTGAAGGATCAGCGGCTTTACTTTGAGTTCCTCCCGGATGGCAGAGCTCTCTCACTATCTCCAAGGGAGAGCCCCGCCACACGGCGGAGGAAACTCATTTCGGCCGCTTGTACCCGTGATCTTATCCTTTCGGTCATGACCCAAAGCTCATGACCATAGGTGAGGATGGGAACGTAGATCGACCGGTAAATTGAGAGCTTTGCCTTCCGGCTCAGCTCCTTCTTCACCACAACGGATCGGTACAACGTCCGCATTACTGAAGACGCCGCACCGGTCCGCCTGTCGATTTCACGATCCACTCTTCCCTCACTCGTGAACAAGACTCCTAGGTACTTCAACTCCTCCACTTGGGGCAGGGTCTCCTCCCCAACCCGGAGATGGCATTCCACCCTTTTCCGGGCGAGAACCATGGACTCGGACTTGGAGGTGCTGATTCTCATTCCGGTCGCTTCACATTCGGCTGCGACCCGATCCAGTTAAAAATCCAATAATATTATTTATCTCATTCACATATGTGGAGTTGGCAGAGTTGTTTAGAAGCGACATCGAGGAAGAAGATTTCAACGGATTTATGGATTAGATTGTTTGGTAAACTTATAGGATGTTCTATATGTTATAGTTATTTGAATGACTCTTACCATAATATGTTACGTTAACATACCAGGCACCTTCTCCGTTAGTTATTTATGTCTCATATAACGTACACTTATTCAGTCTGTTGTTCACTATTCTTTATTTATTTAAAATTGCCTTTCAAATGTCTATTCTTGGCATTGGATTTTATCAAATAAATTTCCACAAAAAATGCGACTTATACGCCAAAGCGATTTATAATCCGAAAAATACGGTAATCATAATTTGTGCAATATTTCACACGTAAATACACTAATCTTAGCTTTTTTTGCTCCAATTTTCCATGCATGCATACATACATTTGTTATTGCTGTGTGCAATAATTCACTGTTCTTTATTTATTTGAAATTGCCTTTCAAATGTCTATTCTTGGTGTTGGATTTCATCAAATAAATTTCCCCCAAAAATGCGACTTATACTCCAGTGCGACCTATATATGCATTTTCCCCTTCTTTATTATGCATTTTCGGCCTGTGCGACTTATACTCCGAAGTGGCTTTAAATCCAAAATTTGCAGTATTCATTATTTGTGCAATATTTCACACGTAGATACACTAATCTTAGCGTTTTTTGCTCCAAATTTCCATGCGTACATACATTTGTTATTGCTAACTACTTGTGTAATAGGACTGTGTGCAATAACTCACTGTTCTTTATTTATTTGAAATTGCCTTTCAAATGTCTATACTTGGTGTTGGATTTTATCAAATAAATTTCCCCCGAAAATGCGACTTATACTCTAGTGCTACTTATATGATTTTTTCCTTTTTTATTATGCATTTTCGGTCGGTGCGATTTATATTCCAAAGCGATTTATAATCCGAGAAATACAGTATTCATAATTCATGCAATATTTCACACGTAAATACACTAATCTTAGCTTTTTTTTGCTCCAATCTTCTATGCGTAAATACATTTTTTATTGCTAACTACTTGTGTAACAAGATTGTGTGCAATAATTCACTATTCTTTATTTATTTAAAATTGCCTTTCAAATGTCTTTTCTTGGTGTTGGATTTTATCAAATAAATTCCCCCCCAAAAATGTGACTTATACTCCAGTGCGACTTATATATGTTTTTTTTCCTTCTTTACTATACATTTTCGGCCGGTGCGATTTATACTCGGTATACAACATACGGTATTCATATTTTGTGCAGTATTTCACACGTAAATACACTGTTAGCTTTTTTTGCTCCAATATTCCATGTGTAAACATATGTGTTATTGCTAACTACTTGTATAATAGGACTGTGTACAATAATACCAGCACTTTAACTTATGAGGCCAAAGGAAATGTGTATTTCCTTCCTTCAGCACAAAATATTATATGCAAAAATTTAGCACTTCTCCATTTTTACCTACTTTGTTCCTCATCTGCCCTGATCTTCGGTCATCGACTTGCCACGGACGGCAGATGGAACCTAGTTTTTGGCAACGATTTGGCACCTTTAGATTTTATATGTTTATTAATTGGCATTGTCCCATGTAAGAAAGATGTAACAAATATAGCAAATGCCGACTTCCTATCAGGAGTAGAGATGTCCGATAATGGCTTTTTTGCCCATATCGGATATTCCGATATTGTCCAACTCTTAATTACTGATTCCGATATCAACCGATACCGATATATGTAGTCGTAGAATTAACACATTATTATGCCTAATTGTGTTGTGATGCCTCGCTGGATGCAATAAACAATGTAAGAAGGTTTTCCAAAATAAATCAACTCAAGTTATGGAAAAAAATGCCAACATATTTATTATTGAAGTCACAAAGTGCATTGTTTTTTTTTAACATGCCTCAAAACAGCAGCTTGGAATTTGGTACATGCCTGAGAGAGCATGAGGAGGTTGAGGTGGGCGGGGTATTGTAGCGTCCCGGAAGAGTTAGTGCTGCAAGGGTTTCTGTTGTGTTTATGTTGTGTTACGGTGCGGATGTTCTCCCGAAATGTGTTTGTCATTCTTGTTTGGTGTGGGTTCACAGTGTGGCGCACATTTGTAACAGTGTTAAAGTTGTTTATACGGCCACCCTCAGTGTGACCTGTATGGCTGTTGACCAAGTATGCGTGGAATTAACTTGTGTGTGTGAAAAGCCGTAGATATTATGTGATTGGGCCGGCACGCAAAGGAAGTTCCTTTAAGGTTTATTGGCGCTCTGTACTCCTCCCTACCTCCGTGTACACAGGGCGTTTTAAAAAGTCATACATTTTAGTTTTTTAAACCGATACCGATAATTTCCGATATTACATTTAAAAGCATTTATCCGATATTATCGGACATCTCTAATCAGGAGTTTTATAATACATCTATGAACCGGTGCCGCTCCCCCAACCGATTGTTGGGGACCACTGCCTTACAACACACACACACACACACGCACACGCAGACACACACACACACACACACACACATGCATATGCCCCAAAGTTTCCCCGCTCCCTGTCAAGAATAGACAAGCCCCAAATAAGCATCGAAAATAGACATCGGAGGACAACTGTTGACAGCTCGGTGACGAAAGAAGCAGAGACAGGCACAACCTCTTGGCAGGCCGGATTACAGCCACATAATTGAGGCCGTGCAACATTGGAACATAAGATGCTAGGTGCAATTCTTCTGTAATTTTTTTTTCTCTGCAGAGGCGAAAAGCCCATTGAAGCTTTGCCTTTCAGTGTCAGGGTACAAGATAAATCAATATAAAGAGCTGCGGAACACTGTACAAGAGAGCATATCCTACTGGCAGTGTTTTTCAAACAATGTGTGCCGTGAGATACAGTCTGGTGTGCCGTGGGAGGTTATCTAATTTCACTTATTTAGGTTGAAAATATTTTTTGCAAACCAGTAACTATAGTCTGCAAATGATGTGTTGTTGTTAAAAGTCGTTGCTGTCTATAGCTCGGCAGAGTAACCGTGTAATATTTTTCCATAACAGTAAGTGGCAGCCGGTAGCTAATTGCTTTGTTGCTTTGCAGGAAAAAGGTGTCTAATGTTTAAAACAAAACATAAACAAAAGGTGAGTGCCCCTAAGAAAAGGCATTGAAACTTAGGGAAGGCTATGCAGAACGAAACTAAAACTGACCTGGCTACAAAGTAAACAAAAACAGAATGCTGGACGACAGCAAAGACTTACTGTGGAGCAAAAACGGCTTCCACAATGTACATCCGAACATGACATGACAATCAACAATGTCCCCACTATGAAGGATAAAAACAACTGAAATATTCTTGATTGCTAAACCGAAGTAGATGCGGGAAATATCGCTCAAAGGAAGACATGAAACTGCTACAGGAAAATACCAAAAAAAGAGAAAAACCCACCAAATTAAGAGCGCAAGACAAGAACTAAAACACTACAAACAGCAAAAAACTCCAAATAAGTCAGGGTGTGATGTGACAGGTGGTGACAGTACACCTACTTTGAGACAAGAGCTATAGTGATGCACGCTTGGTTATGGTTTAAAGTCATAGCCAACAATTGCGACAACTTTTTACAGTCAACTGAGTTTAGTTTTTTTAATGATTTCTGCTGGTGGTGTGCCTCAGTATTTTTTCAACACAAAAACTGTGCCTTGACTCAAAAAAAGTTGAAAAACACTGTCCACCAGAGAAGCAACATCCTCTGCAGTGAACATTTGTGTGTTTTTTTATTTTCATTTTTTTTTATTTTTTTTGGTAAACAGGATTTTCCCCTTAAAAAAACATAAAAAACTGAGGATGCTGGGTTTCAGAAGTAGACGATGTATTACCCGAGCAATGCTAGACAATGGTACTGTACCTCAACTTAAGAGTGTTTTGAGATAAAAGCTAATTGTTATGCTTTAAGTTGCAAGCAAAACAAAAAATGGAAGTACAAGCATCCCCAGCAAACTAGTTGGCGTATCCAGTCTTAGAATAGAATAGAATAGAATACAATGGACTTTATTGTCATTATAGTTGCATATATCGAGATTAAGGACTCCAATTTAAGGTGCGGTAGTGGGAACAAATATGGGATACAAATAAATTAAACACAAGTAATAAAGATAAAACTAAGAATTGAAAAAAATAGACTACTATCCAGTCAAAAAAATAAGCAATCCTGTACAATATGCAAAACAATATACAAAATACTGTACAATATACGGAACAAGACAAGAGTATCGGAGTGATAATATCGAAGGGTAATATTGCACCGTAGGGAATTAGTGTAGGATATTGTAGGACATCTTACACGCTAACATTGGCTTATACAGAACTACCTCAACCTACAGGCTTAAGAGGCTCAGTGACGGAGCTCTTAACTCAAAACACTTGTATCTCTAATCCAGGACGCCCATTCAAGTGAACTTTATTTTTGGCGCTAAATCAAATCAGCACAATTTCAACATGCGACATACCTTTTTTAATAGACACACTAGATTTTAAATGGGAATTATTCTATATAGCAATACAGTAGAATCTACTATTAGGACGGCATAGCCTTGTTGGTAGAATCACCGTGCCAGCAACTTGAGGGTTCCAGGTTCGATGGCCGCTACCGCCATCCTAGTCACTGCCGTTGTGTCGTTGGGCAAGACACTTTACCCACCTGCTCCCAGTGCCACCCACACTGGTTTAAATGCAACTTGGATATTGGGTTTTACTATGTAAAGCGCTTTGAGTCACTAGAGAAAAGCGCTATATAAATATAATTCACTTCACTACATTTCACTATATTAGTTTTTTGAAGTAACACAATAATAACGGAGAGTCGATTTCTACGATATCTCCTTCCAGCTTTTTTTTTGTCCAACACACTATCCGCAGCGTTTCCGAGTTTTCATGTATAAATGTTCGGATATTATTTTAACATTCTTGCCTGGCGATAGACTCATTCTGCTTCAGTGTGGTACAAACTAGCAGTGCTATGCTCGAATTGTTTCGAAAAGTTTTTCGGCACGCTAGGTCTTTTTTTTTAATTTTTTTATGAAGTATTACTTTATTTTATTCATTGAATGTTATCCACTCCCCTTTTTTTCCTTCCCATGCTTGGAAAACAAAGTTATGTCCATCTTTAGTTATAAGCTAATGCTATCCATTAAGAGCAGATGTTTTGGGCAGATACAGTATTACAGGGTTCATTGTCACATTTACTAGGCCAAATAATGGCGGGGACGCTTTTAACAAAGAATTAAATTAAAAAATTAAAATTGCTTGCAATTTAAAGCATAACAATTAGCCTAAAGACAGCTCTTATCTCAAAACACTCTTTAGTTAAGGTACCACTCTCATTAAAAACGAGAAGCTGGACAGGACAAAAATAAAATAAAAATAGAAAAAATAAATAAATACTTACTTTTCGAACTGTGGGAAAAATAGAGACTGAGTGTGAATTAAACCAATCATCATAAAGAAGAAAGACCATGGACACAACTTGGCAAAACAGTTCAAGTGTAGTCTTGAACACAAGCCAAGGATGTTTAACACTCAGAGTATATTAGGAACCTTTTCATTCTTTCGGGTACATTTTTGCTCTGTTTTTGGCCATAACTTTATCGTGTTGTTAAAGTTAAAGTACCAATGATTGTCACACACACACACTAGGTGTGGTGAAATTTGTCCTCTGCATTTGACCCATCCCCTTGTTCACCCCTTGGGAGGGGAGGGGAGCAGTGGGCAGCCGCGGTGGCCGCGCCCGGGAATAATTTTTGGTGATTTAACCCCCAATTCCAACCCTTGATGAATCATTTTTTTGGGAAGAAAGGGTTTTTTATGCTCGATTAAAATATATATTTTGAAATCATTAATTTATCGATGATACAATATGACATTGTTCTAACCGAGTGAAGTGCCATTAGGGCAAAAGACTTAAGAGTCTATAAAAAAAAATGTTCGGTTTCTTATTTTTCTTTCCTTTTTTTGCATAAAGACCATTTTCTTGTTTTTACATAGTGTGTTTGGTGTCTTGCCAGATTGTCTATTTTGCAGGAAGACATAATTTGTATTATGGCTGTGGGAGCACATGCATTCAGAGGAGAGGGGCTACACTTCAGTGTTTGGATGGCAGTTTCAAACATTGATAGCACAAAATGTGGATTGTGAAGATAATGCTTTGATTGTCAAATCCGTCTAAATAAAAAAGAAAAGCAAATATGTACTTTTTTTCTTATTTCAACCCAATTTTAGTTCTTCAAAACCATACCATTAATGTTACAGGGCTTGGAGGACTGTGGTAAACATCAGGTCTGATTATACATGAAATTAGTGATAAAACTAATTGTGTTGTTTCAACTTTGGGGTTTAATTTTAGAGAAAAAGTAGTACAATTTGTCGGATTCACTGTTTGGAATTAGATTGGACTATTTTTTTGAGAGTTTTTTTTAATACAATCCTAACTGCATGGATTTTTTCATCCTGGCGACACTTGACTACTCTTAGATTATGTATGACCCAGATTAGTGGTTCTCAAATTTGTTCACCAAGTACCACCTTAAGAAAACACTTGGCTCTCCAAGCTCCACCATTATGACCGACATTGAAATACAGTAGCATGGTAGGCCCAAGTACTCGTTAGAATAAAATAGATGTTTTATGTATTAAGTGTACTTTTCGCCACTGCAACTTTACAACAATGCATAAACATCATCTACAATGATATTCCGCATATTTACAGACTTCTTTGTTGTAACATGATTCGATTAACGTTGACCCCAACTTAAACAAGTTGAAAAACGTATTCGAGTGTTACCATTTAGTGGTCAATTGTACACAATATGTACTGTACTGTGCAATCTACTAATAAAAGTTTCAATCAATCAATCAAACCACTAAATAGAGAAAGTTTGAGGATCACTGCCCCAGACAACTAAAATGATATCTGAACGGCGGGCATTTATCCGTGAAAATGAAGCTGCTGATGGTGTGTTTGACTTCATAAAGTTATTAGTATTGTACATTCTGTTTTTTTTTTTTTTCATACCATAGTTCTTATCTAAAAGTTTGTTTTTATTTTTGAAAGGGATGCATAAAATGTGCTATTTTGCCAAGGACAAGAAAGCATATTTTAATTTCACTTAATTTGAATATGCGATGTTGATTTGAGATACGAGTGTTTTGAGTTAAGCGCACCGGCACAGAACCAATTAAGCTCTTAGGTTGAGGTACTACTGTAATGATCAAAGTTGACTGTATCCTCTCTAGAGATGTCCGATAATGGCTTTTTTTGCCGATATTCCGATATTGTCCAACTCTTAATTACCGATTCCGATATCAACCGATACCGATACATACAGTGGTGGAATTAACACATTATTATGCCCAATTTTTTTGTGATGCCCCGCTGGATGCATTAAACAATGTAACTTTACCATGTATTGATTAAGGTGGACCCCGACGTATTCGGGTGTTACCATTTAGTGGTCAATTTTACGGAATATGTACTGAACTGTGCAATCTATTAATACAAGCTTCAATCAATCAATCAGTCAATCAAAAACAAGGTTTTCCAAAATAAGAGAACAACTTCAACTGCCATATTTATTATTGAAGTCACAAAGTGCATTCTTTTTTTAACATGCCTCAAAACAGCAGCTTGGAATTTAGGACATGCTCTCCCTGAGATAATCTTGATACCCGCTACAACTATGGGAAATACTATCCTTTGACTTTCACAAACTGCATTATTTATTTATTTTTTTAAACATGCCTCAACACTAGAGCTACAAAAACAATGAAGGCACACAGCTTCAGTCCAGACTATACTTGAGCATACTTGCCAACCTTGAGACCTCCGAATTCGGTAGATGTGGCGGGGCTGAGGTGGGCAGGGTTGGGAGGGCGGGTTTTGGTGATTTGTTGCGTTTATGTTGTGTTACAGTGCGGATGTTCTCCCGAAATGTGTTTGTCATTCTTGTTTGGTGTGGGTTGACAGTGTGGCGCATATTTGTAACAGTGTTAAAGTTGTTTATACGGCCACCCTCAGTGTGACCTGTATGGCTGTTGACCAAGTATGGATTTAATTCACTTATGTGTGTGTAAAAGCTGCATATATTATGTGACGCTGTTTGTATGGAGGAAAAGCAGACGTGACGACAAGTTGTAGAGGACGCTAAAGGCAGTGCCTTTAAGGCACGACCCAAATACTTTTGTCCGGGTGGAAATCGGGAGAATGGTTGCCCCGCAAGATTTTCGGGAGGGGCACTGAAATTCGTAAGTCTCCCGGGAAAATCGGGACGTTGAAACCAATACTGATAATTTCCGATATTAGATTTTAAAGCATTTTTCGGCCGATATTATCGAACATCTCTAATCCTCCCCAAAGTCTCGTTTTTACACCTTTCATTATATACATACAGATTTTTGCCAATTTAATTTTCTTTCTTGTCATCTGTGTATTATCTGCGTAATCTTGCATGATACAACCATTTATTCATTTCCGATCTCTAAAATAATTCAACGGCAACGGGCGGTATAGCTCGGTTGGTAGAGCGGCCGTGCCAGCAATTTGAGGGTTGCAGGTTCGAACCCCGCTTCCGCCATCCTAGTCACTGCCGTTCTGTCTTTGGGCAAGACACTTTACCCACCTGCTCGCAGTTCCACCCACACTGGTTTAAATGTAAAAATTAGATATTGGGTTTCACTATGTAAAGCGCTTTGAGTCACTAGAGAAAAAGCGCTGTATAAATATAATTCACTTCACTATTCACTTCACTTAAAAGCCATAAGCGTGGTGCAAATACATAAGACCATCTTTAATTTTTTTAGCAGTAGTTGAGTCGTCTCTTTCGCGGATGCGACCCAAAAAAGGTGTAAAATAGAAAGATAGATTAGCTGACAGGTTTGCGTCCTTATGCATGGTGTGTTTAGTTTAGAGGTTGAGGGTCAGCGTAGGGCTACAACAGCCACACCTCGGCCCCCCTGACCCCAGGGAAACCTTATAGCTGCGGGCTATTTCGAGGCAAAACGCCGGCCGCTTCATTCTGCCTTTGTAGTTGTCTTGACCACGCGCTGCCGCCCTCATACCATACCTTACACAGCCCGCCTGCACTCAACAATACCTTTCAAGACCAACGCGTTTCGATGGAAAGTTGTACAAAATCATTCAAGCCGGGCGCACTAACGACCACATGTCTGTGTATTATTGTATATATTTTTGTAAGATATTGCATTTTTTTTTTTGCACACAATTATTTGTAATTTATTTCCGATAGTTATTTTAGTTATTTAAATGACTACAGTTTAAATTGCACGACACACGATTCAGTTAAAACAAAAACACTTTTTAGACTATTGTGTTTTCTATTTATATATATTACATGTTTATATTTTGTAATTCTATATTTACTTATTAGTTCCTGTAATTTTGAAGCATCAGAACCATTTCTACTAGGGAGGCAGCATTTTGTTGTCTTTTCAAGCCGATACCGTTAGCGTCCTGCTCCTCAAGGTCGATACTGATAACTGATGTTTTATCCAAAAAGTTTTTTTTTAGTATGTGTGTTACCGAGTTGATTGGCAACACTAAATTGGCCCTAGTGTGTGAATGTGAGTGTGAATGTTGTCTGTCTATCTGTGTTGGCCCTGCGATGAGGTGGCGACTTGTCCAGGGTGTACCCCGCCTTCCGCCCGATTGTAGCTGAGATAGGCGCCAGCGCCCCTCGCGACCCCGAAAGGGAATAAGCGGTAGAGGATGGATGGATGGATGGATGGAAGTTTTTTTTTTTTGATTATTTACGTTTAACTGTAGTTTGTGCTGTTTTTGCGGCTGGCTTCTTTAGCAGCACCGGCTAAACCAGAGGTAGGGAACCTATGGCTCTAGAGCCAGATGTGGCTCTTTTGATGACTACATATGGCTCTCAGATAATTATATTTATATAGTGCTTTTCTGTAGTGACTCAAAGCGCTTTACAAAGTGACACCCAATATCTAAGTTACATTCAAACCAGTGTGGGTGGCACTGGGGGCAGGTGTGTAAAGTGTCTTGCCCAAGGACACAACGGCAGTGACTAGGATGGCGGAAGCGGGAATCGAACCTGGAACCCTCAGGTTGCTAGCACGGCCACTCTTCCAACCGAGCTATGCCGAGTAACCGTGTAATACTCTTCCATATCAGTAGGTGGCAGTCGGTAGCTAATTGCTTTGTAGATGTGGGAAACAGCGGGAGGCACGGTGCAGGTAAAAAGGTGTCTAATGCTTAAACCAGGGGTAGGGAACCTATGGCTCTAGAGCCAGATGACTGCATATGGCTGTCAGATAAATCTTAGCTGACATTGCTTAACACGATAAGTAATGAATAATTCCGCTGGTAATCACAGTTTCAAAAATAACCTTCGAATTATAAAACATTCTCATGGATTTTAATCCAACCATCCGTTTTCTACCACACCTGTTCAAGATGCTGCATTAATGGTAAGAAGTGTTATATGTATTATTGGTTAACTTTTATAATAACAATGTTGTTAAAAAGAATAAGAGACTTATTATACTCTACAAATGTTGGTCATACCTAAAAATGCACAAATTTAGTTGTATTCAGTGTTGAAAAATGTTATATGGCTCTTACGGAAATACATTGTGAAATATTTGGCTTTCATGGCTCTCTCAGCCAAAAAGGTTCCCGACCCCTGGGCTAAACTGTCGTAGGTGACTAACAAAGTTCGATGTGTTGAAGTGTGATTTTAATTTTTTTTCCCCCTCTTCATGGGATTTTTGTGTAATATTTGGTGCAGATGTTTTCCTCTGAAAGTCCAACCTAACCCACCAAAGTAAGTGTATTTTTTCCCCAACCAAGCTGTTTTATAATGTCTACTGTTTTTTTTCGGTATAGTATCGTAATCCTTCATATCGTCTGCAATTGTGCTTCTCTAAATATACCCAATCTTACCTCCCCAAATATGACAGAGATGCTATATTTTGCAGAAACACTACAGTATGTCACAAATGTAATGCACTAAAAGAAATATCCCCCAAATGTAGTCGGATAAGATCAAAAAAAGTGAAAGTACAAGTGATGTTGAAATGTATGTCCTCTAATAATTACATTCCTTTCCACATAAAACCTTCCTTGGAAACCCGGGGTCAATTATGTCTTGCCTTCCAACATTTAGAGATGGAGAGCACTCAGCGAAGATGGATGTATATTTAAGATGGCTCTTAGCTACAAGTGCAGCACAGGAGAGTGGAGTGGATAAAGTTGTTTTGTTATTTTGATGGAGCGAGTGTTTACATGGCGTTGAGTTAATTTGTTAGAGGCAACTAAATCCACACCCTCACATCCACTTTGTTTAGCCATTTTCTGGGTCTCTTATTTCGGCTTCCTCTCTCCGTCTTCCGAGCCCTCCCTCGCCGAGCCCGCTGATTTGACTGCCAACTCGTGACAACAACCGTGCACGACTGTAACCGCCGCTTCACCCGCGTCGCCGCATTAGCGAGCGGCATGACCTGCCAATAAAAAAAGGCTTTTACTCTGATCGTCCCCAAACAAGACTTAAGCGCGGCCACGCTTTTTTAGCCGCAGACAGCCCAAAGTGCTGGCAAATGTGCATAAGGACTGCCTTAACTTGCCCGGAAATGACAAAGTACAGCAGGTGGAGGCATTTTTTTAATGGGTTTTTTTGTTTTTGTTTTTTGTTATTTTATTAGCACACTTGGCAATGTGGCTAAATTGGAGAAAGGCAAAGTTTCAAAACCTATCTCTTCAGATTTAAGTGTGGTTTTACACACAAGCTCACACACTAGACCAGGGGTAGGGAACCTATGGTTCTAGAGCCAGATGTGGCTCTTTTGATGACTGCATCTAGCTCTCAGATAAATCTTAGCTGACATTGCTTAACACCATAATTATGAATAATTTCGCTGGTAATCACAATGCTAAAAATAACGTGCAAAATATAAAACATTCTCATGCAT
>NC_084632.1:15159177-15176677 GCF_033978795.1 Nerophis ophidion | reverse complement strand
TCCCCACAAGTCATGATCAAAAACATTTTCCCCATTCCAAATAATAACCAGTATATGTGTGTGTGTGTTCTTGCAATGCTTACTTAGTGGGGACATTGCTCTGTTTACACAGTCACCTTAAGGGGACCGCTGACGGTATGGGGACACAAAAACAGGTCCCCTAAAGGGAAACCTTTTAATTTAATTTAGGTAGGAGGCCACGGGGAAGACCCAGGACACGTTGGGAAGACTATGTCTCCCGGCTGGCCTGGGAATGCCTCGGGATCCCCCGGGAAGAGCTAGACGAAGTGGCTGGGGAAAGGGAAGTCTGGGCTTCCCTGCTTAGGCTGTTTCCCCCGCGACCCGAGCTCGGATAAGCGGAAGAAGATGGATGGATGGATGGATTAATTTAATTTAATTTGATCTTTTTTTTCCTAAATGGTCCTCAGTAGTCACGTACAAATGTGTGTGAATTATGCAATATTATTTAAATTTGGTCCCTATGAACCATATTAACTCTTTTTCCCCAGGTTCCCCTGTAAGACTGATCAGTACATTACTTAAAGACGTGTATGAGCTAACTGGGTAGTGGCCATTTAACCGAATTTTTTTTATGCCTCCAAAACCTGTAGAAAGGGTGGTCCCCACAAGTAATGATCAAAAACTTGGTCCCCATTCCAAATACTAACCAGTAAATGTGTGTGTGTGTTCTTGCAATGCTTACTTAATGGGGACATCGCTCTGTTTACACAGTCACCTTAAAGGCCTACTGAAACCCACTACTACCCACCACACAGTCTGATAGTTTATATATCAATGATGAAATATTAACATTGCAACACATGCCAATACGGCCTTTTTAGTTTACTAAATTGCAATTTTAAATTTCCTGGGAGTTTCTTCTTTAAAACGTCGCGTAAATGATGTGTGTGTGTGTGTTCTTGCAATGATTACTTAATAAAGTACCAAGTACCAATGATTGTCACACACACACTAGGTGTGGCGAAATTATTCTCTGTATTTGACCCATCACCCTTGATCACCCCCTGGGAAGTGAGGGGAGCAATGGGCAGTAGCGGTGCCGCGCCCGGGAATAATTTTTGGTGATTTAACCCCCAATTCCAACCCTTAATGCTGAGTGCCAAGCAGGGAGGTAATGGGTCTCATTTTTATAGTCTTTGGTATGACTCGGCCGGGATTTGAACTCACGACCTTCCGATCTCAGTGCGGACACTCTAACCATTAGGCCACTGAGTAGGTAATGAGGACATTGCTCTGTTTACACAGTCACCTTAAGGGGACCTCTGACGGTATGGGGACACAAAAACAGGTCCCCTAAAAGGAAACCTTTAAATTCAATTTAATTGAATTTAATTTGAACTTTTTTTTTGAAATGGTCCTGAGTAGTCACGTACAAATTTGTGTGAATTATGCAAAATTATTTAAATTTGGTCCCCATGAACCATATTAACTCTTTTTCCCAAGGGTCCCCAGTAAGACTGATCAGCACATTACTTCATCAATCCAGAGATTTAAAGACATGAATGAGCTAACTGGGCAGTGGCCATTTAACCAATTTTTTTTTATGCCTCCACAACCTGTAGAAAGGGTGGTCCCCACAAGTCATGATCAAAAACTTGGTCCCCAATCCAAATAATAACCAGTATGTGTGTGTGTGTGTGTGTGTGTGTGTGTGTGTGTGTGTGTGTGTGTGTGTGTGCGCTGCAGGGTATACTGTACAAGTGCCCATGTGCTACGCCGTGTGTCCTGTGCCATCGATCACTGGACAAATGCTGGGGTGTCGGACGGTGGTGGTAGTGGTGGTGGTGGTGGTGGTGTGAAGAGTGGTGCTGGAAGCTGGGGGTGAGGGGTTGTCGGCCCCGAATGGTGCTGCTCCTCAAATGAAATAATATATCTTTGAAAGCCTACGCCCCGCGCCGGTCCCCGCCGCCATATATCAAGCCCATGAGCGTCTGGTGGAGTCGCTCCAGGCCCATTAACCTTCCACCTGTTCCCCCTCGCCAACATCCCCCCCACCCCCTTGACACTGCCACATCCAACCCCACCTACTGGTCCTCTTTTCAACCCCAACCCCCCTGCTGTCCTTCACTAGCCCCCCCTCCGTTCTTCTTCTTCTTCTCCTCCTCCTCCTCCTGCCCTTGACTGCCTCTTGTTCATCTTCCCATTTAACCCCCCCGCCCTACTCCCGTCACCTTCCTCTCTTCCTCATTTCCCTCTTTGCTCTCATCCCATCCTTCTCCTCCTCTCCGTCTCCTTCCCTCTCTCCTGGTCATCCCTTTTCGCCGCCTCTGTCATCTTCATCACCCGTATCTTCTCTCGCTATGCATCAGGGGTGCCCAAACTTTTTGCCTCCAAGGGCCAATGTAAAAATGGCCAAACCGTGCAACAACGCTTTGAGCGTAGAATTTAGACTTAGACAAACTTGAATGATCCACAAGGGAAATTGTTCCACACAGTAGCTTCGTTATAATGATGGAAAGTGTAAGGATGGAAAGGACAATGCAGGTATAAATACACTAAATACAGCCAAATAAAATATAACATATATACGTAATATTTACATAATATATGTAAAGTATAGTTTATATACTGATATCCATCCATTTATCCATTTTCTATCACTTATTCTATTCTATTCTATTCTATTATGTCTATATCATATATCAATCAATCAATCAATCAATCAATCAATGTTTATTTAGATAGCCCTAAATCACAAGTGTCTCAAAGGGCTGCACAAACCACAACGACATCCTCGGTAGAGCCCACATAAGGGCAAGGAAAAACTCACACCCAGTGGGACGCCGGTGACAGTGTCAATGATGACTATGAGAAACCTTGGAGAGGACCGCATATGTGGGCAAACCCCCCCCTAGGGGACCGAAAGCAATGGATGTCGAGCAGGTCTAACATGATATTGTGAAAGTCCAATTCATAGTGGGTCTAACATAACGGTGAGAGTCCAGTCCAAAGTGGATCCAATGTAGTAGCGAGAGTCAGCAGGAAACTATCCCAAGCGGGACACAATATATAACAATTACCATTTTAACCTCACACTGCCATAAATATTTATAAGGTATTTACTTTTTTGGGAGATTTTTTTGATTTTTATAGGATGGAGCAGCTAATTTATTGACATTTTGATAACACTTTAGTGTGGGGAACATATTCATCATTAATTAGTTGCTTATTAACATGCAAATGATTAACATATTGGTTCTTAATTAGTCATTATTAAGTACTTATTAATGCCTTATTCTGCATGGCCTTGTTATACAACCAGTCAGCCATTAACTAAGAGTCTTCCCTCAATAACCTCAGAATTATTGCGTATTAGTAACCCTAACCCCTAAACCTTATATGTTTTCCAAGTGTCCAAATAACTCTAAATTAAGTTTGTTACTTAGAATATGCTCCCCATACTAAAGTGTTACTGATTTTTTTGTTTTTGCTAATGTCCACAATGTTTTGTGTTCAATAGTTTGCGTTAAACCCAAGCAGAGGGCTGAAAAAGGTGTGTTATTGTTTGTGCTGTGGCGCCATCTTTTGGACGAGTTTGGTCACTGCAGGTATTGCCAGCTTTGATTGATTGATTGATTGATTGATTCTTTTATTAGTAGATTGCACAGTTCAGTACATATTCCATACAATTGACCACTAAATGGTAACATCCGAATAAGTTTTTCAACTTGTTTAAGTCGGGGTCCACGTAAGATGAAAATGTACTTGCTATAAAAATGTTATAAACTGGAAATAAGCATTTTGGCTTGAAAAGATTTGTCGTTTATGAAATAAGATTTAATTTTGCAGTGTTATGGGAAATAAAATAACATCCGACCTAAAATCAGTATTTAAAAAAAAAAAAATGTTAGGGCTTTACCGAAAAAAAAAGTATCTGTTTTTTTATTTGGTGTTGCAATGATCAATGGATGAAATTGATTAATTTCATTAGAAAACAAGATTTATATTTGTAATCCATTATTTTGATTAATCATTTACTGACTGTACAGTAGCTAATTAAAATGGACAACATTTTTTTCATTAATTAATTTATATATTTATACACACAGTGCAATTTAAATGTGAGGGCAAAGAGAAAAAAAAACTGTTCATTTCAACAATTTTCCCTAAAATATGCATTGAGGCTATAAAGTGTGTTTTATCCCATTACTCATATAATCTAATAAACTAATCGATAGATCACGCGATTACTGAAATAATTCCTAATTTCCCTCTTTACACTCATCCCAGCCTTCTCATCCTCTCCGTCTCCTTCCCTTTCTCGCGGTCATTCCTTTTCCCCGCCTCCCTCATCTTCATCACCCGTATCTTCCGTATCGCTTCACTTCCCATCATATCAGCAAAAAAACAAGTATCAGATGATATCGGCTTGCATCTCAACGTTCCGTTATAAGCTACTTGCGCAAAGCCGGACAGAAAGTTAACATCTAAATGTCCTCTAATAAACACAAAACGTCTGTCTTTTCTTTGCATTTTAGTCAAATCATTTACAAAAAGTAAACATGGTAGGTTGTGGGTAAGGAACGAGGAGCTAGCAGCTACGCAACAGCTAAGCTCACAAGCTAGACAGATGTAGTTAGTGTCCTTACTGGACCAATATTGCCCTCTAAAATGGCACATATGTCAATATAAACAAGTATCAAATAAGTTTAGTTGCATATTACCTACACATACAGTCTTCAAGGCAGAAGCGTATAAAAAAGTATCCAGTAACAAAGGTGTCCGCATCATTCAACTTAAGTTAATGAAATATCACGATCGCAAGCGGTGTTACAAAAAAGATCTTTTAGAATAATATATCATGTTGGATATAGAGAACATACAAAACCTTTATTGATTGAATCAAAAATACTGAAATTCCACGACATAGTGAATTTGCAAACGGCTAAAATTACAAACCCTGTTTCCAAATGAGTTGGGAAATAGTGTTAGATGTAAATATAAACAGGATAGAATGATTTGCAAATCCTTTTCAACCCATATTCAGTTGAATATGCTACAAAGACAATATATTTGATGTTCAAACTGATAAATAATCATTATTTTAGAATTTGATGCCAGCAACGCATGACAAAAAAGTTGGGAAAGGTGGCAATAAATACTGATAAAGTTGAGGAATTCTCATCAAACACTTATTTGGAACATCCCACAGGTGTGCAGGCTAATTGGGAACAGGTGCTTGCCATGATTGGCTATAAAAGCAGCTTCCGTGAAATGCTCAGTCATTCAGAAACAAGGATTGGGAAACTGTCACCACTTTGTGAATAAATGCGTGAGTAGATTGTCAAACAGTTTAAGAACAGCATTTTAGGAATTTCACCATCTACGGTCCGTAATACCTTCAAAAGGTTCAGAGAATCTGGAGAAATCACTGCACGTAAGCGAAGATATAACAGACCTTTGTTCCCTCAGGCGGTACTGCATCAAAAAGCGACATCGGTGTGTAAAGGATATCACCACATGGGCTCAGGAACACTTCAGAAAACCACTGTCAGTAACTACAGTTGGTCGCTAGATCTGTAAGTGCAAGTTAAAACTACTATACTAAGCCAAAGCCATTTATCAACAACACCCAGAAACGCCGCCGGCTTCGCTGGGCCCGAATTCAGCTAAGATAGACTGCTGCAAAGTGGTAAAGTGTTCTGCGGTCTGACGAGTCCACATTTCAAATTGTTTTTTGGAAACGGTGAACGTCGCGTCCTCCGGATTAAAGAGGAAAAGAACCATCAGCACTGGTTTGGGGGTGTATTAGTGCCCAAGGCATGGGTAACTTACACATCTGTGAAGGCACTGTTAATGCTAAAAGGTACATACAGGTTTTGGAACAAGATATGCTGCCATCCAAGCAATATTTGGTATCAGCTAATATTCAAAGCTCCAATTAACAGTGGTATTAGACTTAGACTTAGACTTGGACTTCCTTTTATTGTCATTCAAATGTGAACTTTACAGTACAGAGAAGAACAACATGTTGTTGCATTAGCTCATAGTAGTGCAGGATAAGGTGCAGATATAAATACATAGATAACTGTACAGATAAATATATTACACGTTTGCATACGCATCCACGTTTATGGATGTATGTTATATTGTCTTCATATTCCAGCGAGTTAATCAATTTTTTGGGGTGAATTGAGGGGATTATTTTAATGCGTTCAAGAGTCTTACGGCCTGAGGGAAGAAGCTGTTGCAGAACCTGAAGGCTGCGGGACCTCTTTCTAGAGTCCAGTTGCATTGGTACACCTTTAAAGGCATGTCCACAGGGCTAACTTTTGTCATCTGTTATTGTTCCATCCATCCATCCATCCATCTTCTTCCGCTTATCCGAGGTCGGGTCGCGGGGGCAGCAGCCTAAGCAGGGAAGCCCAGACTTCCCTCTCCCCAGCCACTTCGTCTAGCTCATCCCGGGGGATCCCAAGGCGTTCCCAGGCCAGCCGGGAGACATAGTCTTCCCAACGTGTCCTGGGTCTTCCCCGTGGCCTCCTACCGGTTGGACGTGCCCTAAACACCTCCCTCGGGAGGCGTTCGGGTGGCATCCTGACCAGATGCCCGAACCACCTCATCTGGCTCCTCTCGATGTGAAGGATCAGCGGCTTTACTTTGAGTTCCTCCCGGATGACAGAGCTTCTCACCCTATCTCTAAGGGAGAGCCCCGCCACACGGCGGAGGAAACTCATTTCGACCACTTGTACCCGTGATCTTATCCTTTCGGTCATGACCCAAAGCTCATGACCATAGGTGAGGATGGGAACGTAGATCGACCGGTAAATTGAGAGCTTTGCCTTCCGGCTCACCTCCTTGTTCACCACAACAGATCGGTACAACGTCCGCATTACTGAAGGCGCCGCACCGCCTGTCGATCTCACGATCCACTCTTCCCCCACTCGTGAACAAGACTCCTAGGTACTTGAACTCTTCCACTTGGGGCAGGGTCTCCTCCCAAACCCGGAGATGGCACTCCACCCTTTTCCGGGAGAGAACCATGGACTCGGATTTGGAGGTGCTGATTCTCATTCCGGCCGCTTCACACTCGGCTGCGAACCAATCCAGTGAGAGCTGAAGATCCCGGCCAGATGAAGCCAACAGGACCACATCGTCTGCAAAAAGCAGAGACCTAATCCCGCGGCCACCAAACCGGAACCCCTCAACGCCTTGACTGCGCCTAGAAATTCTGTCCATAAAAGTTATGAACAGAATCGGTGATAAAGGGCAGCCTTGGCGGAGTCCAACCCTCACTGGAAATGTGTCCGACTTACTGCTAGCAATGCGGACCAAGCTCTGTTATCTGTTATTGTTATTTGCACTAATTATGAAAACCTGATTTACTCGTAGGCTTCTTGTGTTTGTGCACTGGCACATTTTTACTTTTAAAAAAGTTTGCTCTAAATTGTTCCCCTCGTCTCTTTTTCCTCGCTTTCCCGCTGGTATGTGTCCCGCTTTGCCCTCCGCGTCGTTTTAGACGAGTGTGAAGCCTATTGGGGGGAGGATGCACGAGCAACCTGCAGAATAATAATTCAAATGCAGTGGAGCAGGACCACAGTTACAAATCTCTGCCAAACGTGCGCGTCGGCCATCCCCATCATGCTCGCAGTTTGTCAGGGTTAGGGCGGTGTCTGGGAAGGCGTTGGGGGTGCGGCTGTTTGACCTCTGTGATAAGACCGACATTGCAGCATAAGGCTGTGTGCATGGTTATAAATATTACGCGCCCCGAAGTTGGCTTATCAGGCCATAACAGTATTTTAAAGGAGGAACTGCTCTTTTTTTGTTTTTAATTGCCCATTATTCACAATCCTTATGATGAATTGGAAGAGTCATTTTAATACAATTGTTTTAAAATAGGGGCAGCAAGGTGGCACAGGGGTTAGTGCATGTGCCTCACAATACGAAGGTCCTGAGTTCAATCCCGGGCTCAGGATATTTCTGTGTGGAGTTTGCATGTCCTCCCTGTGACTGCGTGGGTTCCCTCCGGGTACTACGGCTTGCTCCCACTTCCAAAGACATGCACCTTGGGATAGGTTGATTGGCAACACTAAATTGGCCCTAGTGTTTAAATGTTGTCTGTCTATCTATGTTGACCCTGCAGTGAGGTGGCGACTTGTCCAGGGTGTACTCCGCCTTCCGCCCGACTGTAGCTGAGATAGGCGCCAGTGCCCCCCGCGACCCCAAAAGGGAATAAGTGGTAGAAAATGGATAGATAAAACAGGGACGTTGACAATGAGGGACGATATGGCCATCAGGGAGCAGTCGCCTTCTAAAAAAGCTATGCAGTGCAGTGCATTCTGGGATTTGTAGTACTATATTTGAAGTGCATTTAGTGGCAGAATATTTACACTCATATTAAGGACATTTGAGTGTGAAAACTGTAAACACGTATGAAACATCAATATCATATTAGTTTATTTTATTGTGTTGATTTTTTAACATTAATATTTACAACACAATCACGTTGTGCCTAACAGGCCTTCCATAGTAAGGAGCTAAGATAACGACGTCTAGCTAGGAGGGTTCACCGGCTTTTTTTGACCACGAAATCGGTGGAAAAGGCGTTTCAGACCTGCGTGAATGTTAAATATTGTAACGCTGACTCATGTCCTGAAATTACCTTTTAAAACTTGATTGAAACAAGGGAGGATACGGTCGCCAGGGAGCAGCCTGCTTCCAAAAAAAGCTACGCAGCACCATGCATTCTGGGATTTGTAGTAAAAACATTTTGGAGTGTACTTAGTGGCATATTCGTCCCGCTCATTTTAGGACGTTTGAATGTGAAACTGTAAACAAGTTCGAAACATCACTATCTTATTCTTGTCTTTCATTGTGTTGTTTTTTTTAACCACGAATATTTACAGAGATAGGCGCCAGCGCCCCCCGCGACCCCAAAAGGGAATAAGCGGTAAGAAATGGATGGATGGATAGCAATTTTATTTGCATTTATTTCCATTTTAATGTTTTAATTAAATGTAATCAGCATTAAAAGTCACCCTTGCAAAATGTGTATACTATTATGATGATAACAAAAATATATGTATTAATTTTTACCTTTTTAGATATGCAAAATTGCTGATTTAAAAAAAAAAAAATACACGAAAAATTATTGAGTGTGAATTTTATCTATCTGTGGTAGCCCTGCGATGAGGTGGTGACTTGTCCAGGGTGTACTCCGCCTTCCGCCCGATTGTAGCTGATATAGGCACGAGCGCCCCCCGCGACCCCAAACGGAATAAACGGTAGAAAATGGATGGATGGATGGCAATTTTATTTGCATTTATTTCCAAATAAACATTTTAATGCTTTAATTAAATGTAATCAGCATTAAAAGTCACCCTTGCAAAATGTGTATCCTATTATGATGATAACAAAAATATATGTATTATTTTTTAGCTTTTCAGACATGCAAAATTGCGGATTTAAAAAAAAAAAAAAATACAGAAAAATTATTGAGTGTGAATTTTGTCTATCTGTGGTAGCCCTGCGGTGAGGTGGCGACTTGTCCAGGGTGTACACCGCCTTCCGCCCGAAAGAAGCTGAGATAGGCTCCAGCAACTCCCGCTACCCCAAAAGGGACAAGCGGTAAAAAAAATGGGTGGATGGATGTATTAAAATAAAGCGCAGAAGTATGGCATTACTAAAGCAATATAAAAAAAATGTACCTCATAGTATGGTAAAAAATTTAAGTCGAATTTATTTGGTCAAGTACCACTAAAATTAGGGGTGCACAAAAAAATCTAATCGCAATTCTTAATCATCCAGATTCTGAATCATTTTTTTAATTTTTTATTATGCAGTGTAAGGCCATCTCCAAGCAACCAGAGGGTTTTCTAACATGTACCGTATTTTCAAGACCAAACTTGCCAACCTTGAGACCTCCAAATTCGGGAGATGAGGGGGGGGGGGGTGTTGGTGGTAGCGGGGGTTTATATTGTAGCGTCCCGTAAGAGTTAGTGCTGCAAAGGGTTGTTGGTATTTGTTCTGTTGTGTTTATGTTGTGTTTATGTTGTGTTACGGTGCGGATGTTCTCCCGAAATATGTATGTCATTCTTGTTTGGTGTGGGTTCACACTGTGGCGCATATTTGTAACAGTGTTAAAGTTGTTTATACGGCCACCCTCGGTGTGACCTGGAAATGACCACAGATAGAGAAAATAGAGGATCGAGAAAAAGAAGAAGCTTATCCACTACTACAAAAGTAGATCCGCGCAATTTTTCAGGAATTATGCAGATACCAATTACAGATCAACAGGTACCAGAAGGGAAAAAAGGTTATTTTGCATAATATTGGGAGACAAAACGCCAGATAATATGTCTTACCTTATACAAACACCATGATAATAACCCTATGTTGAAGCACAGTACAAACCATCGAGCGGTGCGGCTTCATAGCTTACCAAAGTCGTAATAAAACATGTTGATAGATCTTTGAGCGCTGTATGTAATGTTCTATATTTTCAACGGAACATATAAAATGTTGGTGTTGTTTACTTGAGTCATATTGCAGTCTACATGTGTCTTGTGTGTGACTGCCATAGTTCAGTCTTATGTTTGACTGCCATCTACTGGTCAAACTTATCATTACACCATGTACTAAATAAAATAGCTTCAAGGTCGGTAAGCGCAACCGAAATTATTCAGTACATTAGCCGCACCAGGTTATAAGGCGCAATGTCGAGTTTTGAGAAAAAGAAAATGATTTTAAGTGCGCTTTATTGTACGGAAAATACGATCGCTCGTTTTGAAAAAGTGTCACAATGACCAAAATTGTAAATAGTATAATTTTTGTGCTCGTTTTTAATTACATACATAATTAAAGCGTGTACTGCAAGTGTTTTTAGAGGACTTTATTGGCGCAATAGATCGTAGCCCCACTACCTTCATTGTTTGCTGCCTCTTATTAGCAGTTTTTTTTTACAAAATGTGTTCTTGTCTCATGGAAAGAGTGTAGGTGATAGGCTAACTTTTAAATAGACAGTTCCCCTTTAAGTTTGACTCAAGTTTAGGGTCTGAAGAGGAAAAAAGGGTACTTGCAGGGGTCTTGTCTATAAAGCTTGTGCAAACACAAAACAGGGACAAAAAATTTCGTACTGTGACGTATGTCATTTATATTTAAAAAAAAAAACAACAAAAAAAAAACTTCGAATTGTAATGAATGGTTTTCAGTTTCTGCAGTTTGGAAATTTTAGTGAGGATTTCATGCACGGCTTTTATAGATGAGACCACTGGACTGTGACAATACCCCCAGTCAAAAACACATGTCGATTGTATGTGTGTGTGTGTGTGTGTGTGTGTGTGTGTGTGTGTTAGATGTTGAAGGGCAGTGCATTCTGACCAGGCTTTGCTGAGTCAGTACATTTACATCAAATATTCATGTGTTGATGGAGAATGTGTGCAGGGGTGATCTATAGTCGAGGAACCCGGGCAACATTATTTCTACGACCATTGTTATTATTATTATTTTTATTTTGAGGTCTTGGGGAAGTTTTTTCCCACAGGACTGCAATCTATGTGTGGCATATGTTTGCGGGATGCCAGGAGGTAAATGAGGTCATCCTTTAATTTGTAAGGGTGACCATGACACATGCATTTTTGACTTTTGTGTACACTGCAGGCCGACATGCCCAAACCTGTTTTTTTTCTTTTTTTTAAATCTAATTGTTTCCAGGTATAAGTAAAACGTGATTTTTATCATTATCAGACTCCAGTGTAAACACGCACAGGCCCCAATGTGGTCCCAATGTGGCCTCGACGTCACTTGCACGTGCACTTCAATAAAGTAAAAACAAACAAAGTTGGGGGGAAGTCGCTACTTCTACAAAATAAAATAAAAGTCTCAACACCTTAAAAATAAGTACATCCTTTAAGTCGAGGAGACACGGACATCAGACTGGATCTAAGTGGACCCCCCCCCCCCCCCCCCCCCCCCACGAGCAAATTCGGCCCTTCAACAATTGCCATTCCTTCGTAATTAAAAAATTAATAAATTTAAAAAAGAAAATCATATATATATAGAGAGAGAGAGAGAGAGAGAGAGAGAGAGAGCGAGAGAAATATTGCCATACAATTGAATTTTATGATGTTTTCCTTTTTATGGATTTTTATTTTTCCAGATAAACACAAGAATCAAATATATGTTTTGTCCAAAATGCAAAAATGCGTGTGATGACAAATTGAAGCGGGAGCAGCATTTTGGCTTTTCCTTTGCGTTTAGCATGTTTTTAGCATAATGCTAATATCTTTTTTCAGCGGGATTCTTATGGTTGTTTTAAAGAAGAATCATTGTAAAGTTGTCCAACTTTTTTTTCAGAAATAAAAACAGAAAAATCGCCGAAAATTAGTTTTTTGGTTTTCATTGGTACCGTTATGCTAAAATCATGCTAAACGCAAAATAAAAACTGAAATACTGCTTCCGGTTCAGTTTGTCATTACACATATTAACACATAATTTTGTATTTTGGATTAACATAAATTTGATTGTTGTGTTAATCTGGGAAATAAAAATCCATGAAATGAAAACAACACAAAATCCAATTTTATGGCAATATTTTAATGAAAATCAACCTTTTTTTTGTTTGTTTTAAAATCTACCAAATACAATAAAAATCGGAAAAACAACCTCAATTTGGTTATTTTTAGTTGCGTTTCAGAATTGGAAATCAATCAATCAGTCAATGTTTATTTATATAGCCTTAAATCACAAGTGTCTCAAAGGGCTGCACAGGCCACAACGACATCCGCGGTTCAGTGCCCCTATAAGGGCAAGGAAAAACTCACAACCCAGTGGGACGTCTATGAGAATGACTGTGAGAAACCTTGGAGAGGGCTGCAAATGTAGGAACCCCCCCCTCTAGGGGAGACCGGATGAAATGGACGCCGAGTGGGTCTGACATGATATTGTGAAAGTCCAGTCCATAGTGGATCTAACATGATAGTGAGAGTCCAGTCCTTAGTGGGGCCATCAGGAGACCATCCCGAGCGGAGACAAAATAGAATGAATGGAAGGTACACGGACCTAAAATACTGCTTCCGGTCCAATTTGTCATCATACAGATAACCACGCATTTTTGCATTTTGCATGAACATAAATTGGATTTTTCTGTATATGTGGAAAAATAAAAATCCATAAAAGGAAAACGGCACAAAATCCAAATTTTGGGCAATATTTTAATAAAAATCAACCCCTTTTTTGTTTGTTTTAAAATCCATCCATCCATCCATCCATCATCTTCCGCTTATCCGAGGTCGGGTCGCGGGGGCAGCAGCCTAAGCAGGGAAGCCCAGACTTCCCTCTCTCCAGCCACTTCGTCTAGCTCTTCCCGGGGGATCCCGAGGCGTTCCCAGGCCAGCCGGGAGACATAGTCTTCCTAACGTGTCCTGGGTCTTCCCCGTGGCCTCCTACCAGCTGGACGTGCCCTAAACACCTCCCTAGAGAGGCGTTCGGGTGGCATCCTGACCAGATGCCCGAACCACCTCATCTGGCTCCTCTCGATGTGAAGGAGCAGCGGCTTTACGTTGAGCTCCTCCCGGATGGCAGAGCTTCTCACCCTATCTCTAAGGGAGAGCCCCGCCACACGGCGGAGGAAACTCATTTCAGCCGCTTGTACCCGTGATCTTATCCTTTCGGTCATGACCCAAAGCTCATGACCATAGGTGAGGATGGGAACGTAGATCGACCGGTAAATTGAGAGCTTTGCCTTCCGGCTCGGCTCCTTCTTCACCACAACGGATCGGTACAACGTCCGCATTACTGAAGACGCCGCACCGATGCGCCTGTCGATCTCACGATCCACTCTTCCCTCACTCGTGAACAAGACTCCTAGGTACTTGAACTCCTCCACTTGGGGCAGGGTCTCCTCCCCAACCCGGAGATGGCACTCCACCCTTTTCCGGGAGAGAACCATGGACTCGGACTTGGAGGTGCTGATTCTCATTCCAGTCGCTTCACACTCGGCTGCGAACCGATCCAGCGAGAGCTGAAGATCCCGGCCAGATGAAGCCATCAGGACCACATCATCTGCAAAAAGCAGAGATCTAATCCCGTGGCCACCAAACCGGATCCCCTCAACGCCTTGACTGCGCCTTGAAATTCTGTCCATAAAAGTTATGAACAGAATCGGTGACAAAGGACAGCCTTGGCGGAGTCCAACCCTCACTGGAAACGTGTCCGACTTACTGCCAGCAATGCGGACCAAGCTCTGGCACTGATCGTACAGGGAGCGGACTGCCACAATAAGACAGTTCGGTACCCCATACTCTCTGAGCACTCCCCACAGGAGTGGAAAAATAAAAATCCATAAAAGGAAAACGGCTCAAAATCCAAATTTTTGGCAATATTTTAATAAAAATCAACCCCTTTTTTATTTGTTTTAAAATCATCCATATATAATAATAATAGATTAATGGCCCCAATTTTGTCTTTTGAGTTGCTTTACAGTATTGGAAATCAATCAATCAGTCAATGTTCATTTATATAGCCTTAAATCACAAGTGTCTCAAAGGGCTGCACAAGCCACAATGACATCCGCGGTTCAGCGCCCACATAAGGGCAAGGAAAAACTCACAATCCAGTGGGACGTCTATGAGAATGACTATGAGAAACCTTGGAGAGGACCACAAATATAGGAATCCCCCCTCTACTGGAGACCGGATGCAATGGACGTCGAGTGGGTCTGACATGATATTGTGAAAGTCCAGTCCATAGTGGATCTAACATAATAGTGAGAGTCCAGTCCATAGTGGGGCCAGCAGGAGACCATCCCGAGCGGAGACAAGATAGAATGAATGGAAGGTACACGGACCTAAAATAATGCTTCCGGTTCAATTTGTCATCACACAGATAACCACGCATTTTTGCATTTTGCATGAATATAAATTGGATTTTTCTGTATATCTGGAAAAATAAAAATCCATAAAAGGAAAACGGCACAAAATCCAATTTTTGGGCAATATTTTAATGAAAATCAACCCCTTTTTTTGTTTGTTTTAAAATCTATCATATATAATACAAATCGGAAAAACATCCTCAATTTTGTTATCTTTAGTTGCGTTTCAGAATTGGAAATAAATCAATCAGTCAATGTTTATTTATATAGCCTTAAATCACAAGTGTCTCAAAGGGCTGCACAAGCCACAACGACATCCGCGGTTCAGTGCCCCTATAAGGGCAAGGAAAAACTCACAACCCAGTGGGACGTCGATGAGAGTGGCTATGAGAAACCTTGGAGAGGACCGCAAATGTAGGAACCCCCCCTCTAGGGAAGACCGGATGTGATGGACGTCGAGTGGGTCTGACATGATATTGTGAAAGTCCAGTCCATAGTGGATCTAACATAATAGTGAGAGTCCAGTCCTTAGTGGGGCCAGCAGGTGACCATCCTGAGCGGAGACAAAATAGAATGAACGGACCTAAAATACTGCTTCCGGTTCAATTTGTCATCACACAGATAACCACGCTTTTTTGCATTTTGCATGAACTTAAATTGGATTTTTCTGTATATCTGGAAAAATAAAAATCCATAAAAGGAAAACGGCACAAAATCCAAATTTTTGGCAATATTTTAATGAAAATCAACCCATTTTTTGTTTGTTTTAAAATCATCCATATATAATAATAATAGATTAACGGCCCCAATTTTGTCTTTTGAGTTGCTTTACAGTATTAGAAATCAATTAATCAGTCAATGTTTATTTATATAGCCTTAAATCACAAGTGCCTCAAAGGGCTGCACAAGCCACAACGACATCCGCGGTTCAGCGCCCACATAAGGGCAAGGAAAAACTCACAATCCAGTGGGACGTCGATGAGAATGACTATGAGAAACCTTGGAGAGGACCGCAAATGTAGGAACCCCCCCTCTAGGGGAGACCGGATGTGATGGACGTCGAGTGGGTCTGACATGATATTGTGAAAGTCCAGTCCATAGTGGATCTAACATAATAGTGAGAGTCCAGTCCTTAGTGGGGCCAGCAGGAGACCATCCCGAGCGGAGACAAAATAGAATGAACGGACCTAAAATACTGCTTCCGGTTCAATTTGTCATCACACAGATAACCACGCTTTTTTGCATTTTGCATGAACTTAAATTGGATTTTTCTGTATATGTGGAAAAATAAAAATCCATAAAAGGAAAACGGCACAAAATCCCATTTTATAGAATAGAATAGAATTGAATATATTGTTTTTGTACATTGCACAACGAAATTGTATGCAAACTAATTTAGTGCAAAATCATACATAAAAACATAAGACAAATAGATAAAAAATACAAAAAATACATAAACATACCAAGCATACAGCTCGTAATTATTGTTATTTTGTGTTCAGCGACAGTATTGCTTTAAAAAGTGTTTTTAAAACGTTTTTTCCGGCTTTTTATTGTCCTGTATCTCCTGCCTGAGGGCATCATTTTTTATGGCAATATTTGATTTAAAATCAGCCCTTTTTTTGTTGGTTTTAAAATCTGCCATATACAACAAAAAACGAAAAACGGCCCTAATTTTGTTTTTTGATTCCAGTTTAGGCTCAAAATGTTGTGTCCTCGAACGAGACAAGCGGTAGATATGGATGGATGGATGGATGGTTCCAGACTTGGAACTAGAATAAACGAAAGGTACGTAAGACTCAAAACCTACATTGACCGTATTATTAACAATATTATAGGGGTGGTTTTAAATGAAAAAAAAACCAAGTAATGATACACAGATTGACTATTCTCTCATCTCCCATCTTTGTCTTGCCTGTTCTTTCCCCTCCCCGAGCCATCTGTTTATCCAATATGGCCGCCACATCTCAGCTGGGAGCTTTCCCAGCGAAGCAGACTTCTAATACAGTTCCTCCTCAACTTAATGGGCCTCTGCTCTGCTTTTGCAATTCCTGCTTCATGCAGAGAGAGAAAAAAAAAAAAAAAACATAGAAAGAAACCCAAAAGTAGCGTCTGGAGCCGTGCAAAATCTGTCGCTAAACGACTAAAACAAACAGTGCAGCCACATTTGGAAATGTCACGGGCGTTTCCATCCCTCCTCCACTTCTATCGGGTTGATGGACTAAATATACGTCTAAGGTTACGTACGCCACGGCTTCTGTGGCACGCCGCTGAATTGGTTATGTCATCATTAGTCTGATACGGCGTTTTTTTTTCTTTCTTCGAACCGAGAGACAAGATTATTGAGATGCCACGACTATTACGAAATATGGCGTGACACGGACATATTCTCTGGGGAGGGGAGTCTGGAAAATGAATAAACAGATGTGCATGCGATAAAGGAATAATTTCTCAGAGACTTTACTCATGTGTTTTCCGAGCAATTACCTGCCGGCGGGTGTTGAAAAGGCACACAAAAGCGTGTGCTGTTCCAAAGTGAGACACACATCCTCTCTATTAAAGGGTGTGGAAAGGGAAAATAAAAAACGGGGGGGTGTGTTGAGAAGGGAATTGAGTCGCGAAGGTGAGACGTAAACATGTGAATCATCGATAGTCCCCCATCTCCCTGCT
>NC_084632.1:15124177-15151677 GCF_033978795.1 Nerophis ophidion | reverse complement strand
TGGGGGAAACTGGGTGGCGAGCCTGACTGGTAGGCATCGACGTAAGCGTAGCCCATGATGGATTCCGGGGAGCTGGTATACGGGTCTGGGTACTCGGACTTGATGGTGCGTGTGCCTTGGAAGTGTCCATAGGCCGTTTGATAGCCCTGCAAGCTACCTGCATGCGGCGGCATTGCCATGCTGACGGGTGAAGTGACGAACGGGCTGCGGTCATAGTCTGTGGGGGGTAAGGCGGTGGCATGATGGTGGTGGTGGTGATGGTGGTGACTAGTGTGGTGGCCTGTGTGGTGGCTCAGTGGAAGGCCCTTGGAGGCAGCTGAGTGGATGTTGTGGATGGCTGATGAGATGGTGAGGTCGGTGGGCACAGCCTGCATCACCTGGGTCATGGCCTCGATTTTCAGTCCGTTAGCCCGAATCAGCGCTTTCTTCTGTTGCTTTAGGGCCCGGTCACGTTTGTACATCGGGCCAAACTTGTTGCGTCCTCCACGCATGCGATCAGCTCGCACAGCTGAAAGGACAGAGTGATACAGAAGAGGGAACGCCATTAGGGCCATCTACATTTTAGATTCAGGAGTTCAATAGGATTACTCACAGAAATGAAGGGAAAATAGTATACAACTCATTTATTTACGATCAGAACTGTAGGGATTAACCCAGTGGTTCTTAACCTTGTTGGAGGTACCGAACCCCGTTAGTTTCAAATGCACATTCACCGAACCCTTCTTAGTGAAAAATAAAATGTTTTTTTTTTTTCAAATTCAAGTGTTTTTGGTAGCACTTTAGTATGGAGAACATATTCTAAGTAACAAAGACTTAATTTAGAGGTTTTTGGACACTAGGGGAACATATTCTAACTATCAAAGACTTAATTTGGAGTTATTTGGTTAGGGTCAGAGGGTTAGGGTTATAATGAGGCCATGCCGAATAAGGCATTAATAAGTACTTAATAATGACTAGTTAAGAGCCAATATGTTACTAATTTGCATGTTAAAAAGCAACTAATTAATGGTGAATATGTCCCCCATACTAAAGTGTTACCATGTTTTTTTCACTGGTGCACAAAATGAACCGTGTATGAACATCACCTTGTTCAAAGAACAAAACCGACACTAAACTCACACTAGACTGCATAAACTCACAACAAATTTCACACCTGCAAATCAGTCAACTGTTGCCTTATCAGTAATACGCCGAGAGGGAGAAATTTTTATTGAGACGATGAATCGGGTGTGTTTTGACCTCTGCCGAACCCCTGAGGCCAACTCACCGAATCCCTAGGGTTCGATCGAACCCAGGTTAAGAACCACTGGATTAACCTCTTTGAGTCCAAGGCATCAAGGTTTTGTGTTTGGGTAGGACACACAGACCCTTGTGTTTCTGGAGTCCCATTCAATTTTCTTGTGTACGAACACATGGACAGTGGAATACAAGTGAATCCAACAATTGGAATTTGTAGGGCAAAGGTTTTCCTGCAGCGATTATACTCGACATTGTTGACTCTTAAAAGCGCACAGGTCTAACAGATAGTGAAGTTACTTATTGACCAAAGACATCAACCTACTGTGCTCGTGGTTTACAAATAAAACAAAATCCAGAAACATGAAGTTATCTCGTCAACAACATCCGACTAATTAACGACGTGTAAAATATTCAAAAACTGGCCTATACATATGGATTAATCCCCATGCACCGCTGCCCTGACGCAATATCCTGTGGCGAGGATCACACCGCGTGTGCAGGTTGGTATTTCTAATGAAGGAGATGGTTACACAGTGGACTGCTACGGGGTCCATGTGTGATCTGGCAGACTGCCGCCATGGCGAAGCTGCTCTGCTGTCTCCCAGTTGGGGGGTGTCGGAGTTAATTATTCATACCTAATCACCCTTCAGTCTGACCACCGTGCAATGAGCAAACAGACATCTGGGACTTCAACAGAAAACCTCACTACAATACTGAAGTCATCTGTCATTTTTCTGTAGCATTCCAAGGTCTTGCCCTCTCTTTTAGATGTTGATTTCTGGGATACCGTGGTGACTTGGCCGGGGGTCGACTGCGGTTCATAATGTCTTAATAGACGAGTAAAAGAACACTTGAGGACTACTGAAGAGAGGGTGTGGAGGACTGGAAAGGCTGCCCCCCTTCCTCCTTGACATACACTCCAAAAGCTGCCTTGGGAGTGATTTTAATGACCTCCGCTAGAAAAGTGTCTGTCACTGATTGGAGCGAGCGGGGAGCTGAGGCACACACCCACATGCTGACACCCTCAGCGCAACACACTCGTCTTGATCACACACAGAGACGGGAGCATGGATCCTGACACCTCAAAGAGTTTGTAAAGCATACAGCACAGAGTGAATAACGCGTACTGACACAATGAACTTGTACTACTATAACTAAATAATTGATACAAATCAGGCCTTGTGACGAATGAATCCATTTAATCATCAGCCTCGGTCGTAGGGCCATTTAAGGTATTAATGATTCGGCCACAACTAATGAGCCAAGAAACCCATAGCTGGTCTTACTGGGAGACAAATGAGCCTAAGAAAGCCTTCCTGGAGCCACCCATCATGACAATAAAGATTATGGGTGTTGCTTATATGGTCACAAGTACCTGCATGCATACACATCAAATCTATGTTATGATCCACTGCCCGGATCATATTCTGTTTGCGTTTTCGGGTTCAGTGTGTGGTCTGTTAGTCTTGGACTCCTTTTGTTCCGGTTTATGCACCTGAGTTTGTTATCATGGTTACTTATTATTTTCACCTGTTTTGTCATCACTGTCATTATTTAAGCCTACCTTTGCCAGTCAGTCGGGCTGGCTTCTTTCTGTCATGTGTGGGGCGCATTATGATGCGGGTTTTGTTCTCCCAAGATGCAATAGATCGGATCCAGACTTTACTAGCAGGTAACAACATGATTTAATAGAACAATAACACAAAACTGGTACAAAACCGAAAATAAAACCGACTGGAAGAGGTGCCGAGCGCACCGGAAGCTAAGGCTAGCACTTAGCACAGACTATGACAACTGGCAGGGACTAGGAGATGAGGAAAAACTTACGTGGCAGTCGTGGGATGCAAATACAAAGAAGCCAGGCCGGCCGACTGGCAAAGGTAGGCTTAAATAATGACAGTGATGTCAGGAACGCAACCGGCAGGTGAAAATGATAAGTAACCATGGTAACAAACTCAGGTGCATGCACCGGAACAAAAGGAATCCAAGACTAACAGAAAACACACGTGACCCGAAAACCCAAACAGAATATGATCCGGGCAGCGGATCATAACAATCTAGGCCTGTTAAAGTTACGCGATTAACGGTTGCCCATCATGTGTGACCGAGAACAGAGCAGAAATGGACAAAGACAAATCCAGACTGGCAAGCCCCAAAGCCGTCTGATTTTACTGCCCCTGCGAGTCGAGTCATCAGCATAACAAGTTGTGTACCATTAGCAACCAGGAGCTAACTCCAAACCCATAACACACGCAGAAAAAGCCCCAAAACCAACAACTACAACCAATCAACTTTTATAGGTAGTGCCACATGGGTAGATAGAACCCAAATTCTGTGGCCGATCAATATCGTGAACTACGAGGGGCCGTGCAAAACATGAAGATGATCAGGCACGCAGGCATTTTCTTTAGTTTTCATTGATTGTTATCTTCTTTTTTCAAAGTTAGACTGTGTCAGAAGTAGTGTTGTAACGATACCAATATCCTGGTACCGGTACTAAATATATTTTGGTACTTTTCGGTACTTTTCTAAATAAAAGGGACCATAAAAAAAATGTACTATTGGCTTTATTTGAACAAAAAATCTTAGGGTACATTAAACATATGTTTCTTATTGCAGTTAAGTTCTTAAATAAGATAGTGAACATACAAAACAACTTGTCTTTTAGTCGTTAGTAAACAAACAAAGGCTCCTAATTAGTCTGCTGACATATGCAGTAACATATTGCCTCATTTATCATTCTATTATTTTGTCAACATTATTAAGGACAAGTGGTAGAAAATTAACTATTAATCTACTTGTTCATTTACTGTTGATATCTGCTTACTTTCTCTTTTATCATGTTCTGTCTACACTTTTGTCTACTACTTTACATAAGTTTTGGATGATACCACAAATTTGGGTATAAACCGATACCAAGTAGTTACATTGGTCATATTCAAAGTCCTCGTGTGTGCGAGGACATAATTCCTGAGTTTATTAACATAATATACATAAAAATAAATAAATAAATAAATAAATTTTGTGATGTCAAAAAATATCGACATAATAATAGTAGTACCGACTAGATACGGGCCTGTACTTGATATCATTACAGTGCATTTTAGGTGTAGATCCACCCATGGCGTTTGTTTAAATTTTGACACCGGTGAGCTACGGTGTGTAGTGAAGCATGTTTAGCTATTCCTCGTCCTGCAGGGATGATACTTGTGAGAAACTTACTTTATTTGTTGCCATGGAGACCAGGATTGGTGATTTAGAAGTAGCTAAAACACTGCCGACGCCGGATGGACGTTAGCCATTAGCTAGTCTTAAAGCACCTCTTCCTGAGGGCCTTTCAGTGTTATAACTGCAAATGCGTCCATTCTCCCTTTTCTGCCTACACACTGTGTCCGCTTGTAAGTACTCTGTGATTGTGTGCTGCCGAACATGCTCCTCTACTCATAAACCAGCAGTGTCACAACGTGACTTTAACGCGGGCATGGGGACGTGCGGGACCAGTACACTTTAGAGGTGGTATCGTACCGAAAATGATTCATTAGTACCGCGGTACTATACTAATACCGGTATACCGTACAACCCTAGTCAGAAGTGGCTAGTATATGTGAGTGTGTGTCTGAAAAAGAGTGTTTATGTCCACTTTGTGGTGAGCTGTGAAAAAAAAGCACAACGTTTAATAGGGCTTGAATCTCCGGGCACCGCACGATTCCATTCGATTCTTGGGGGTAACGATTTGATTCGGAATCGATTCATGTTTCAAAACAATACTTTTTTTTAGTAACATTACGTGCCAGTTCTATAATTAACTACATTCCTCCTTAAAATACAGAAAAAGCTCTAGTAAATGTTTATATTACTTTAAAGAAAACGGGTTTTGATTAATACAATTCTCCCCAAACATTTAATAAAGTCAAATACAAATAAGAAGAGATGTCCGATAATGGCTTTTTTTGCCGATATCCGATATTCCGATACTGTCCAACTCTTAATTACCGATTCCGATATCAACCGATACCGATATATATAGTCGTGGAATTAACACATTATTATGCCTTATTTTATTGTGAATCCCCCGCCGGATTAAACAATGTAACAAGGTTTTCCAAAATAAATCAACTCAAGTTTTGGAAAAAAAATGCCAACATGGCACTGCCATATCTATTATTGAAGTCACAAAGTGCATTATTTTTTTTAACACGCCTCAAAACCGCAGCTTGGAATTTGGGACATGCTCTCCCTGAGAGAGCATGAGGAGGTCGAGGTGGAGGGGTTGGGGGGCTGTTTATTGTAACGTCTGGAAGAGCTAGTGCTGCAAGGGGTTCTGGCTATTTGTTCTGTTGTGTTTATGTTGTGTTACGGTGCGGATGTTCTCCCAAAATGTGTTTGTCATTCTTGTTTGATGTGGGTTCACAGTGTGGCGCATATTTGTAACAGTGTTAAAGTTGTTTGTACGGCCACCTTCAGTGTGACCTGTGTGGTTTTTGACCAAGTATGCCTCACATTCACTTGTGTGTGGGAAAAAACGTAGATATTGTGAGATTGAGCCGGCATGCAAAGGCAATACCTTTTAAGGCAGGGGTGCCCACACTTTTTCGGCAGGCGAGCTACTTTTCAATTGACCAACTCGAGGGGATCTACCTCATTTATATATATCATTTATATTTATTCATTTATGAAAGAGACATTTTTGTAAACAAGTTAAATGTGTTTAATGATAATACAAGCATGTGTAACACATATAGATGTCTTTCTTTCACGAAGACAAGAATATAAGTTGGTTTATTACCTGATTCTGATGACTTGCATTGATTGGAATCAGACAGTAATGATGATAACGCCCACATTTTCAAATGGAGGAGAAAAAAAGTTGTCCTTTCTGTACAATACCACATGAAAGTGGTTGGTTTTTGGCATCTAATTCATCCAGCTTCCATACACTTTACAAGAAAAACATTGCCGGCAAATTCCGTAGCTTGCTTGATTGACATTCACGGCACCCGAGGGTCTTGTGAGATGACGCTGGCTGCTGCCAGTTCATTATTATGAAAAAATGACAGAGAGGAAGGCGAGAAACACTTTTTATTTCAACAGACTTTCGCGCCGTCCCTTCCGTCAAAACTCTAAAGGCCGACTGCACATTTCCTATCTTCACAATAAAAGCCCTGCTTCATGCTGCCTGCGCTAACAAAATAAGAGTCTCGGAAAGCTGGCGTGCACAAGTGATGTGCACGCCAGCTTTCTGAGGGATCGCTTGTGCGCGCCAGTTTTCCGAGACTCTGTATTTAGTTAGCGCAGGCAGCATGAAGCAGGGCTTTTATTGTGAGGATAGGAAATGTGCAGTCGGCCTTTAGAGTTTTGACGGAAGGTACGGCGCGAGAGTCTGTTGAAATAAAAAGTGTTTCTCGCCTTCCTCTCGGTCATTTTGAATAATAATGATCTTGCAGCAGCCAGCATCATCTCACAAGACCCTCCGGTACCCTGAATGTCATTTAAGTGACGTCTTGGTGAAGATTGATGATCCCTAATTTTTAGGTCTATTTTTTTTAAAAGCCTGGCTGGAGATCGACTGACACACCCCCCGCGGTTGACTGGTAGCTCGCGATCGACGTAATGGGTACCCCTGTTTTAAGGTTTATTGGCGCTTAGTACTTCACCCTACGTCCGTGTACCACTCCGTACAGCGGCGTTTTAAAAAGTCATACATTTTACTTTTTGAAGCAGATACCGTTAATTCCCGATAATACATTTTAAAGCATTTATCGGCCGATGCAGTCCAATATTATCGGATATCTCTGCACATAAGGCAACAGGAGAAGTATCGAACACTTCTCTTTTCTAAAGTGAATCTGTACAGCAGATATGGGCATCTTTATTAACAATATGATTTTCCTGAGTGCCTGGACAACATAAAAAAAAAAAAAAAAGGACAAAATCGGTTGAGATTTTTTTAAAAATTACAAATAAGAATCTAGATCAATTCGGATTTATTTTTTTTGACTCCCCTAATATTTAATAAACATTTGCATGAAACAAATAGTCAAGTCCCATGTTGACATTATTAGATAGATAGTACTTTATTGATTACTTCAGGAGAGTTCTTTCAGGAAAATTAAAAAACAGTTATAATAGAAAATACCCTATTTCCTTGAATTGCCGCTGGGGCGCTAATTAATTTAAAACATCTTCTCACTCCTGCGCTTACCAAAGGCATGCGGTAAAAGTAAGCATGCGCTCATTATTTTAAAACCTCTTCTCACTCCGCCACTTACCAAAGGTACGCAGTAAAAATGTGAGTGTGATGTAAGCTTGGACCTTAAATCCTACTGAATAGCTCTTAATCTGCTTCCCTTTATGCGATTTCAAATTACCGGTATTGAAATCAGCCTCCTCCATTTTGAAAATGATGACAGGGGAAGTGTCACTCGTGACGTCACGAGTTTGACCAGGCGGTAATACTAAGCATGCGCTAATTATTTTGGGAAGCGAGCAGTAATTCGAGGCAGGCGCATACTATATTCCCTGCGGCAATTTAAGGAAATACGGTAAATAATAATAAAATGTTATAATAAAAAAAATATTAAAATTGTCTAAAGGTTGATAATCACCGATTAATGACAAAAATTGCGATTAAATTTGTGTTAACTACAGACACAATACGATTAATCGCTGTTATATATGTTTTAGTAGTAAATGTAAACATACTACATTTGCAGGCATTGCAGGGAGTACAGTATGTCCCAAAAAATGTGCATGTCAGTCAATAGACAAACCGACCAAATCTACTGTTTATTATACTTAAAGTAGCATCCAATACCTTCCACACACATTGTCCCTAAACACACCAACATGCAAACACACGCGAACGCAGCCCTCCTCTGATTTATGGTAGTTTAATATACAGGAATATTAAGTGCACGCAGGTGAGGATCCCTGTCGCTCGCCAGCATATTAATGGTTCCAACGGAGCCTCGCTGACACCCTGTTTGTCATATCGGGGGCCCCAGCCCCTGCCCCGGTTGCGCCCTATCCCGTGTGCACACATGAATACCTATGATACCTATGCATAAGTAATGGGACAGCTGCCTGGCTGATGGGAGACGAATCAAAGCGAGAAAGATGCAGAAAGGCAAGAGATTAAAAAAAAAAAAAGGTCAAAGGAAAGATGGCAAATTTCATCGGAATATATTCTGTAAGCGATATTACTAATCCAGATGTACTTTATGGCCTTGCATGTGGTTTGAATGCGATAAAAATTATACTTTATTAAGTTTCACCTACGCAATCCAGATCCAATTCAAAAGCAGGGATTCTGTCATCGCAAATTAAATAAATCTGCTCTTTTTTTTTTTTATTGACACGGTTAGGTACCCATTAATTTAACAACACGCAGGTGTTTGGCTTCCATATTCAGCCCGCAGCCTTGCTGCATCTTTATGGTGATCGCAAAGTGGAGGAGACATTAGGCGGGTCAGTGAAGCGTATAATCTAAGTAACTTCTAGAATATCCCACCGGTGTGGGGAATACTCGGATGTTGCGCGCTTCATCAACTTCATTGTTAATGGTTTGAGACCTAGGCGGCTTTTTTTTTTTTTGTTTTTTTTTGTTTTCGCCAATGAGCAAACTCTGGCAGAGGTGCAACATTGCATGACAAGAATGCGACTATTGTTGTATTCTTTAAATATTGTACATTTTATTCTATTTATGATATGAGCAACAATGGCTGCGAGAGTCCTATAGTTATTAAAGTTAAAGTACACCCTTAGGTGTGATGAAATGACCCTCTGCATTTGACCCATCCCCTTGTTCAACCCCCTGGGAGGTGAGGGGAGCAGTGAGCAGCAGCGGTGGCCGCGCTCGGGAATCATTTTGGTGATTTAACCCCGAGTTCCGACCCTTGATGCTGAGTGCCAAGCAGGCAGGTAAAGGGTCCCATTTTTATAGTCTTTGGTATGACTCGGCCGGGGTTTGAACTCACGACCTACCGATCTCAGGGCGGACACTCTAACACTAATTGATCTGGGGATTACTTTTCTCCCACTTTAAAAGCATTTTTGTTATGTACGCGAGGGGCGGAAGGAGACGAAACCCCGAATAAGCTCAGGTTGTTGGATGAATCCTTCATCATTCTAGAAGGGCGAGAAAAAGAGGGTATCCGTGGGCAGAGAGAGGCGTCGGAGTACGTGTCCAGAGCTAGGGTTGAGGATCGAGAAAGGCAGTCCAAAACCACGGGGGAAACAACTGGTATGACTCGGGAAAGAAGGTACACCAAGGGTAAACAAAGTACCCGCATGGATCCTTGGGTCCACTGGTCCTCTATACCAGTGGTTCTCAAATGGGGGTACGCGTACCCCTGGGGGTACTTGAAGGTATGCCAAGGGGTACGTGAGATTTTTCAAAAACATTCTAAAAATAGCAACAATTAAAAAATCCTTTATAAATATATTTATTGAATATTACTTCAACAAAATATGAAATTAAGTTCATAAACTGTGAACATAAATGCAACAATGCAATATTCAGTGTTGACAGCTAGATTTTTTGTGAACATGTTCCATAAATATTGATGTTAAAGATTTCTTTTTTTGTGAAGAAATGTTTAGAATTAAGTTCATGAATCCAGATGGATCTCTATTACAATCCCCAAAGAAGGCACTTTAAGTTGATGATTACTTCTATGTGTAGAAATCTGTATTTATAATTTATTCACTTGTTTATTTTTCAACAAGATTTTAGTTATTTTTATATCTTTTTTTCCAAATAGTTCAAGAAAGACCACTAAAAATTAGCAATATTTTGCACTGTTATACAATTGAATAAATCAGAAACTGATGACATAGTGCTGTATTTTACTTCTTTATCTCTTTTTTTTAAACCAAAAAAGCTTTGCTCTGATTAGGGGATACCTGAATTTAAAATATGTTCATGGGGGGTACACCACTGAAAAAAGGTTGAAAACCACTGCTCTATACAGCTCCCTCTCATCAGGACCAGGTGCGCTGATTGCTGATCGCCCACAGCCTTGCCGGCATGTGGGCGTGACTCGGCCGCGGGCGCGTTCTAAAGGTGCGGCAATCAGAGCCCAAAGATGAGGGCGCATTGAATAGCGCCCTGGCCGTGACAATTTTTAAAAATAATTCACCAATTTTTAGCGACCCGTTGAAATTTTGAAAAAATAATAACCTTTTACCAAATTAACATATCGTCACAAAAATCCCAGAAGACGTACATAAACTTATCAAGTAGCTATATTTCAAAACAAACCGGAAGCCGGCCAGCTTGGTTTCAGTCGGCCATTTTCAGGCCAACACACCGAGGTCGTACTTCAAAGAACTCCTCTTCCGGATGAGCCATGGTTTAAATGATAGATACTAGAAAAAGGGGCAATGATAAATTGCGGAGGAATTTTGCCTACGCCAAAAAACGTGGGCGTGGCACCAAAAGTTGATTTGATACTTGACTGCAAGACTTTAACAATGTCGAAATTGGCTCCATCAACTCAGATCTTGATTATAATTAGTACAAATGATGATTAGGATGACAGCCTGAAGCGAAATCTGCTTCTCGCCATCAACCATCAAACCTTTTTTATCATTACTGCACTTATAATAATTAGATCCCCTACAAAACGACCGAGTTTTGTTGTAGTTGAAGTGCGAATCATTGTCACACACATTCACTAGGTGTGGTGAAATTTGTCCTCTGCATTTAACCCATCCCCTTGTTCACCCCCTGGGAGGTGAGGGGAGCAGTGAGCAGCAGCGGTGCCGCGCCCGGAGAATCATTTTTGGTGATTTAACCCCCAATTCCAACCCCTGATGCTGAGAGCCAAGCAGGGATGTAACGGGTCTCATTTTTATACTCTTTGGTAAGACTCAGCCGGGGTTTGAACTCACAACTTACTGATCTCAGGGCGGACACTCTAACTACGAGGCCACTGAGTAGATTTAATGGTGGGTCGGGCATCGGTGAGGTCCAAGGGGGGGTCGAGGGGCCTCTCATCACTGCTCGCAGATTTAATTGTGTGAA
The DNA here is from genome assembly GCF_033978795.1 of Nerophis ophidion. Taxonomy (NCBI): domain Eukaryota; kingdom Metazoa; phylum Chordata; class Actinopteri; order Syngnathiformes; family Syngnathidae; genus Nerophis; species Nerophis ophidion. Next base: position 15,140,411 of record NC_084632.1, on the reverse strand, counting down.
TGCTCCAAAGCATTCACACATGGTTTCCTGCACCAACATTCATCAATTTATTCTTATTTAACTTATTATTAGTTTCCAGATTTTGGCGCGTTCTACCTTCCACATTTTTCGCCCGATTCAAACCATCTCAACTTCAAACTGGTCACCCTAATCGGGAATCCCTTGACAAATTTAAAAAAATCCCCAGATTTCCCAGAATTCCTGGTTTTCCAGGACATTTTTCCTATTCAAAATTAATTAACCATTTTTCAAACTTCCACCATTTCCACATTTTTCAACCGATTCAAACCATCCTACCTCCAACACATTCCACCATTCTGGACATTCAAACTACCCTTTTTCCAAGTTCAAAAAAATTCCAAGTTTTTCCAGAATTCCTGCTTTTCCACAGCCTTATTTCCACCCGTTTTTCTGCCGACCACATTTTTCAACCCACTTCAACCGTAACTTAATTGAATGTAAAAAAAATGTATGTTGAGCATATAAGCTTTTTTGGTTCTGCCTGTTTCAGTCGTGTTATTCATTTTTGTATCGTGATCCATGTTTGTGTATGTTTTTGTTAGACTGAAAATAAACTGAACTGAACTGAACCGTTCCACCGTCATAACATTCCTCTTAATTAGGACAAAAAACAAAGTTTTGTTTTTTTAACAGGAAAAATTCCCAGTTTTCCCGAAATTCCTGAATGTTTTGGAAATTCCCATTGAAATCAATGGAACCTTCTTCAAAGTTCCACAACCCCCACATTCTTCATCTGATTCAAACGATTCCAACTACAAAATATTCAGCCTGTTTGGGAATTGTGTGCTCAATTCTAAAAATAATTCCAGGATTTCAGTTCAACTTCATCATTGGAGCATTCCCACGCAGTTCCTTCAGGGATTGCCTGATCTAGTTTTAGATGAGTTTTGCACTACCAGGGATTCCGAGGACAGCAAGTAAGAGTTTAAATTACAGGGAACTGTGTTTCAAACTGACAATAAAACGATGAATTGAATAGATATTGCTTCAAGCTGCAGTATCATACCATGACACAAACCATGAACCCATCTCTCGTTTCTTTCAGCAATACTGTACACATCCTTTGGTGGATTCTCTCGCCCGTGGCCGTCTCCTTTGGCCTTTTCGTGAATACGTGCATTAACTCGGGAGATTAGTGTGTGTGCACGCGTCTGTGAGAGAATAGGTTTTACTATAGAGTAGTGCTTTGGTGCAGTGTTTTTCAAACTTTTTTGAGTCAAGGCACATTTTTTTCATTGAAAAAACCAGCAGAAATCAATGAAAAATTGAACTCGATATTGACAGTAAAAAGTCGTCGTCGCAATTGTTGGATATGAATTTCAAACCATAACCAACCATGCATCAACTATACTTGTCTCAAAGTACTGTCATGACCTGTCATCACGCCGTGACTTATTTTGAGTTTTTTGGTGTTTTCCTTTGTGTAGTGTCTTGCGCTCCTATTTTTTTGTTTTGTTGGTATTTTCCTGTTGCAGTTTCATGTCTTCCTTTGAGCGCCATTCCCGGCACCGGCTTTGTTTTAGCAATCAAAACTATTCCAGTTGTTGCTATCCTTCTTTTTGGGGACATTGTTGTCATGTCCTGTACGGATGTACTTTGTGGACGGCATCTCTGCTCCTTACGCTGTAAGTCTTTGCTGTCGTCCAGCATTCTGTTTTTCTTTACTTTGTAGCCAGTTCAGTTGTAGTTTCGTTCTGCATAGCCATCCCAAAGCTCCAATACCTTTTTTTCACCTTTTGTTTATTTTTTTGGTTACGCTGTAGGTCTTTGCTGTCGTCCAGCATTCTGTTTTTCTTTACTTCCTAGCCAGTTCAGTTGTAGTTTCGTTCTGCATAGCCATCCCAAAGCTTCAATACCTTTTTTTTCACCTTTTGTTTATTTTTTTGGTTTAGGCTGTCACGTGGTCGGGTCGGGGTTTGTTCTCCCGGAATGCAGAACGGATGGCTCCGGACGACAGCGTGAAATAGGAGATGATAATTTAATCATAATAAAACCAAAAGACAGAAATAAACCAAGGAAAAATGTGCCGATCGCACGGGAAGATAAGATAACAGCTTAGCACAGGATCAGGATCACAAATCATGAACAAGAATAAACCAACGTGATACAAACCCTGTTTCCATATGAGTTGGGAAATTGTGTTAGATGTATATATAAACGGAATACAATGATTTGCAAATCATTTTCAACCCACATTCAGTTGAATGCACTACAAAGACAAGATATTTGATGTTCAAACTCATAAACTTTTTTTTTTGTTGCAAATAATAATTTACTTAGAATTTCATGGCTACAACACGTGCCGAAGTAGTTGAGAAAGGGCATGTTCACCACTGTGGTACATCACCTTTTCTTTTAACAACACTCAATAAACGTTAGGGAACTGAGGAAACTAATTGTTGAATCTTTGAAAGTGGAATTCTTTCCCATTCTTGTTTTATGTAGAGCTTTAGTCGTTCAACAGTCCGTGATTTCCGCTGTTGTATTTTACACTTCATAATGCGCCACACATTTTCAATGGGAGACATGTCTGGACTGCAGGCGGGCCAGGAAAGTACCCACGCTCTTTTACTACAAAGCCGCGCTGTTGTAACACGTGGCTTGGCATTGTCTTGCTGAAATAAGCAGGGGCGTCCACGATAACGTTGCTTGGATGGCAACATATGTTGTTCCGAAACCTTTATGGACCATTCAGCATTAATGGTGCCTTCACAGATGTGTAAGTTACCAATGCCTTGGGCACTAATATACCCCCATACATTCTCAAATACTGGCTTTTGAACTTTGCGCCTAGAACAACCCGGATGGTTATTTTCCTCTTTGTTCCGGAGGACACCACGTCCACAGTTTGCAAATATAATTTGAAATGTGGACTCGTCAGACCACAGAACACTTTTCCACTTTGCATCAGTCCATCTTAGATGAGCTCGGGCCTTGCGAAGCCAGCGGCCTTCTTTGGTGTTGTTGATACATGGGTTTTACTTTGCATAGCAGAGTTTTAACTTGCACTTACAGATGTAGCAACTAATTGTAGTTACTGACAGTGGTTTTATGAAGTGTTCCTGAGCCCATGTGGTGATATCCTTTACACACTGATGTCTGTTTTTGATGCTGTACCGCCTGAGGGATCAACGGTCCGTAATATCCTCGCTTACGTACAGTGATTTATCCAGATTCTCTGAACCTTTTGATGATTTTACGGGCCACAGATGGTAAAATCTCTAAGTTCCTCGCAACAGCACGTTAAAAAATGTTGTTCTAAAACTGGTCGACTATGTGCTTACAAATTGGTGACCCTTGCCCCATCCCTGTTTGTGAATAATTTAGCATTTAATGGAAGCTGCTTTTATACCCAATCATGGCACCCACCTGTTTCCAATTAGCCTGCACACTTGTGGGATGTTCCAAATAAGTGTTTGATGAGAATTTGTCAACTTTATATGTATTTATTGCCACCTTTCCCAACTTCTTTGTCACATGTTGCTGGCATCAAATTCTAAAGTTAATGATTATTTGCAAAAAAAAAATGTTAATCAGTTTGAACATCAAATATATTGTCTTTGTAGCATATTCAACTGAATATGGGTTGAAAAGGATGTGCAAATCATTGTATTCTGTTTATATTTACATCCAACACAATTTCCAAACTCATATAGAAACGGGGTTTATAGTTGCATACCGCTAACAATGAAGCCACACTGACTGTGGCGAGCAACATGAATAGATAGCTCTTTGATTAGTGCTCAACAGCAGGTGAACGTGCCGAGCACTAATCAGAGGCAGGTGAAACCAATTAACACCCAGGGTAACCAAAACAAACACCCAAACTTCACAAAACAGGAACTGAGGAGCTCCAAAACTAACAGAACATAACTAAACAAAACATGTTCCGGATCACGGATCATGACATAGGCATTAGATACCTTTTTTTTACCTGCACACTGCCTACCACTTCATATTGCGATCACGACAAACCATGTTTTTTGACGTCTAAAAAGCCTGCTGCCACCTACTGATATGGAAGAGAATAACACGGTCACTCTGCCGAGCTCTGGACAGCACAGACACTCAACAACGGCACATTAGTCGCGGTTTACAAAAAATATTGTATACCCAGATAGCTGGGATTACATCATCTCCCACGGCACACCAGACGGTATCTCTGTGTGCCGTGGCACAGCGGTTGAAAAACACCGCTTTAGTGGCTACGGCTTCGAGCTCTTGACACGGCACTGCGGGGCCCATCGTGCCCCCGAGCTGAAAGCTGCCACCAAAGCAGGCAAAGCAAACACGGCCTGCTGGAAAAATGACAGGCTGGGACTATATGCCCCACGGCCATTCACAATTAAGACCGATTAATTACACTTCTCAAGACAGGTAGAAGAAAATAAAAAAAAAAGCCTTTGGGAGGATTTTAGTTAAGCACATTTTTTTTCAACTCTCCTAGCTCCCACTTAAGATTATAAATTGCTATAACCAAATGAATAACACATCACCGACACTTAGAGAATTACAATTGTCTGTTAAATAATTCAAATATTGTTACTGCAGTTGTTGCAGAATCCAGGTGAACCCGTGGAATCAGGTATTAGTGAGTAAAACAAAACAATGAGCGTTTTTCTATATGATCTTTGAACAGGAGGATTATTTCTTGTCCTGTCATCCTCTCACTATTTTACATACAGTGGGGTAACAAAGTATTTAGTCAGCCACCGATTGTGCAAGTTCTCCCACTTAAAATGATGACTGAGGTCTGTAATTTTCATCATAGGTACACTTCAACTGTGAGAGACAGAATGTGGGAAAAAAATCCAGGAATTCACTTTGAAGGAATTTTAAAGAATTTATTTGTAAATTATGGTGGAAAATACGTATTTGGTCGACCATTCAAGGCTATCACTGATGGAAGGAGGTTTTGGCTCAAAATCTCACGATACATGGCCCCATTCATTCTTTCCTTAACACGGATCAATCGTCCTTTCCCCTTAGCAGAAAAACATCCCCAAAGCATGATGTTTCCACCCCCATGCTTCACAGTAGGTATGGTGTTCTTGGGATGCAATTCAGTATTCTTCTTCCTCCAAACACGACGAGTTGAGTTTATACCCAAAAGTTCTATTTTGGTTTCATCTGACCACATGACATTCTCCCAATCCTCTGCTGTATCATCCATGTATCCATTTTGGTATAAACTCAACTCGTCGTGTTTGGAGGAAGAAGAATACTGAGTTGCATCCCAAGAACACCACACCTACTGTGAAGCATGGGGGTGAAAACATCATGCTTTGGGGCTGTTTTTTTGGCTAAGGGGACAGGACGATTGATCCGTGTTAAGGAAAGAATGAATGAGATTTTGAGCCAAAACCTCCTTCCATCAGTGAGAGCGTTGAACGGTTGACCAAATACTTATTTTCCACCATAATTTACAAATAAATTATTTAAAATTCCTACAATGTGAATTCCTGGATTTGTTTTTCACATTCTGTCTCTCACAGTTGAAGAGTACCTATGATGAAAATTACAGACCTCTGTCATCATTTTAAGTGGGAGAACTTGCAGAATCGGTGGCTGACTAAATACTTTTTTGCCCCACTGTACATTGAATTATTTAAATTATTTACAATCATCAAGTCACAGCAGTTCAGACGAGGCCCCAAGCAGTGTGGGTGGGGAGCGTCTCCACAAAGTGTTTCCAGAGCCTGAAATGTGGGTGTCAGGGCCAAACGTGGAAGGAGATTTTCACATCAAAGTTGCAAAGGTTAGTGATATATCACATATATCAGATTGTAGGTGTTTTTTGTTTTGTACCCTTCGTGTTCATGTTTCTGTTTGTTGCATTTTTGTTGTGTTTTGCTTGATTGTAAAACATGTGGAGGGAGAGGGGTGTGATGTTCATATGTTGATAATATTCAAATCCCACATTCTTTATTTTCATGTACATTCTGGGTGTCTCATTCAGTAAAAATGTTTTCAAAATTCCATCCCGTTTTTTAAGGCGGTCTGTCATAACGTTTTAGCTTTCAAATAGACTTTATTGTGAGGTTTTGTATTAGAACACCATACCTACTGTGAAGCATGGGGGTGGAAGCATCATGCTTTGGGGCTGTTTTTCTGGTAAGGGGATAGGACGATTGATCCGTGTTAAGGAAAGAATGAATGAGATTTTGAGCCAAAACCTCCTTCCATCAGTAAGAGCTTTGAATGGTTGACCAAATATTTATTTTCCACCATAATTTACAAATAAATTATTTAAAATTCCTACAATGTGAATTCCTGGATTTTTTTTTTCACATTCTGTCTCTCACAGTTGAAGTGTACCTATGATGAAAATTACAGACCTCTGTCATCATTTTAAGTGGGAGAACTTGCACAATCGGTGGCTGACTAAATACTTTTTTGCCCCACTGTAGCTGCGTTGAGCTGGCTTCTGAGCCGCGTTCAAATCAAACAAAGAGGCGTACAACTGGCCAGCCAAAAGTATCATCATTACCATTCTTGCCTTCATGCCAAGTTTTGTATTTTTTTATTCCCTGTCTGGCAGGGTTTAAGTGCATCGCAGCTACCAGATACCCCCAAACTCCCCCTGACCCCCCATATCCCATACTAATAAGCATTGCTAGTTTTCAACACAGCGGTAGAAAGAAGGCTTTTATTTCACATGTTAACACAAATTTCTCCAGTGGTTCATGCGTGTACATTTTTTCGGTGGGTAATTTTATTGTCTAAGGAGCTATTTAACTTTCTAATGCCTTTTTGTGGATATGTCCATTTGGAATTAAGCTCTTCGCTTTTTTTAAATGATTATGGAAGAATATGTCTCATGCCAAAAGCATGAATGAACTCTACTTGAGCAGCGTTCAACTTGGATTTAATGGAAAATGACAAAGTTGTCATTTTGAAAGAATGTCGCCAAAAAGTTTATAAAACACCTTAAAAAAAAATACTCCATGCAATATTTATTTCCCCCCCACTGTTCAGCATTGGTAATTGCAAACAGGCAACATAACTTGAAAAAAATATGATGCTCAGCAAAGAATGCCGGCGTCCGCTTTTTCACTTCTGCAGATGTGCACGACTTTTAGATGACTTTTTTTTTTTATGGAGTGGTGGCTCATAAAAGCCCCATAATAAGCAAAGTGAAGTACATAAATGTATTTGTACTGTAAATGGATTACTGGCGGGACAACGTGAAAGCGGCTTGGCCCGCCAAGTGTGCGTTAATGCCGCTCCCTGGCCACGGCATTAGGTACACCTGCAGAATGTGACAATAATTGTCGTTTTTAAAAGACGTACTAGTTTGCTTTCATTGTATTACTGTGGCTTTAGAAATAGCTTTGATGAAGTGGAGTTTTACACCATGGGTGTCAAACTCTGGCCCACGGGCCAAATTTCCCTCCCGATTTTCCCAGGAGACTCCCGAAGTTCAGTGTCCCTCCCGAATTTCATCCCGGGCAACAATATTGGGGGTGGGCCTTAAAGGCACTGCCTTTGGCGTTCTCTACAACCTGTTGCCACGTCCGCTTTTCTTCCATACAAACAGCGTGCCAGCCCAGTCACATAATATATGCGGCTTATACACACACACACAAGTGAATGCAAGGCATACTTGGTCAACAGCCATACAGGTCACACTGAGGGTGGCCGTATAAACAACGTTAACGCTGTGACAAATATGCGCCACACTGTGAACCCACACCAAACAAGAATGACACATTTTGGGAGAACACCCGCACTGTAACACAACATAAACACAACAGAACAACCCCTTGCAGCACTAACTCTTACGGGACGCTACAATATACACCCCCCGCTATCACCAAACCCCGTCCACATCAACCCCGCCGTCGAAAAGAGGCATTCCATTTTTATTTAAATTTTATTTGATATGCAATTGATATTTTTTAATTATTATTATTATTTGAAACTCGATTTTGCATGTCACTATAAATGTATATACTGTAAGCCCTGCTTGTTCAAGATTCAATGCAAAACTTGTTTGGGTCCCTATTAAAAGGTTAATTTGTTCAACCTCGGCCCGCTGCTTTGTTCGGTTTTAAATTTTGGCCATCTCTGTATTTGAGTTCGACATCCCTGTTTTACACCAATACAGTAACTCTGAAATAAACATATTGTTACTATGGACGGGTACATTTTAACTGATACTAGTAACAAAACAGTAGTTTTAAAATGGTGTTGGTGTCCGAACCAATACTTAAAAAACTGAATATGCCTTTTTATTCTTATGGACTTTCATGCCATTCAAGTTAAACAGACTCGAAATGTATCTACTTCAATAATATAAATGGAATGAAAAATAAGTGATTAATTAAACAGATAGGAAATGAAATCCAAAACAAATTGGTATAGTTTTTGCAGCAAAACCACCAGCAATAAAGAAAATAGAAAATATGCCAAAAAAATACAGACTTGTTTTTGTTGTCGTTTGATGCTCAGAATTCCAGGGTTCGTGAATGCACTTTGCTACCATTGTCACTGTCAAGGACGTGTTGCAGGTGGCCTAGTCCGTGTTCATTTGGCACCAAACTGAGGCATCAATAGCTACTTTTTTTTTCTTCTTTACGTCGGCACCGGGGCCATCATGGAACTATATTTGGCCTTTTGTAAAGTTTGAAGATGTTTTTAATCTATAAAATACTTGAAAAAATACATCATAAATGCATATCATTGCCTATATCTGTGGAGCGTTCAAGGACCCCTTGCTTAATGGTAAAATCAAAGGCGTATATATATATATATATATATATATATATATATATATATATATATATATATATATACCTTCCTTAAATTGCCGCAGGGTATATAGTATGCGCCTGCCTTAAATTACTGCCAAGTCAATCTCACTTCGCAAAATAATTAGCGCATGCTTAGTATTACCGCCTGGTCAAACTCATGACGTCACGAGTGACACTTCCCCTGTCGTCATTTTCAAAATGGAGGAGGCTGATTTCAATACCGGTAATTTGAAATCGCATAAAGGGAAGAAGATTAAAAGCTATTCAGTAGGATTTAAGGTCCAAGCTTACATCACACTCAAATTTTTACTGCATGCCTTTGGTAAGGGCCGGAGTGAGAAGAGGTTTTAAATTAATTAGCGCCCAGGCTGCAATTCAAGGAAATACGGTATATATATATATATATATATATATATATATATATATATATATATATATATATATATATATATATATATATATATGTATATATGTATATATATATATATATATATATATATATATATACATATATATATATATATATATATATATATATATATGTATATATATATATATATATATATATATGTATATATATATATGTATATATGTTTTTCTTATTTTTTTTTTAAACAGAGGGATTCTTAATAGGATATGCACTAATAACATTATGATCATAACAATAATGTATTATTATAATTTGTATATTCCACTAATATCTCTTTACACATACTTTACTCAAATTTTTACTGCATGCCTTTGGTAAGTGCCGGAGTGAGAAGAGGTTTTAAATTAATTAGCGCCCAGGCGGCAATTCAGGGAAATACGGTTTATATATATATATATATATATATATATATATATATATATATATATATATATATATATATATATATATATATATATATATATATATATATATATATATATATATATATATATATATGTATATATATATATATATATATATATATATATATATATGTATATATTTTTTTCTTATTTTTTTTTAAACAGAGGGATTCTTAATAGGATATGCACTAATAACATTATAATCATAACAATAATGTATTATTATAATTTGTATATTCCACTAATATCTCTTTACACATACTTTTCTCAAATTTTTACTGCATGCCTTTGGTAAGTGCCGGAGTGAGAAGAGGTTTTAAATTAATTAGCCCCGAGGCGGCAATTCAAGGAAATATATATATATATATTTTTTTTTTTCTTTTTTTTTTTTTTAACAGAGGGATTCTTAATAGGATATGCACTAATAACATTATGATCATAACAATAATGTATTATTATAATTTGTATATTCCACTAATATCTCTTTACACTTTGAAGTAAAATATTTATAATCATTTTTAAGTGATCAACGACAGCTTATATGATTATTCAAATTAATTTTGTGACCACTTTATATTGAATTTCCTAGGACTTTTTTTCGAGGGGGAAAAAAATTATATATTTTTACAATTACTTAGATGGGTTTATCTAGATATGTTAATCCTATTTTTAAAAAGGCAAAAACATCATTCATATTTTACATGTGTTTTAAAAAGCTGGTTTAAACCCAAACCATGCAATCATTAGTTTGTTTTAGTGCAGGCAAAAATAATAAGCGCCATGTTGGATTTACAGGTGAGATGGGGTGGAGGGGTCATGAATAGCAACTTTTTCTCATTACATTACATGTGTTTTACCGATGTTTCTTTGTTTGATTTTATTTCGACGATACAACTCAAGCTGCAGCCTCCGAATGGCCCCCGGTCCCCACTTATTTAGGGGCCACAACCACATTCACGGCCATTTAACATTGTTTATGTTTTCAGTAACTAGCGACATTAGGAGCCCTTGGTTGGTTCAATTCAATCATTCAAACCCCATAATATGAAAACAAAATCTTGTGAAGGGCCACAACAAGACTCTTAGAAGACACACACACAGACATCAAGATAGAAGCATGTGCATAAAGCTAAACACACTAGTAAAAAAAATGCAGTTTCAAGACACCCTGGCAGCTGAAATGTTCTAAATGTGAGTGCGGTGCTTTTACCTTCCAGCTTCATGCCGACATTGAGGCACTTTTGAAAGCGGCAGTACGGGCAGCGCTTCCTCTGGGTCTTGTCAATCTGGCAACTCTGGTTCTCTATACATGTGTAGCGCTTGTTGTTCTGGACCGTGCGCTTGAAGAAGCCCTGCGGAGGGAACCAATTAACATGTCAACCCGCTTGACCCCGGCCATTTGATGGTAATGCACCCATTCACACACACACACACACACACACACACTGGCTGAATGTAACACACAGCTAATTCACACAGTTAATAAAAGCATATATATATATATATATATATATATATATATATATATATATATATATATATATATATATATATAATATAGGGTGTCCGTGCCTATGTTCCATGGGAAGTCATCTTTTCAACTTTCCATTTGATCCTAAATTCCCCCAAAATAACAGTATTTCCATAATTCCCAGATCCCGAATTACATATATTCACGGCCTTAATTACCGTCAGAAGGGGTGGGGGAAAAAATCAAGCCGAGGAAGGAGGGAATCAAGTATTCTCGATCCATAACCTTTAAAAAATGAAATTGCCGGCACAAATTTAATTGACAGTCTGCGTAAAAAAAAATTTAAAAGTGGAGAGAGTGCTACAAAAAGGCATTGGGTAACACTTTAGTATGGGGAACATATTCACCATTAATTAGTTGCTTATTAACATGCAAATTAGTAACATATTGGCTCTTAATTAGTCATTATTAAGTAATTATTAATGCCTTATTCTGCATGGCCTTATTATACAACCAGTAAGCCATTAACTAAGAGTATTCCCTCAATAACCTCAGAATTATTGCTTATTAGTAACCCTCACCTTAACATTTTCAAGATAATATTACTCATGTCACCTTATGAAAAGTAACTTACTTCACCAAGTATTATTTATTTATCTTCATTGTGATTACTTATGGAGTATATTGTGAATAAATTGAGAGCAGGAAGTAGAACAAAAGTTTTAGCAACTGCTATGTAAAGGAAAAAGGGGTCTGATTAAATAAAATTGCTTCTACCTACTCCTTTTCGAACACATTGAATAGAGAAACCAGACAATTGTGATGCATCGAGTTGTATGCATGCATGTTCCAAATAAACTCAAACTCCAACCTTAACCTTTATATGTTCCCCTATTGTCCAAATGACTCTAAATTATGTCTTTTTTACTTTAATAAGCAACTAATTAATAGTGAATATGTTCCCCATACTGAAGTGTTAATGAAAATTGTAAAAAAAAAAAAAAAAGCATTTCAGTAAATATCCTCATTGAAAGGGAAAATTAGATTTCAAATTGTATTCAAGAGCAGTGGTTGGGTTTTACTTTGAAAAATATGAACAAACTTGAACTCGATTTGCCGGTGTTGATTCTGTGCCATGATCTTGACCTTTTGACCCCCCTCCTCTCACTTGAACCCCACCCGCCCCCCTTTTCTAAGTTGTCATCGTGAACGGAGTGCTGCCGTGTCCACTTTGCGACGAACAAGAAGAGGGACGGGGCGGATTAAGCTGACGACAAATAAAATAAATATAATACAATAACATAAAAGCCCGGCTGCAAGCTACAGCCCGGCGGCTTTATCGAGCGAATCCACGGGGCGGGCTTGCAGGTAAATATCAATAGTATTAATGTTTCAACAAGGGTAGGCAAGCGTTTCATAGAAAATATCTGCTCCCCGGCATGCATGCGGACTGAACAAGCTGCGAGGGCTGAGAAGCTGCACAGATGCCACTGACGTCTCCCTCCAAGCAAGTGCTTATAGCATCTCAAGGTTACAATACGGAATCCAATCTATAACATCTGCTTTGAATAATGACCACATAGGCAAGAAATGTGTGCCACTGCATCAATACTCTGCTTTTTTACTCCGGCTTGTATTATTAACACAGCGATATTCGCCATGGTTAAAAGTATAAGAAGGGAGGCGATAGGACAAATAACGCTGCCTCGTTATTACATTTTGTATGGGAAGCCTTTCACCATTCAGACTCATGCTAATGAAGTTGTGATGAAAGTTGTGCACACACACCAGGGAGGGAAATAATGCATACACAAGCTTGATTAAAGAGTAGGTCTTCATGCATAATGCAACTATTTATTAGAATTAGAATCAGTTTTATTGGCTAACCCTTGTTCAATGCACACAATAGACATTAACGCTTAACTCAAAATATAAACAAGTACTTAAGCAACTAATATGTGCAAGGCTAATAAATAATAGTGCAGCGAATGGAGAAAAAGCAAAAAGGACGGCGACGTGACCATGAATTTGCAACATTGATATTATACTGAGTCGGAATGTTTGCATATTGGCTCTCACTTGATTTGATTACTTTGCGTGTCATAATAAACAAGAAAATTTACATTTTTTATAAAACAACTCCCCGAATTTAAAGCAACGACACATTTTGATAAGTACAGAGGACAGAACCATGTAAATGCAAGTCTATATGTGGTTTTATTCTATGGACACACACACAGGGGTCACATATAGGCAGCAATTATACACACACACACAACAGGGAGGGAAATAATGCATACACAAGCTTGATTAAAGAGTAGGTCTTCGTGCATAATGCAACTATTTATTAGAATTAGAATCAGTTTTATTGGTTAATGCTTGTTCAATGTTCACAATAAACATTAAGGCTTAACTCAAAATACAAAGAAGTACTTAAGCAACTAATATGTGCAAGGCTAATAAATAATAGTGCAGCGAATGGAGCAAAAGCAAAAAAGATGGTGACGAGCAACGCTGATATTATACTGAGTTGGAAAGTTTGCATATTGGCTCTCACTTGATTTGATTACTTTACGTGCCATAATAAACAAGAAAATGTAGATTTAAACAAAAAAAACTCCCCGAATTTAAAACAACAACACACTTTAGTAACTAGACAGGACAAAACTACATGTAAATGCACATCTCTATATGGTTTTATTCTATGGACACACACACAGGGGTCACATATATGCAACAATTATACACACACAAACACAACAGGGAGGGAAATAATGCATACACAAGCTTGATTAAACGGTATAGGTCTTCATGCATGATGCAACTATTTTTTAGAATTAGAATCAGTTTTATTGGCTAACCGTTGTTCAATGTACACAATAAACATTAAGGCTTAACTCAAAATACAAACAAGTACTTAAGCAACTAATATGTGCAAGGCTAATAAATAATAGTGCAGTGAATGGAAAAAAAAAGCAAAAAAGACGGCGACGTGACCATGAATTAGAAACGTTGATATTATACTGAGTCAGAACGTTTGAATATTGGCTCTCACTTGATTTGATTACTTTGCGTGTTATTATAAACAAGAAAATTGTGATCTTTTATCAAAAAACTCCACAAATTTAAAGCAACGACACATTTTGATAAGTACACAGGACAGAACCATGCAAATTCAAGTCTATATGGTTTTATTCTATAGACACACACACACAGGGGTCACAACACACACACATTCACACACCAGGGATGGAAATAATGCATACACAAGCTTGATTAAACAGTAAGTATTCATGCATGATGCAACTATTTATTAGAATTAGAATCAGTTTTATTGGCTAACCCTTGTTCAATGTACACAATAAACATTAAGGCTCAACTCAAAATATAAACAAGTACTTAAGCAACTAATATGTGCAAGGCTAATAAATAATAGTGCAGCAAATGGAGAAAAAGATAAAAAAGACGGAGACGTGACCATGAGTTAGCAACATTGATATTATACTGAGTCGGAAAGTTTGCATATTGGCTCTCACTTGATTTCATTACTTTGCGTGTCTTAATAAACAAGAAAATTTTGATTTTTTATCAAAAAACTCCCAGAATTTAAAGCAACAACACACTTTAGTAAGTACGCAGGACAAAACCATGTAAATGCACATCCCTATATGGTTTTATTCTATGGACACACACACAGGGGTCACATATATGCAATAATTATACACACACACACAACAGGGAGGGAAATAATGCATACACAAGCTTGATTAAACGGTATAGGTCTTCATGCATAATGCAACTATTTTTTAGAATTAGAATCAGTTTTATTGGCTAACCCTTGTTCAATGTACACAATAGACATTAACGCTTAACTAAAAATATAAACAAGTACTTAAGCAACTAATATGTGCAAGGCTAATAAATAATAGTGCAGCGAATGGAGAAAAAGCAAAAAAGACGGCGACGTGACCATGAATTAGCAACATTGATATTATACTGAGTCGGAAAGTTTGCATATTGACTCTCACTTGATTTGATTGATTGATTGATTGATACTTTTATTAGTAGATTGCACAGTTCAGTACATATTCCGTACAATTGACCACTAGATGGTAACACCAGACTAAGTTTTTCAACTTGTTTAAGTCGGGGTCCACTTTAATCAATTTATGGTAAATGATTACTTTGCGTGTCATAATAAAAAAGAAAATTTTGATTTTTTTTTTAACAAAAAACTCCCCGAATTTAAAGCAACGACACACTTTAGTAAGTACGCAGGACAAAACCATGCAAATGCGCATCTTTATATGGTTTTATTCTATGGACACACACACAGGGGTCACTTATATGCAACAATTATACACACACAACAGGGAGGGAAATAATGCATACACAAGCTTGATTAAACGGTAGGTCTTCATGCATGATGCAACTATTTATTAGAATTAGTCAGTTTTATTGGATAACCCTTGTTCAATGTACACAATAGACATTAAGGCTTAACTAAAAATACAAACAAGTACTTAAGCAACTAATATGTGCAAGGATAATAAATAATAGTGCAGCGAATGGAGCAAAACCAAAAAAAAAATGACGACGTGACCATGAATTAGCAACGCTGATATTATACTGAGTCGGAAAGTTTGCATATTGCCTCTCACTTGATTTGATTACTTTGCGTGTCTTAATAAACAAGAAAATTGTGATCTTTTATCAAAAAACTCCACGAATTTAAACCAACGACACATTTTGATAAGTACACATGACAGAACCATGCAAATTCAAGTCTATATGTGGTTTTATTCTATGGACACACACACACATTCACACACCAGGGATGGAAATAATGCATACACAAGCTAGATTAAACAGTAAGTATTCATGCATGATGCAACGATTTAATCAAATTAGAATCAGTTTTATTGGCTAACCCTTGTTCAATGTACACAATAAACATTAAGGCTTAACTCAAAATATAAACAAGTACTTAAGCAACTAATATGTGCAAGGCTAATAAATAATAGTGCAGCAAATGGAGAAAAAGCAAAAAAGATGACGACATGACCATGAGTTAGCAACACTGATATTATACTGAGTTGGAAAGTTTGCATATTGGCTTACGTGTCTTAATAAATAAGAAAATCAAAAAAAC
>NC_084632.1:15109177-15121677 GCF_033978795.1 Nerophis ophidion | reverse complement strand
GAAAAGTAAGATCATGCACCTTGAGGATAAATATTTGTATGATCACAATAAAAAAATAAAGAGCAAATATTTATTTATTATAGGCCCTAAAATGAGTTTGACAGCGCAACCTGACATTCAGAGAAATGTGCAGTGCAAACCAAAAAAAAAATCCTTAATAATAGAAATATTTTAAATATTGGTGTGCAGATTAATAGTTCTTACCTTGCAAGTTCCTTGGCATGTGTCCCTGTTCCCCATACGATCGAGAAAGTAGCAGCGAGTCCGTTTCGACTTTGGGCAGCATGTCAGCACCACCCGGCCTCAGCTCAGCGGGACTCTCCGGCGCGCAGAGACCCTCGGATGAGGGAGACGCTCGGCCGTCACACGTCCCTTTTTTTGGGGGGCACTTAAATCGGCAGCCCTCCTCCCAATTATTGGACTGGAAACGCGCCGAGTCTTCCCTCAGCACAGGTCATTTTTCAACAACTACAAAAAAAAAACCAAACCAAAAAAAAAAAAAAAGCGCACTCATTTTACGCGCGCAGAAAATAAGACGCAAGTTCAGTTTGCAAGACGAAATAAGTTTCCCGGTGTCTTTGAACCAATAAAAGTCTTAAAACTTTACAAAAAAAATGGAATAAAACTTTAAGTCTTTACCGCAAAGTCCGAGTGCGCGCTTGTGCGTAAAGTCAGACTCGGCGCGTCAAGCCGGACTGTCTGGAGATGTGGGAAGCGCTCTTCCTCCTCCTCCTCTTCCTCCCCCTCCTCCTGGCTGCTTTGTTTACTCCCCCTCCCTCCAATCCTGGGCTCCTGCGCTCCTCTGACGTCACGGCCGCCTGGTCCAATCAGGTCAGTGATTGCAAGTTGAAGCGCTCCAAAAAAAAAAAAAAGAAAAATCTCAGCTGTTAGATCCCGTTAGTGGTGGACTTTTAAACATCAGCATGGAGGTAGAGCAGCACTCCGATAGTGGGCAGTCATCCACGCGTCCATAAATCATGCACATTAGCTGGAAATATGTGCATCGATTAGACAATTATGGGGGGTAATTGGCGCATTTATGTCTTGGGTGTTTGTAATTCATCTATTGATGAATATAAAAAAAAAAGGCATGGGTGTCCAAAGTGTGGCTCTGAGAGTATGTGCGGCTTATTGAAATTAAATGAAACAAAAAAACTGCTTTTGAATAATAAATAATAGAATAAAATGCATTATTATTGTCACTATACGCAGGTGCAATGAGATAAAAGGCCTATACTGAAACCCACTACTACCGACCACGCAGTCTGATAGTTTATATATCAATGATGAAATATTAACATTGCAACACATGCCAATACGGCCTTTTTAGTTTACTAAATTGCAATTTTAAATTTCTTTAAGTGTGCTGTTGAAAACGTCGATGAATGATGACGTGTACACGTGAGGTCACGGACTGTTAGGAAATATTATCGCCGCGCGCACACACACACAGCTAAAAGTCGTCTGCTTTAACCGCATAATTACACAGTAATTTGGACATCTGTGTTGCTGAATCTTTTGCAATTTGTTCAATTAATAATGGAGAAGTCAAAGTAGAAAGATGGAGTTGGGAAGCTTTAAACCAGGGGTGTCAAACTCAAATACAGAGAGGGCCAAAATTTAAAACTGAACAAAGCCGCGGGCCAAGGTTGAACAACTTAACCTTTTAGGTGGTAGCGTGTATTGTAGTGTCCCGGAAGAGTTAGTGCTGCAAGGGGTTCTGGGTATTTGTTCTGTTGTGTTACGGTACGGATGTTCTCCCGAAATATCTTTGTTATTCTTGTTTGGTGCGGGTTCACAGTGTGGCACATATTTGTAACAGTGTTAAAATTGTCTATACGGCCACCCTCAAGTGTCACCTGTATGGCTGTTGACCAAGTATGCATGCATTCACCTTTGAGTGTGTATAAGCTGCTTACATTATGAAGCTGTTTGTATGGAGGATAAGCGGACGTGACGACAGGTTTTAGAGAACGTTAAAGGTAGTGCCCTTAAGGCACGGCCCCCAATATTGTTGTCCGGGTGGAAATCGGGAGATAATCAGGAGAATGGTTGCCCAGGGAGATTTTCGGGAGGGGCACTGAACTTCGGAAGTCTCCCGGGAAAATCGGGAGGGTTGGCAAGTATGAATATTAGCGGTGAATGCGGTGTTACAGCGGCACAGCTACTGTATAAAACTGGCGGGCCAGCTCTAATGTTAATTGGATATTGCCTCAAGGGCCAAATGAAATTACATGGCGGGCCAAATTTGGCCCACGGGCCAGAGTTTGGCACCCATGCTTTAGACTTTAACCACACAAACACACGGTGATTCCTTGTTTAGAATTCACGGAGGTGAAACTTTACTATGGATCAGAGCGGTCAAGCGAACATGGATCCCGACCGAATGTCAACCAGCAGGTTTCGGTGAGAAAATTGTGGTAAAAAGTCGCCGCTTACCGGAGATCAGCTGAGCTTGTGCCGTCCATACAGCTGCCGTCAACTTCCATCAGACACTGGCCTCAAGACACCCGTGGACAAACCCTTCCGACTATCAGGTACTATTAAACTCACTAAAACACCAGCAACACAATAGAAAGATAAGGGATTTCCCAGAATTCTCCTAGTAAATGTGTCTAAAAACATCTGAATCCGTCCCAATGCAATCGCGTTTTTTTTTGTTTTACTTGATTTTTTTTTTTTCTAGTCCGTCGCTATCAATGTTTTCAAACACAAATATTTTATCCTTGCTCAAATTAATAGGGAAATTGTCGTTTTCTCGGTCCGAGTAGCTCTTTTTGCTGGAGGCTCCCATTAAAAACAATGTGAATATGTGAGGAGACATCAAACATGTGACGTCATCGTCTGCGACTTCCAGTAAAGGCAGGGCTTTTCTCTTGGCACAGAAAGTTGCAAACTTTATCGTGGATGTTTGCTACTAAATCCTTTCAGCAAAAATATGGCGATATCGCGAAATGATCAAGTATGACACATAGAATGGACCTGCTATCCCCGTTTAAATAAGAAAATCTCATGTCAGTAGGCCTTTAAAAGCTAATCTGGTATCAGTGCGTCAGTTTGTTTTTATGCAAAACATAGGAAGGAAAGACAAAAAAATTGTGCAAAAGGAGGTAAGGTGCACAGTCCAGTCCTGAGAGCGAATGTTGTGAATGTGTTGTTTAAATATTAAATATTATACTATATACATATATATACAGAAGCATTCAGACTGTGGGTGGAAAGTATAGAAATGCCCACAGAGAGGTGCTAAACTATAAAATCAGTACCAATGAGAGTTCACCGTAGTTATGGCTGTAGGGAAAAAAACTGTTCTTAAGTCTGTTTGCCTTAGACAAACAGACTTAAGAACAAAACAAACAAATAGGGACAATATAAAGAGAAAAAGCTGACATTTCTGTTGCTAATAACTAATAACATATCATCCATTCATCCATCCATTTTATACCGCTTATTCCCATCGGATTGGCGGGGGGCGCTGGAGCCTATTTCAGGTACAATCGGGCGGAAGGCTGGGCACACCCTGGACAAGCCGTCACCTCATCGCATCGCCAACATATTGTATTTCAATAAAATAAGTACAACATATCAAACAGCATATTCTTTGATATTTCAGTATTAATAATACTCCATCCATCCATTTTTTTTACCTCTTGTCCCTTTCGGCGTCGCTGGGGACGCTGGAGCCTATCTCAGCTGCATTCGGGCAGAAGGCGGTGTACATCCTGGACAAGTCGCCACCTCATCGCCGGGCCAACATATTGTATTTAAATAGAATAAGTACAACATATCAAACAGCATATTCTTTGATATTTCAGTATTAATAATACTCCATCCATCCATTTTTTACCTCTTGTCCCTTTCGGCGTCGCTGGGGACGCTTGCGCCTATCTCAGCTGCATTCGGGCGGAAGACTGTGTACACCCTGGACATGTCGCCACCTCATCGCAGGGCCAACATATTGTATTTCAATAAAATAAGTACAACATATCAAACAGCATATTCTTTGATATTTCAGTATTAATAATACTCCATCCATCCATTTTTTGCCTCTTGTCCCTTTCGGCGTCGCTGGGGACGCTGGCGCCTATCTCAGCTGCATTCGGGCGGAAGACTGTGTACACCCTGGACAAGTCGCTACCTCATCGCAGGGCCAACACAGATAGACAGACAACATTTACACTCACATTCACACACTAGGGCCAATTTAGTTTTGCCAATCAACCTATCCCCAGGTGCATGTCTTTGGAGGTGGGAAGAAGCCGGAGTACCCGGATGGAACCCACGCAGTCACGGGGAGGACATGCAAACTCCACACAGAAAGATCCCGAGCCCGGGATTCAAAGACCTTTCACGCAATCAAAAAAAAAACATGATCATAATTACTAGAAGAGGCAATTCCTGAAGGAACTGCCTGTGAAATGCTGAAGTTGAACTGAAATCCTGGAATTTTTCTTTTTTTAGGGTTGTTGAAGTAGAGCTCACATTTCCCAAACATGCAGAAGATTTTGAAGTTGGAACAGTTTGAATGAGATGAAAAATGTGGGAATTAGGGAACTTTGAATAAAGGGCCCCTTGATTCCAAACAATTTGTGAATTTCGGGAAAAGCGGGAATTTTTGGGAAAATAGTAAAAACAACTTGACTGGTCTGAATGAGTTGAAATATTGTTGGAATTTGTCAAATCGGTCAAGAAATGTTGAAGTGGTAACATGTTTAACTGAAAAATGGAATTACGGAATCCCTGGAGTTTTGGGAAAACTGGGAATTTTTTACAGTTCAAAAAACAAGTTCCTTTTTTCTACTGATTAAGAAGAATGTTTGGACGGTGGAATGGCTGAAATGTGTTGAAAAATGTGGAAGGAGTACACCCCAGAAAAAAGGGTGGAAATAAGGCTTTGAAAAAGCAGGAATTCTGGAAAATCCTGGAATTTCCATAATGGTGGAATTTGTTGAAGGTGGAATGGTTTGAATAGGTTGAAAACTATGGAAATGGTGCAAATTTTGAAAAATGGCCAATTCATTTTGAATGGAGAAAAATGCCCCGGAAAACCAGGAATTCTGGGAAATCTGGGAATTTTTGGAATTTGTCTAGGGAATTCCCAAAAAGGCTGAACAGTTTGAAGTTGAAACGGTTTGAATCTGCGCGCCAAAATCTGGAGAAGAAGAATAATAATTTGAAGTTGAATAATAAGAATAAAGATGAATTTTGGTGTCGAAGATGCTTTAGAGCATTCACACAATAAAAGCAATATAATTAAAAACTAAACTGTAAGTCAACCACCCGAATGCAGCACCCCCCCTGTGACTCCAAAAAGGGACAAGCGGTAGAAAATGGATGGATGAATGGTAAGGCAAAGTTTACAAATTACTTTCAATCACAATGCACTAAAATAGTGACTATTTCACAAAAATACGTGTTTTCACTATGGATGAAGTTCATGTTGTTTATTTTCCTGTAGAAATAACCCAGAAAAGTACATCCATTTCAGTCTTTTATTCAAAAAGGTAAACTTCCTTAGTGAAGTGAATTATATTTATATTGCGCTTTTTCTCTAGTGACTCAAAGCAATTTACATAGTGAAACCCAATATCTAAGTTACATTTAAACCAGTGTGGGTGGCACTGGGAGCAGGTGGGTAAAGTGTCTTGCCCAAGAACACAACAGCAGTGACTAGGATGGTGGAAGCGGGGATCGAACCTGGAACCCTCAAGTTGCTGGCACGGACACTCTACATGTTGAAGTGAAAAATGTAAATTACGGAATTCCTGGAGTTTTGGGAAAATTGGGATTTTTTTACAGTTCAAAAAACGTCCTTTTTTGTCCTGATTAAGAAGAATGTTTGGACGGTGGAACGGATGAAAGTGTTGAAAAATTTGGAAGGAATACTCCCCAGAAAAAAGGGTGGAAATAAGGCTTTGGAAAAGCAGGAATTCTGGAAAATCTCGTAATTTTTTGGAACTTGGAAAAAAAGTTTGAAATTCCAGAATCGTGTAATATGTTGAAGTGGAATGTTTGAATAGGTTTGAAAACGGTGGAAATTTGAAAAATGGCCAATCCATCCATCCATTTCTACCGCTTATTCCCTTTAGGGTCATGGGGGGCGCTGGTGCCTATCTCAGCAACAATTGGGTGGAAGGCGGGGTACATCCTGGACAAGTCGCCACCTCATCGCAGCTCATCCAATTCATTTTGAATGGGAAAAAAAATACCCCAGAAAACCTGGAATTCTGGAAATCTGGGAATTTTTGAATTTGTCAAAGGAATTCCCGAATAGGCTGAACAGTTTGAAGTCGGAACGGTTTGAATCGGCGCGCCAAAATCTGGAGAAGAACAATAATAAGTTGAAGTTGAATAATAAGAATAAATAGATTAATTTTGTTGTAGAAAACCATATGTGTGAATGCTTATGAGCATTCACACAATAAAATCAATATAATTAACAATTAAACTGTAAGTCAACTGCACGAAAACCGCCCGAGTGCAGCACCCCGTCGTGTCTCCAAAAAGGGACAAGCGGTAGAAATGGAAGGATGGATGTACGGAAAGGCAAAGTTTGCATGTTACTTTAAATCAAAATGCACTAAAATAGTGACTATTTCACAACAATACGTGTTTTCACTGTGGATGAAGTTAATGTTGTTTATTTTCCTGTAGAAATAACTCAGAAAAGTACATCCATTTCAGTCTTTTATTCCTTAGTGAAGTGAATTATATTCATATAGCGCTTTTTCTCTAGTGATTCAAAGCAATTTACATAGTGAAACCCAATATCTAAGTTACATTTAAACCAGTGTGGGTGGCACTGGGAGCAGGTGGGTAAAGTGTCTTGCCCAAGGACAGAACCGCAGTGACTAGGATGGTGGAAGCGGGAATCGAACCTGGAACCCTCAAGTTGCAGGCATGGACACTCTACCAACCGAGCTATTCCACCCTTTTATCTTATCTGAATTTTTGGAATATGACACATCGCCTATTATCACAAAAAGTAGTCTAAACTAAAATCAAGGACACCCATTCCAAATGTTGCACTTTGCATTTTCCGCGCTCAACAATATTCTAGAGTTTTTTCCCTATTTCTCATTTTACTTATTCATGCATTTAAAAACATTCAAATCAAAGCAAACATGGTATTTTTTTTTTTTTTTTTTGATATCTCGTGCACCGGTCACAGTTGCATCAAAAATAGTCTGCTCTACTGAAGGACTTTGGGGCGGTGCCAGCAACTCGGGGGTTCCAGGTTCGATCCCCGCTCCCGCCATCCTAGTTACTGCCGTTGTGTCCTTGGGCAAGACACTTTACCCACCTGCTCCCAGTGCCATCCAGACTGGTTTAAATGTAACTTAGATATTGGGTTTCACGATGTAAAAGCGCTTTGAGTCACTAGAGAAAAGCGCTATATAAATATAATTCACTTCACATTAAACCATAATAATAGGAAAGCATGTTTCTGTTTAAACCGGGGGTGTCAAACTAATTTCAGCCCAGGGGCCTCGTGAAAAACCATCCATTCCCAAGTGCGCCAGACGGTTAAAACCATGGCATGATAACTTAAAAATACAACTTCAGATTGTTTTCTTTGTTTTACTTCAGCCCAAAATAGAACAAGCACATTCTAAAAACATCGGCCAAACATTTCAAGTCAGGTTGAAAATTATGAGGAAAAAAATGGTGCAGTTTCAAAAACACCGTGAAGAACAAAATAAACTAAAATCTCAGTGTTTCTTCAAAGCATTTAAACTTGTAAGTCACAGCCCATCTAAGATTGTTAAAAAAAAACCAAATAAAGCATTAATGAAAATTATATTATGTATGCATCCGTCCATTTTCTTCCACTTGTCCCTTTTGGGGTCGCGGTTTGGTGCTGGAGCCTATCTCATCTACTTTCGGGCGGAAGGCGGGGTGCACCCTAGACAAGTCGCCACCTCATCCCAGTATTTTATGTATCCCACCATCCATCCACACTGCAAAAAGTCAGTCTTCAAAAACAAGAAAAAAAAATACAAAAATGATGGGTATTTTATTTGAACTAAGCAAAATTATCTGCCAATAGCAAGAAAATTTGGCTTGTCAAGATTTTCCAAAACAAGTAAAATTAGCTAACCTCAATGAATCAAAAATACCTTAAAATAGATATATTCTCACAAGTGCACTTTTAGTGGTAGAAAAAAAATATGAGACCTTTTTGCTCAATATGTTGAAACATATTCCTAAATTAAGTAAATGCTAGTGGCATTATCTTGACATAAAGAAATTATTACTTTAAAAAAAGTACTTTTATTCTTGTGGGTGTTGTTGACACAGCTTTGCAACATTTGATATTCTAGTTTCAAGCATGTTTTACTCAATATAGGTCATGACATCTCAGCTACAACCTGTGATATCTTACTGAGATCATTTAGGACCAAACCCCTTTAAACAAGAAAAACACTCGAACATAACATCTGCTTAGTGAGAATAATTATCTTATCAGACATAAAATAAGCAAATATCACCCTGTTTTGAGATATTTAATCTTACTTAGATTTCAGTTTTTGCAGTGCATTTCCTACCGCTTCGTCCCTTTGGGGTCGGGGGGGCGCTGGTGCCTATCTCAGCTACAAGCAGGCGGAAGGCGGGGTACACCCTGCTTTGTTTACTCCCAGTATTGTATGTATCAAATAAACTAATTTGTCATTTCCAACTGTTCACTTTCTTTAAATTTGTGCAGAAGAGACTATTTTTTTACAGAACTATATCAATGTGCAGTGTCTCATGCAGCATTTTAAGTGTCGTCACCAATTGTTTACTTTACTCCTGTTTCTTTGACGTCGGGTCGAGTGGGAGGAGTCACAGCTCCGCTTAGCCGTCTACCTCTTGCTTGGTAGGTTTGCTCGCCCCGCCTCTATTTGCTTGCCTAACAGAATCGACATCCGGTGGACACATTTAGAAAAAACTGTTTATTTAAGTTAAAAATGCAATTTTACACCGGATTGAGCCTGTTTAAGGGTCTGTTCCGACCTGTGGGCCACATGTTTGACATCCCTGGTTAAAACATTTCCCACAGTTTCAAAGCATAATTATTTCAGAGTCAAATACTGTCATCAAAAAGTTTTGTAACACTACAACAAATGCCTGTAAAACTCACAACACCCTTATAGTTCACAGCATTTAACTGTCATTTCGCAGTACTGTAAAGGCTATTGTAGATAGATAGATAGATAGATAGATAGATAGATAGTACTTTATTGATTCCTTCAGGACAGTTCCTTCAGGAAAATTTAAATTCCAGCAGCAGTGTACAGAGTTGAGATCAATTTAAAAAGTAGAAATTGTGAAAGTAATGCAATTATTAGCCAGTAATCTACAATAACAATTACATTATATTCTGACAGAATATCACAGTATCACCACCTAAAACACTCTCATCCCACTCTTGTTAGATCATTAGCAACCTTTTTTCAGCCAAGGCACATTTTTTTCCATTAATAAAAATCCAGCAGAAATCATTTAAAAAAATGAAACTCAGTAGTCGATATTGACGATAAAAAGTTGTTCTCGCAATTGTTGAATTAGATTTTAAACTATAACCAACTATTTTGAGGTTTTTTTGGGTGTGTTCCTAAAAAAAAAGGGCGGAAATATGCTGAAGATGAACTGAAATCCTGGAATTTTTATTTATTTTTATTTTTAATTTTTATTTTTTAGGATTGTTGAAGTAGAACACACATTTCCCATACAGGCAGAATATTTGGAAGTTGAAACAGTTTGAATCAGATGAAAAATGTGGGAATTGGGGAACTTTGAAAAAATTGCCCATTGATTTCAATGGGAATTTCCAAACAACTTGGGAATATCGGGAAAAGCAGGAATATTTTTGGGAAAATGGTAAAAAACTTCAATGGCCTGAATGAGTTGAAATATTGTTGGAATTTGTCAAATCTGTAAAGAAATGTTGAAGTGGTAACATGTTGAATTGAGAAATGGAATTACGGAATTCCTGGAGTTTTGGGAAAACTGGGAATTTTTTACAGTTCAAAAAACAACTTCCTTTTTTTGTCCTGATTAAGAAGAATGTTTGGACGGTGGAACGGATGAAATGTGTTGAAAAATGTGGAAGGAGTACTCGCCAGAAAAAAGGGTGGAAATAAGGCTTTGGAAAAGCAGGAATTCTAGAAAATCCTGGAATCTCTATAATGATGAAATTTGTTGAAGGTGGAATGGTTTGAATAGGTTGAAAACTGTGGAAATGGTGCAAGTCTGAAAAATGGCCAATTCATTTTGAATGGAGAAAAATGGGCCCGGAAAACCAGGAATTCTGGGAAATCTGGGAATTGTTGGACTTTGTCAAGGGAATTCCTGAATAGGCTGAACAGTTTGAAGTTGAAACGGTTTGAATCTGCACGGCAAAAATCTGGAGAAGAATAATAATAATTTGAAGTTGAATAATAAGAATAAAGATGAATGTTGGTGTCGAAAATGCTTTGGAGCATTCACACAATAAAAGCAATATATTTAACAACTAAACTGTAAGTAAACCACCTGAATGCAGCACCCCTCTGTGACTCCAAAAAGGGACAAGCGGTAGAAAATGGATGGATGGATGGTAAGGCAAAGTTTGCAAATTACTTTCAATCAAAATGCACTAAAATAGTGACTATTTCACAAAAATACGTGTTTTCACTCTGCATGAAGTTCATGTTGTTTATTTTCCTGTAGAAATAACTCAAAAAAGTACATCCATTTCGGTCTTTTATTCAAAAAACTTCCTTAGTGAAGTGAATTATATTTATATAGCGCTCTTTCTCTAGTGACTCAAAGCACTTTACATAGTGAAACCCAATGTCTGAGTTAGATTTAAACCACTGTGGGTGGCACTAGGAGCAGGCGGGTAAAGTGTCTTGCCCAAGGACACAACCTCAGTGACTAGGATGAAGGAAGCTTGGTGATTTAGTTCTACTTTTTGCTCCTATTTTGGTGGCTTTTCCTGTCTGTTGGCAGTTTCAATGCTTAGCAATCAAGACTGCATACTTGCCAACCTTGAGACCTCCGAATCCGGGAGATGGGGGGGGGGGCTGGGTTTGGTGGTAGCAGGGGTGTATGTTGTAGCATCCCGGAAGAATTAGTGCTACAATGGGTTCTGGGTATTTGTTCTGTTGTATTTATGTTGTGTTACGGTGCGGCTGTTCTCCCGAAATGTGCTTATCATTCTTGTTTGTGTGGGTTCACAGTGTGGCGCATATTTGTAACAGTGTTAAAGTTGTTTATACGGCCACCCTCAGTGTGACCCGTATGTCTGTTGATCAAGTATGCGTTGCATTCACTTATGTGTGTGCATATTTTATGTGACTGGGCCAGGCACGCTGTTTGTATGGAGGAAAATTGGATTGTAGAGGACGCTAAAGGCAGGGCTTTTTTAGGCACGGTCCCAATATTGTTGTCTGGGTGGAAATCGGGGAGAATGGTTGCCCCGGCATATTCTCGTGAGGGGCACTGAAATTCAGGAGTCCTCTGGGAAATTTGGGAGGGTTGGCAAGTATAGGACAATGTCATGTACGGATGTGCTTTGTGGACGGCGTCACTGCTCCACACGTGTAAGTCTTTGCTGTCGTCCAGAATTCTGTTTTTGTTTACTCTATAGCCAGTTCAGTTTTTGTTTTGGTTTGCATAGCCTTCCCTAAGCGTCAATGCCTTTTTTAGCGACACTTGCCCTTTTGTTTATTTTTGGTTTAACCGTTAGATAGCTTTTGACCTGCACACTGTCGTCTGCATATTGTGATCACGATGAACCCTCGTCGTTGTTACCAACCTCTACAAAGCAATTAGCCACCTGATGCCATCTACTGATATGGAACAGTATTACAAGGTTATTCTGCCGAGCTTTAAGACAGCACAGACTCTCAACAACGGCACATTATTTGAGGATTATAATCACTGTTCTGCAAAAAAAAAAAATGTAACCCCTTAAAGTGAAATTACATAATCTCCCACGGCACACCAGACTGCATTAGAGCACAGCAGCAAAGATCCAATTGAAAACCCACTGCAGGGCTCATGGGTTTTAAAACTGGGAAATGCAATGAAAAGGGGCAGAGCTTGGAAATGACAAGGGAGAGGGTAAGCAAAAAAAAAAGGGGGGGGGGGGTTGGGGAGAGAAGGTGCAAGTCGGGCTATTAGATAAGAGCTTCTCTGGCATGATAGCACTGCTGGAATGATTAACCTGCAAGAGTAAGTGGGGTGAAAGACATTGGGGGACACACTTGTTAGGTCCTTAACTAACAGACACCTTAGTAAAAAGTTCTCCATTTATAAATATATGAAACAAAACAGGTAAGTCACAGTGACACAACATCAACTTTGGACTTGTTCAACTTCTGAAATTAGGCTCACACACATGCTAAGGGCCTCTCTGTCGTTTGCATGCCAAAATGTGTGTGTGTGTGTGTGTGTGTGTGTGTTTGCACGTTTGCTTTCAGAGATCAGTATAATTCATTGATATTCCTTTTTGACTTTCCATTCTGCCC
>NC_084632.1:15041677-15104177 GCF_033978795.1 Nerophis ophidion | reverse complement strand
TGTCACCTGGATTATCGCGGGTGTTACATCCAAGACCGTGCGGTAGGATTGTACGGTATACCGGTATTAGTATAGTAGTGTGAGACTAATGAATCATATTTGGTGCTATACCGCCTCTGAAAAGTACTACTGGTTTTTCGAGCAGGCGAGCATGTTCGGCAGCACACAATCACAGAGTACTTACAAGCAGACACAGTGTGTAGACAGAAAAGGGAGAACGGACGCATTTTGGTTTAAAAACTAACGATAAAGGTAAAGTTATAACACTGAAATGCCCACCGGAAGAGGTGCTTTAAGACATGGCTGGCTAGCTAGCGGCTAAAGTACAGCCAGCCCCAGTCGGCAGTGTTGTAGCGGCTTCGAAATCACTAATCCTGGTCTCCATGGCGACAGATAAAGTAAGTTTCTTACAAGTATCATCCCTGCAGGACGAGGAATAGCTAAATATGCTTCACTTCACACCGTAGCTCATCGGCATCAAAATGTAAACAAACACCATTGGTGTCTGTAATGATACCAAGTACAGTTGCGTATTTAGTCGAGACTACTATGATTACGTCGATATTTTTTGGCATCACAACAATGTTCTTTCGTTTTTTAAAATGTATATTATGTTTAGAAACTCAAAAAAAATACATCCCTGGACAAATGAGGACTCTGATTATGACCAATGTATGATCCTGTAACGACTATCATCTAAAACTAATGTAAAGTATCAAACAACAGAAGAATACGTGATAATTACATTTTAACAGAAGTGTAGATAGAAGATGTTAAAAGAGAAAGTAAGCAGATACTAACAGTAAATGAACAAGTAGATTAATAATTAATTTTCTACCACTTGTCCTTAATAATGTTGACGAAATAATAGAATCGAAAATGACACAATATGTTACTGCATATGTCGGCAGATTAAATTAGGAGCCTTTGTTTGTTTACTTACTAATTTTCCTGAAGGAACTCTCCTGAAGAATCAATAAAGTACTATCTATCTATCTACTAAAAGATAAGTTGTCTTGTATTTTCACTATTTTATTTAAGGAGACACTTGCTATAAGAAACACATGTTTAATGTAGCCTATGATTTTTTTTGTTAAAACAAAGCCATTAATGCAATTTTTTTGTGGTCCCCTTTATTTAGAATAGAATAGAATGGACTTTATTGTCATTATATTTGCATATAACCAGATTAAAATATGGGGTAAAACAAATAACACAGGAGGTAATAAAGGAAAAAACTAACAATTGAAATAAACAGACTACTCTCCAATAAAAATAATAAGCAATCCTGTACAATATATGAAAAACTATAGAAATACAAAATAGTGTAATTTAAAAAAGTACTGAAAAGTATCGAAATAATTTTGGTACCGGTACCAAAATATTGGTATTGGGACAATACTACCGCGGGGAAAGTGACTTTCCTGGCAGTGGGGATGCTATTTATTTTATGATATGTTAGACTTAGACAAACTTTAATGATCCACAAGGGAAATGGTTCCACACAGTAGCTCAGTTACAATAATGGAAAGGACAATGCAGGTATAAATAGACTAAATATAGCGATATAAAATATAACATATATACGTAATATTTACATAATATATGTACAGTATATTATATATACTGATATATTATGTCATGTTTATATCATATATACTGTCAGGTTGGTGATGCATTGTGATGCGTGTTGTGTCACCCCAAGATGCAAATGGACCAAGACAGGCAGGAATTTAATACAAACAATAAAAGAACACTGGTACAAAACAGGCGAAGAAGAAGCGTGCCGAACGCACGGTAAGCTAAGCTAAAACTTAGCAGAGTCCAAAGTAATGTGCCGAGCGCACGAGAAGCTAGGGCGGGACTTAGCATTAGAAAAAACATCAAAGATATACCAACGTGAAAGTTGCATGTAGCAAACAACGAACCAAGAATGAACTGAGGTCGAAGGCAGGCTTAAATACTAAAGCAAACAATTACCACAGGTGTGCGTCAAAAAGCATAGCAGGTGGAACAAATGAGGAACCATAGGAACAAGACAAAACAAGAAAGTGCACAAACCAGGGATCGGAAGAGTCCAAAAGTAATCAGGAAACACAAAAGGACTCAAAAACCAAAAAAAATTATGATCCAGGCGGCGAATCATATTATATACAAAATATAACAAATACCATGTACAATATTACAGTATATGTGACAGCTGCAGCATTAAATAGAGAGTAAATCCAGCATAAAATAGAAAATAGACATAAAAAACAAAGAGAAGTAGCTAACATAGAAGGTGTCAGGTAATATACAGATTTATATGATATGTTAAGCATTTTAATTTTTTGTAAACCTTCCACACACGGTTACTAACCTTTCCCACACTCTTAAACATGTAATTCCAAGATTTACAGATTTATGCTGCTCACCACTGAATGTTGATGATGATAGATTAGCGGTGCAGGACTCATGATGGTGAATTAATGAATGGCCTCATTGCGGAAACTTTACACCATCTTCACAGTCTTGTTAAAAGACACGCCTGCTCCGTCGGCCTTGTATATTTTCTTTGTCTTCCTTTAACCGAAGATAGGTGCGGTCATGCTAACTTAGGCTAATAGCAGCCAAGATAGTTTCTTTTAGGTAGCGTAGCTGAAGGATTTCCACATTTTCCGTGATGGTAAGCCTCTTCTTCTGGTGCTTAGGATAGGTTTGGATACATTTTGGATGACAATTAAATACATTTTTGACCTACATTTTACAATAACACAACAGAGTAAGACTGCGAATAGAGGAGTCTGATGCAATGGTTGCTCAGCCAATCAGATCTTGGGTTCAAAGACATTGCTCTGGTTGGTCACCGTTAGAGATGTCCGATATTGGCTTTTTTGCCGATATACAACATTCCGATATTGTCCAACTCTTAATTACTGATTCCGATATCAACTGATACAGATATATACAGTCGTGGAATCAACACATTATTATGCCTAATTTTGTTGTGATGCCCCGCTGGATGCATTAAAGAATGTAACAAGGTTTTCCAAACTAAATCAACTCAAGTTATGGAAACAAATGCCGAAATGGCACTGCCATATTTATTATTGAAGTCACAAATATTTATATATATATATATATATATATATATATATATATATATATATATATATATATATATATATATATATATATATACATATATATATATGTATATATATATATATATATATATATGTAGGTGTGGGAAAAATCACAAGACTACTTCATCTCTACGGATCTGTTTCATGAGGGGTTCCCTCAATCATCAGGAGATCATCAATCATCAATCATCCCTCAATGATCTCCTGATGATTGAGGGAACCCCTCATGAAACAGCTCCGTAGAGATGAAGTAGTCTTGTGATTTTTCCCACACCTACATATTGCGCTCTACCACAGTATCGAGCACTATTCTCTGGATAATCCAATCAAGACATATATATATATATATATATATATACATATATATATATATATATATATATATATATATATATATATATGGGAGGAGTTCGGGGAAGCCATGGAAAACGACTTCCGGACGGCTTCGAAGCGATTCTGGACCACCGTCCGCCGCCTCAGGAAGGGGAAGCAGTGCACTATCAACACCGTGTATGGTGCGGATGGTGTTCTGCTGACCTCAACTGCGGATGTTGTGGATAGGTGGAAGGAATACTTCGAAGACCTCCTCAATCCCACCAACACGTCTTCCTATGAGGAAGCAGTGCCTGGGGAATCTGTGGTGGACTCTCCTATTTCTGGGGCTGAGGTCGCTGAGGTAGTTAAAAAGCTCCTCGGTGGCAAGGCCCCAGGGGTGGACGAGACCCGCCCGGAGTTCCTTAAGGCTATGGATGCTGTGGGGCTGTCTTGGTTGACGAGACTTTGCAGCATCGCGTGGACATCGGGGGCGGTACCTCTGGATTGGCAGACCGGGGTGGTGGTTCCTCTCTTTAAGAAGAGGGGCCGGAGGGTGTGTTCCAACTATCGTGGGATCACACTCCTCAGCCTTCCCGGTAAGGTTTATTC
Organism: Nerophis ophidion; assembly: GCF_033978795.1. Taxonomy (NCBI): domain Eukaryota; kingdom Metazoa; phylum Chordata; class Actinopteri; order Syngnathiformes; family Syngnathidae; genus Nerophis; species Nerophis ophidion. The sequence goes on along the minus strand of NC_084632.1, from coordinate 15,100,128 downwards.
AGGTGTACTGGAGAGGAGGCTACGTCGGATAGTCGAACCTCGGATTCAGGAGGAACAGTGTGGTTTTCGTCCTGGTCGTGGAACTGTGGACCAGCTCTATACTCTCGGCAGGGTTCTTGAGGGTGCATGGGAGTTTGCCCAACCAGTCTACATGTGCTTTGTGGACTTGGAGAAGGCATTCGACCGTGTCCCTCGGGAAGTCCTGTGGGGAGTGCTCAGAGAGTATGGGGTATCGGACTGTCTTATTGTGGCAGTCCGTTCCCTGTATGATCAGTGCCAGAGCTTGGTCCGCATTGCCGGCAGTAAGTCGAACACATTTCCAGTGAGGGTTGGACTACGCCAAGGCTGTCCTTTGTCACCGATTCTGTTCATAACTTTTATGGACAGAATTTCTAGGCGCAGTCAAGGCGTTGAGGGGTTCCGGTTTGGTAACCGCAGGATTAGGTCTCTGCTTTTTGCAGATGATGTGGTCCTGATGGCTTCATCTGACCGGGATCTTCAGCTCTCGCTGGATCGGTTCGCAGCCAAGTGTGAAGCGACCGGAATGAGAATCAGCACCTCCAAGTCCGAGTCCATGGTTCTCGCCCGGAAAAGGGTGGAATGCCATCTCCGGGTTGGGGAGGAGACCCTGCCCCAAGTGGAGGAGTTCAAGTACCTAGGAGTCTTGTTCACGAGTGAGGGAAGAGTGGATCGTGTGATCGACAGGCGGATCGGTGCGGCGTCTTCAGTAATGCGGACATTGTACCGATCCGTTGTGGTGAAGAAGGAGCTGAGCCGGAAGGCAAAGCTCTCAATTTACCGGTCGATCTACGTTCCCGTCCTCACCTATGGTCATGGGCTTTGGGTCATGACCGAAAGGATAAGATCACGGGTACAAGCGGCCGAAATGAGTTTCCTCCGCCGTGTGGCGGGGCTCTCCCTTAGAGATAGGGTGAGAAGCTCTGCCATCCGGGAGGAACTCAAAGTAAAGCCGCTGCTCCTTCACATCGAGAGGAGCCAGATGAGGTGGTTCGGGCATCTGGTCAGGATGCGACCCGAACGCCTCCCTAGGGAGGTGTTTAGGGCACGTCCAACCGGTAGGAGGCCACGGGGAAGACCCAGGACACGTTGGGAAGACTATGTCTCCCGGCTGGCCTGGGAACGCCTCGGGATCCCCCGGGAAGAGCTAGACGAAGTGGCTGGGGAGAGGGAAGTCTGGGTTTCCCTGCTTAGGCTGTTGCCCCCGCGACCCGACCTCGGATAAGCGGAAGATGATGGATGCCGATCGCTCCATTTTAGAGTCCATTCATACAGTTGCAGAGAGAAAATAAAATAAAATAATACATTTTGTGGTAATCCAATATCTCGACGTTCTGGGAACCAGCTCCATCCTAATACGTTTGCCATGGGCATTGAATATTTAGTTACTGTTTACATGGGGGAACTCCACGTACTCGTACTTTATGCATTGCATGCTTCATTGTCACATTTGACGTCCACGCTAATGTCACATGGTTCCCGACAAAGAACTGCAGAAGTGACAGCCCAACTTAAGACGTCAGAAGTGAGGGAACTCAAGCAAGGAGACGTTAAAAAATAAGGAGAAGGAGAAAAGCGCAGCAGTATGAGAAAGTCGTCTCACACACAAGTATAATTCTCCTTAGCGTAAACATTTTTTTTTCTCTGAGAATGTCCTGGAATATATGCTGCGGTGACTGCGATTTGCGCAACCTAACCGCTTCTCCGTCCACACGCACAGACATACATATGCACCCACACACACTTTGGCATGGTGCAAATGATAATTAATGTGTCTCCTTCTTTCCAGACACTTTGAGACCAAAGGGTATAATTGTTACTTCTGCATGTCCAAGCCCTCTCTCGCGACTGAGGAAGCGTATATCAAATTTATGAACTACTGCCGTGATGTTTTGATGCTACTTTTTGGATCCTGCACATAACAATATGGAAACGGACACACTTCAACCCTTCTTTAGTGACTCAGACGCATCTTTGACTCCTAAGTTAAAGGTGTACATCAGGGGTGTCAAACTTTTTTTACATCGGGGGCCAGATGGAGAAAAAGCTATTCCTAAGTGGGCTGCACTGGTAAAATCATGGCACGATAACTTAAAAATAAGGACAACTTCAGATTATTTTTTCTGTTAAAAATAGAACAAGCACATTCTGAAATTGTACAAATCATGATGTTGTTGTTTTTTTTTTACATTTACATTAGAGATGTCCGATAATGGCCTTTTTGCCAATAACCGATATTCCGATATTGTCCAACTCTTAATTACTGATTCCAATATCAACCGATACCGATATATGCAGTCGTGGAATTAATCCAGGGGTGTCAAACTCAAATACAGAGTGGGCCAAAATTCTAAACTGAACAAAGCCGAGGGCCAAAGTTGAACAACTTAACCTTTTAATAGGGACCCAAACCAGTTTTGCATTGAATATTGAATAAGCAAGGCTTATATAACTTTATAGTGACATGCAAAATCAAGTTTTATTGGTAGCGGGGATGTATATTGTAGCGTCCCGGAAGAGTTAATGCTGCAAAGGATTCTGGGTATTTGTTCTGTTGTGTTTATGTTGTGTTACAATGCGGATGTTCCCCCGAAATGTGTTTGTCATTCTTGTTTGGTGTGGGTTCACAGTGTGGTGTAACAGTGTTAAAGTTGTTTATACAGCCACCCTCAGTGTGACCTGTATGACTGTTGACCAAGTATGCATTGCATTCACTTGTGTGTGTGTAGAAGCCGCATATATTACGTGACTGGGCCGGCACGCTGTTTGTATGGAGGAAAAGCGGACGTGACGACAGGTTGTAGAGGATGCTAAAAGCAGTACCTATTAGGCATGCCGTCAATATTGTTGTCCGGGTGGAAATTTGGGAGAATGGTTTCCCCGGGAGATTTTTTGGGGGAGGCACTGAAATTCGGGATTCTCCTGTAAATATTGGGAGGGTTGGCAAGTATGACAATTAGCGTTGAATGCGGTGATACAGCGGCACCGCCACTGTATAATACCGGCGGGCCATCTCTAATGTTAATTTATTATTGCCTCAAGGGCCAAATGAAATTACACAGCGGTCCAAATTTGGCCCGCGGGCCAGAGTTTGACACCCATGAATTAACCCATTAGTAGGGCTGTGAATCTTTGGGTGTCCCACGATTCGATTCAATATCGATTCTTGGGTTCACGATTCGATAATATATCGATTTTTTTCGATTCGATTCGATTCTCGATTCAAAAACGATATTTTTCCGATTCAAAACGATTCTGTATTCATTCAATACATAGGATTTCAGCAGGATCTACCCCAGTCTGCTGACATGCTAGCAGAGTAGTAGATTTTTAAATAAAAGCTTTTATAATTGTAAAGGACAATGTTTTATCAACTGATTGCAATAATGTAAATTTGGTTTAACTATTAAACAAACCAAAAATATGACTTATTTTATCTTTGTGAAAACATTGGACCCAGTGTGTTGTCAAGCTTATGAGATGCGATGCAAGTGTAAGCCACTGTGACACTATTGTTCTTTTTTTTAGTTTTTATAAATGTCTAATGATAATTTCAATGAGGGATTTTTAATCACTGCTATGCTGAAATTATAACTAATATTGATACTGTTGTTGATAATATTCATTTTTGTTTCACAACTTTTGGTTTGTTCTGTGTTGTGTTTGTGTCTCCTTAATTGCTCTGTTTATTGCAGTTCTGAGTGTTGCTGGGTCAGGTTTGGTTTTGGAATTGGATTCCATTGTTATGGTGTTGCTGTGTATTTTGATGTTGGGTTGATTAAAAAAAAAAAGTAGATTTTTTAAAAATGAGAATCGATTCTGAATCGCACAACGTATTCGATTCGATTCGTATTTGAATCGATTTTTTCCAACACCCCTACCCATTAGTATGCCTATTTTTGTTGTGATGCCCCGCTGGATGCGTTAAACAATCTAACAAGGTTTTCCAAAATAAATCAACTCAAGTTATGGAAAAAAATGCCGACATGGCACTGCCATATTTATTATTGAAGTCATAACGTGCTTTATTTTTTTAACATGCCTCAAAACAGCAGCTTGGAATTTGGGACATGCTCTCCCTGAGAGAGCATGAGGAGGTTGGGGAGGGTAGGGGTAGCGGGGCTTGTATATTGTAGCGTTCCAAAAGAGTTAGTGCTGCAAGGGATTCTGGGTATTTGTTCTGTTGTGTTTATGTTGTGTTACGGTGCGGAGGTTCTCCCGAAGTGTGTTTGTCATTCTTATTTGGTGAGGGTTCTCAGTGTGGCGCATATTTGTAACTGTTAAAGTTGTTTAAACGGCCACCCTCAGTGTGACCTGTATGGCTGTTCACTAAAAATGCCTTGCATTCACTTGTGTGTGTGAAAATCCGTAGATATTAAGTGATTGGGCCGGCACGCAAATGCAGTGCCTTTAAAGCACAACCCTAATATTTTTGCCTGGGTGGAAATCGGGAGAAATTCGGGAGAATGGTTGCACCGGGAAATTTTCGAGATGGGCGCTGAAATTCAGGTGTCTCCCGGGAAATTCGGGAGGGTTGGCAAGTATGACTGGGAGACGCAACTGCTCTGTACTTCTCCCTACGTCCGTTTTCCACTCCGCACTTTTAAAAAGTCATAAATTTTACTTCTTTAAAATGATACCGATAATTTTTCGATGTCACATTTTAAAACATTTATCAGCCGATAATATCGACAGTCCGAGATTATCGGACAGCTCTAATTTACATGTTGCGGTTAATAATATTCTATCTTTATTTGTCGTTATTTATATTTTCTGAATGCATTATGTGATAGTGTTCATCAGTCAACTCATTGGTGTTCATTTTCATTCTATTAAGATTAAAAAAAATACATCAAAATCAAATTAGAGTATGTATTTTATGTAGTTTGATCATTTTCCTTGACAGATACACTAAACATCATGTGATTTATTTTATACATATGTAGAGTCATCTACGAAGATACAAAGAGTTGCTATTGCGACATCCAGTGGACACATTCAGAACAGCTAATTCTTACATTCAAAAATGTCAGGTTAATTTTTATACTTAGCAAACTCATCAATCGGGCCAAATAAAACCTGTTTGCGGGCCTGATCCGGCCCTCGGGCCGTACATTTGACACCCCTGGTGTACATCATAGCACCAACTGTAGGTGGAGTCCCACATGGATCAATTCTCCGACCTCTCCTAATAGGTTGATATCGATAAAAAATAAAATTTTTCCAGTCAGGAGGTTAAGGTTTAGGGTTGCTGTGTTCCAATTATAGCTTTACTAATTCTGGAGAACACATTTTCCCCAAAGTTGAATAAAGGAAAATATTTATCTGAGGCTAAAACCGTGCTCTCTAAAACAGCCACAATCTTACAAAAAAGTCCAAGTAAAAGGACACAGATGTTTTTAATATGTAAATATACATTTTCCCTGCCTCGATTTATGTTTTGACAATAATACAAACGTACTTTCCTACTGTTTTTTGGGGGTAGTTGTGGCTTGATAATGTCTTTACATTAGTGCACACCATAACCACAATCATAAAATTACACTCAAAATGTAAATGGAATGTATTATATTTGTAAAGGCTGAATTTTTCATTATTAAATTGGGACCCTAAGCAGCCGTTACGGAAAAGTCACACTTTATTTATTTGCAACCATGTTTATGCTCTGAATTGAATTGGATGCGTGTTTTGGTATTATGAATAATTCATGAAAAATATTTTGTCAGTGCAAAATGACACATTTGAAGTAATTAAAACATTTGCATATCTTCCTGACACGTCACCTGCGCGCCACCACACGATGTCCCATGTAAAATTTTACCACATATGTATTTATATGTGGTAAAATTTTACATGGGACGGCCTGTCAGTTATTAACATTTCACATGCGCTAAATTCATGCAAAACCGGGCCCCTGCAGATCACGGGGCCCTACGCAGAGCGTGTGATGTGCGTTTCTATTGGAAGTTGTGCATGTGTCACCAGTAGTGCAGCCAGTTACAATTACAGTATATTCTAAACAAATATCCATATTTTGGTTGGTAGCATCAGACAAACGCTCATAATCATTCGTAACCACATTATATAGTAACTGGTCAGGAAACTACTAGGGTGAAAAAATAAATAAATTATATATATATATATATATATATATATATATATATATATATATATATATATATAAATATATACAATGTATGTTTATACAGGTATACTGTATGTATGTTATTATGTACCGCCTCTGAAAAGTACCGGTCCGCCATAGACAAACGCCATTGGTGGATCTACACCTAACATCCACTGTAATGATACCAAGTACAATCATGCATCGAGTCGATACTACTATGATTACGTCGATATTTACTGGCATCACATCTTCCATCCATCCATTTTCTACCGCTTATTCCCTTTCGGGGTCGCGGGGGGCGCTGGCGCCTATCTCAGCTACAATCGGGCGGAAGGCAGGGTACACCCTGGACAAGTCGCCACCTCATCGCAGGGCCAACACAGATAGACAGACAACATTCACACTCACATTCACACACTAGGGCCAATTTTTAGTGTTTCCAATCAACCTATCCCCAGGTGCATGTCTTTGGAAGTGGGAGGAAGCCGGAGTACCCGGAGGGAACCCACGCATTCACGGGGAGAACATGCAAACTCCACACAGAAAGATCCCGAGCCTGGATTTGAACCCAGGACTGCAGGACCTTCGTATTGTGAGGCAGACGCACTAACCCCTCTGCCACCGTGAAGCCCTGCCATCACATCTTCTTTAGTTTTTTTCAAAATGTATATTATGTTTATAAACTCAGGAAATATGTCCCTGGACACATGAGGACTTTGAATATGACCGATGTATGATCCTGTAACGATTTAGTATCGGATTGATACCCAAATTTGTGGTATTATCCAAAACCAATGTAAAGTATCAAACAAAAAATGAATAATTGATTATTACATTTTAACAGAAGTGTAGATAGAACATGTTAAAAGAGAAAGTAAGCAGATATTAACAGTTAATGAACAAGTAGATTAATAATTCATTTTCAACCACTTGTCCTTAATAATGTAGACGAAATAATAAAATGAAAAATGACACAATATGTTCCTGCATAGGTCAGCATACTAAATTGGGAGCTTTGTTTGCTTACTTACTAATAAAAGACAAGTTTACTAGTATTTTCAATATTTTTATTTAAATACAAACTTGCAATAAAAAACATATGTTAAATGTAACGTAAGACTTTTTGTAAAAAATAAAGCCAATAATGCAATTGCTTGTGATTCCCTTTTATTTAGAAAAGTACCAAAAAGTACAGACAAGTATCTAAATAATTTTGGGACAAGACTAAAAACACAGAGGCTATTTCATCCCTACAAGCCTGTTTCGTAGGTTTCCCTGCTCGTCAGGGAATTTGCTAAAATCTGTGTTTTTGTAGCATAAGATTTGTTTTGTTAAAATAAAGCCAATTATTCTATTTTTGTGATCCCCATTATATAGATACATGTATGTATGTATGTATGTATGTTTGTATGTATGTATGTATGTATGTATGTATTTATGTATTTATATATACCTGTAGGTTAATATGCTACAGCAGACCTGGGCAAATTTAGGCCCCGGGGCCACCTGCAGCCCGTTAAACTTTTCAATCTGGCCCGCCGGACATTCCCAAATAATTGTTTTAGATGTTTAAGATGGAAAGTGTAGCTGCCGTTATAATGTGCAGTGATGTTTTCTAATGACCGCAACTATCCTAAGTCTTTCAATGCTTGGAATCTGCATCTTATACTAGTTACTATGGTCATTTAATTAGTTACTATGGTCATCTAATAACTTACCATGGTCACCATGAGATATCTCAGATTGTAGGTGAAGTTTTTTTTCACTATGTTTGTTTTATTTTGGTTGCGTTTCAGTTCATTGTAAAATATATTCTCAATATTCAGTGTTTTGTCATTCTTAGTTAATATTGTTAATCCCACATTCTTTATTTTCATGCACATTCCGGGTGTCCCATTCAATAAAAAAAAAAAATTCAGATTCCATTCCGTTTTTCAAGGCGGTCTGTCATACCGTTTTTAGCTTTCAATCATTATCGTGAGGTTTTGTATTAGTGTTCCTAAAAATAGATATACAGGCCCCAGACACACTTTTTTTATCTAAATCTGGCCCCTCGAGTGAAATAATAGCCCAGGCCTGCTATACAGTATGTTTAATGTTTATATATATATATATATATATATATATATATATATATGTGTATGTGTATGTGTGGGAAAAATCACAAGACTACTTCATCTCTACAGAGCTGTTTCATGAGGGGTTCCCTCAATCATCAGGAGATTTTAATGGAAGCATTCACATCCAATGGTTTATATAGGACACAGAGTGGGTGGGTACAGGCAGGCGTAGGGGCGTGGTGATTGGCTCATGTGTTACCTAGGAGATGTTTCCGTCTGTGGCGGCATGTTGAAATGATTTCACTGCGCTTGTTGAGGGACGACAGGTCTGGATGATATATAATAAACAGTTCCTCTTTCAAGCAAAGGTTGCATCTTGTATTACCACTGTTGTAAGGTGTGCTGGATGCAAGAATTTGCCATGTTATTGAACATTCAACATTTTTGTCTTTGAGGTTCCAAATGTGCTCGCTGAGTTCTGTAGAATTCCACAAGGTGTGGTTTCTAAAGGAGGCCTTGTGATTATTCCATCTGGCTTTAAACGCTCCTTCGGTTAATCCTACGTACATTACGCTTTACCACGGTATCGAGCACTATTCTCTGGATAATCCAATCAAGACATATTCATATATATAATGTATGTTTATATATAATGTATGTATATACAGGTATAATGTATGTATGTTATTATGTATTAGGGTTGTACGGTATATCGGCATTATAATACTGTAGTACCGCGATACTAATGTATTATATATATATATATATATATATATATATATATATATATATATATATATACACGATGTTAAGACTTCTTAAAATGAGAAGCAGGATGATATAAAGTGACACCTGCGAGTAAATTACACCACTACATTTTTAATATGATAATAACGATAGAACCATTGCGGTGTTCTGATATATTGCATATCATCTTTGAATGGATTTATCCTTTAACCCCATTATTCATATTCATTATAGAAGCCGGACAATTTGGATACACCAAGGCCACCGCCCGTTTGAGACGGCAGGTGAGTGTGCGGTCATCCATGACAAAGGTGCGCTTACACAAGAAAACATACACACACCTGACTCCATAAAATCCCTTCTCCATTCACATTGATGTTTGCCTTCGTGGATCTTGGGTAATTGCATAGGTTGTTGACTCCCCCTTCCGCCAGACACAGAAACACAGGCACACACTCATCACGACCCCCGGGGTCAGTGTGCGGTTGGCTGTAACAGTCTGGATGGTGGAAAAGTGTCCAAGAAGGATTGGACTGATTTGCCTTCTCTGCCAGTGACACAATTACTGGTGGCTGGGCCAATAGTGTCTGTGTTGGCTGAGCGCTCACTTGTGACAGACACATTGAATCCCCTCTTGCTGACCCTTTGCACTAACACACACCTATATACAAACTCACATGCACACACACACACACACAACTCTGCTTAATGAACTGTCCCATCCTGCAACACCATTTACCATCACACTAATGAGACAGACACAAACACCAACTTTATAAATGCGAAACCTTCATTAAAATGTGTTACTGTCATTTTGTATATTAAATATACTAAAACCAATGCAATATAGTTCACTCAATATATGCTAAACAATCTGAACACAACATTTTCCTAGCTTCGTGTTATAGGTAACAAAGCATTTTCTTAGTAATTTTTAGAGCTGTCCGATAATTACTTTATTGCCGATATTCCGATATTGTCCAACTCTTAATTACCGATTCCGATATCAACCGATACCGATATATACAGTCGTGGAATTAACACATTATTATGCCTAATTTTGTTGTGATGCCCTGCTGGACGCATTAAACAATGTAACAAGGTTTTCCAAAATAAATCAACTCAAGTTATGGAAAAAAATGCCAACATGGCACTGCCATATTTATTAAGGAAGTCACAAAGTGCATTTTTTTTTTTTTAACATGCCTCAAAACAGCAGCGTGGAATTTGGGACATGCTTTCCCTGAGAGAGCTTGAGGACGTTGAGGTGGGCGGGGTTGAGTTGGAGCGGTGGTGGGTGTATATTGGAGCGTCCCGGTAGAGTTAGTGCTGCAATGGGGTTCTGGATAAATGTTCTGTTGTGTTTATGATGTGTTACGGTGCGGATGTTCTCCCGAAATGTGTTTGTCATTTTTGTTTGGTGTGGGTTCACAGTGTGGTGCATATTTCTAACAGTGTTAAAGTTGTTTATTACGGCCACCCTCAGTGTGACCTGTATGGCTGTTGACCAAGTATGCCTTGCAATCACTTGTGTGTGTGAAAAGCCGGAGATGATATGTGACTGGGTCGGCACGCAAAGGCAGTGACTTTAGGTTTATTGGCGCTCTGTATTCCCCCTACGTCCGTGTACACAGCGGCATTTTAAAAAGTCATACATTTAACTTTTTTAAAACCCGATATCGATAAATTTGAAACCAATACCGATAATTTCCGATATTACATTTTATAGCATTCATCAACATCTCTAGTAATTTTGCAGTAAATGAAGCATTTTCGAGCATAACAATGGCTAAATTAACAAAAACTCTCAATCAGGGTTCATACGGGTGCTTAAAAACCTTGATTTTATTGTTGTGTTTTCAAGGTTTGAAAAATGCTTGAATTTTGGGTGTATATTGTAGCGTCCCGAGAGAGTTAGTGCTGCAAGGGGTTCTGGGTATTTGTTCTGTCGTATTTATGTTGTGTTACGGTCTGGATGTTCTCCCGAAATGTGTTTGTCATTGTTGTTTGGTGTGGGTTCACAGTGTGGCGTATATTTCTAGCAGGGTTAATGTTGTTTATTACGGCCACCCTCAGTGTGACCCGTATGGCTGTTGACCAAGTATGCCTTGCAATCACTTATGTGTGTGAAAAGCCGTAGGTATTATGTGACTGGGTCGGCAGTGCCTTTAGGTTTATTGGCGCTCTGTATTCCCCCTACGTCCGTGTATACACCGGCATTTTAAAAAGTCATACATTTTACTTTTTTAAAACCCGATATCAATAAATTTGAAACCAATACCGATAATTTCCGATATTACATGCTATAGCATTTATCAACATCTCTAGTAATTTTGCAGTCAATTAAGCATTTTCGAGCATAACAATGGCTAAATTTACTAAAACTCTCAATCAGGGTTCGTACGGGTGCTTAAAAACCTTGATTTTATTGTTGTGTTTTCAAGGTTTCAAAAATGCTTGAATTTTGGGTGTATATTGTAGCGTCCCGAGAGAGTTAGTGCTGCAAGGGGTTCTGGGTATTTGTTCTGTTGTGTTTGTGTTGTGTTACGGTGTGGATGTTCTCCCGAAATGGGTTTCTCATTTTTTTTTGGGTGTGGGTTCACAGTGTGGCGCATATTTCTAACAGTGTTAAAGTTGTTTATTACGGCCACCCTCAGTGTGACCTGTATGGCTGTTGACCAAGTATGCCTTGCAATCACTTATGTGTGTGAAAAGCCGTAGATATGTAGATATTATGTGACTGGGTCGGCACGCAAAGGCATTGCCTTTAAGGTTTATTGGCGCTCTGTATTCCCCCTACGTCCGTGTAAACGGCGGCGATTTAAAAAGTCATACATTTTACTTTTTTAAAACCCTATATCGATAATTTTGAAACCGATACCGATAATTTCCAATATTACATTTTATAGCATTTATCAACGATAATATCTCTATTATTTTTGCAGTAATCTAAGCATTTTCAAGCATAACAATGGCTAAATTAACTAAAACTCTCAATCAGGGTTCGTACAGGTGCTTAAAAACCTTGAAAGGAGGCTCCGTCAAACCCTTAAGGCCGACTCTCCGAACCCCTAAGGTTCGATCGAACCCAGGTTAAGAACCGGTGGTTTACACAAACACTGGTTCTTTTTCTATGAAGCAGTTTGTATCTATAACTTTATGGGTTGTAGATAAACCTATGGATAACGGAGACATACATAATAGTTTCCTTTTTCAGGTGAGAGAGGACGCTAAATGAATGGCCTCGCTTCATTCATGCTTTCTTAAAGGGCCAGACGGGGTTATTATGCAATCGCATACATATTGAGGAAGTACAGTACAGAAATAAAACCACATTAAAATAGTTATACAACCGTTCATGCACGATTTATTTATTTATTACATTTTAAATATTTTTCTAACCTTACTTTTAAATGGGCTTGTTGTTTTCTACAAACCCCATTCCCATATGAGGTGGGAAATTGTGTTAGATGTAAATATAAACGGAATACAATGATTTGCAAATCATTTTCAACTCATATTCAGTTGAATATGCTACAAAGACAACATATTTGTTGTTAAAACTGATAAACATTTTTTTTTGCAAATAATCATTAACTTTAGACTTTGATGCAAGCAACACGTGACAAAGAAGTTGGGAAAGGTGGCAATAAATACTTATAAAGTTGAGGAATGCTCATTAAACACTTATTTGGAACATCCCACAGGTGTGCAGGCTAATTGGGAACAGATGGGTGCCATGATTGGGTATAAAAGCAGCTTCCATGAAATGTTAAGTAAATCACAAACAAGGATGGGGCGAGAGTCACCACTTTGTAAGCAAATTGTCGAACAGTTTTAGAACAACATTTCTCAACGAGCATCTACGGTCCGTAAAATCATAAAACATTTCAAAGAATCTGGAGAAATCACTGCACGTAACCGATGATATTATGGACTTTTGATCCTTCAGGCGGTTCTGCATCAAAAACCGACATCAATGTGTAAAGGATATCCCCACATGGGCTCAGGATCACTTTATAAATCCACTGTCAGTAACTACAATTGGTCGCTACATCTGTAAGTGCAAATTAAAACTCTACTATGCAAAGCAAAACCCATTTATCAACAATATCCTGAATTTCCGCCGGCTTGGCTGGGTCCGAGCTCACCTAAGATGGACTTAGGTGAGCTCCCAATATTGTTTTCCGGGTGGAAATCGGGAGAAATTTGGGAGAATGGTCGCCATGGGAGATTTTTGGGAGGGGCACTGAAATTTGTGAGTCTCCCGGGAAAATCGGGAGGGTTGGAAAGTATGCTCTTGGTGTCACGTCATCTACAGAACTGGAGCCCATTCCCCCGCATGGACAGCGTGGCCAAAGGTATGTAAAACTTTGATTTTTATCACTTTAAATGCAGGTTTTTGTTGGCTTGGTCCATGATTACTTCAAAACTGACATGGTTAATAACATTATGGGGAAAAAAGAGAAACAGGGTTTCCCTGTTCTTCCATAGACAGCACAGCCTGGGTTTCCTCATGTTCTTGCAGCATTGGAAAACATCAGTAGAAGATGACGCAAAATGCCAGCGTGTCTGCTCTTCTTTCTCAGTTTTTCCTCAGATTCTGACTCAATCTTTCCTGATTTTCAAGATCACGTTTTTCCAGCCAAACTCTAATTTAAACCCTTCTTCGAAGTCGGAATCAATAAAATGATCGCTACAAAATTCACTCCACTCGTCCCATTTTGAGGGAGCCAATTTGACTAGGGAGGTCCATACTTTCCTCATAGTCCCATCATTTGCTTAAGCAGAGTCTGAAATGGACTCTCTACTGTCCAGTGGATACATCTTGTTTTCTTACACTCCCGAGTCTCATTTGCCAGTATGCATTCATTTTACATGTCCCGGCATTAGGTTGAATGTACGGCTATTGGTTTTTGTTTTGCCCTACAAAATGTTTACACTGTAAGTATTGTACATGTTACACATCAGCTGTTGGATTGTACAGTAACGTGTATCTTAGTTGTGGTTTTGATGACTAAATACGGTGTTGTTGAAATCGCTGTGTAAAATTGCTATTGCTCATTTAATTTAGTAGCACGTATACAGCATATTTTTAATGTAAATTACCATTGAGCTTGTTGTGTACTAGGCAAAGGGAAAGAGGCGACACCAAAGCCGAACTGCGGTTTAGATGTTTTATTCAAACCTTTGAAGAATGTGTGGAGTGTGTATGCTACCAATAGTAAGTGAATGCGAACAATGTGTAAAATTAACAATATGGGATTTACCAGATGATGTTGTCTGTGTGTGTTGAATATATCTTTCGTCGAACCCAAGGGGGAAGGCAAAAAGGCAGTCAGTATATAGGCAAGCAGTCGCGGACTGGAGAGAGGCAACGATGTCCGGATCCAAACAGTGGTCGAGGATCAGGGAAGGCAAGTATTGATCTAGGAGAAGGTCGTGAGGCAAGACACTATAACAGAAGACACAAAGGACATCAAGACAGGAAGAAAGAAAAGCACAAAGTGAAGTGAAGTGAATTATATTTATATAGCGCTTTTTCTCAAGTGACTCAAAGCGCTTTACATAGTGACACCCAATATCTGAGTTACATTTAAACCAGTGTGGGTGGCACTGGGAGCAGTTGGGTAAAGTGTCTTGCCTAAGGACACAACGGCAGTAACTAGGATGGCACAAGCGGGAATCGAACCTGCAACCCTCAACCGAGCTATGCCGCCCCAAAGAAAGCAAGCAAGGAACAAGGGAGGGTTGCCAGACGTGATGCTTACTCAGGGGAGATCGGCTACGTTCTGGCGAAGGTCTCCTGGCTTTGCTGGCTTTTTGTACCGCTCCCGCTTGTTAAGACCAGGTGCGCTGATGCGTGATTGCCTGCAGCTTTGTCGCTGGGTGGCTATTCTGCCCAGCGTGAGTATGGGCGTGTCCGGGCAAGCAGGTAGAGGAGGAATTGTGACACTCAGTTGCAGGAGAAATACGGGTTCGAGTCCGCGCCGTGACAGAGCTCATTTACATATGTTTTAATGCCTTTCTTTTATTATGAAATGTCACAGAGAAGTCAATTTTTATCTCATGTAAGTTATTTTAAGATACTTTTCGTATATACGTTGCGTTTTACAGTGTTTTCAAGTACAAATTCTTAAACGGCGGTCTGTCTGCTAAGATAGCAAGAAGAGAATTTTATAGAAATTTTAAAATCCGATACATGTTTGTTTGTTTTTTTTGCTGATATCGAACTGATATCCAATTTCAATACCGCATCTGTGTATTGTTCATCCCTAAGGAATGGAATTTTGTTATTGCAAAGCCTATAATGTTAGAGAGAATTCTCTGCTAATGTACTGTAGTTTTACATTACAGTTCCAGTTTAAAACCTCCAGTGACAGGCTTCCAAAAGGCTGGCACCTTTAATCAATGTGTTCCTATTCAATTAGAGCCACTATTGTGCTGTGTCATGCAGATAATGGCTAATAAAGCCTAATTGCGGCCCAGAGATCCATAAAATCAGGCAGGTGAAGAGACACTGAGGGCTGCTTTATGGGTTTAAAAAATGCCGGTGGAGGGGTGGACATTGTTCTTCAATGATAAATCCTCAGCGTGTATGTTTACATACCCCTCTTCTAATGCCTGGAGGTAGTTTCTTTTTGGGTGACGTAGGCAGTTCTGTATGCGTTTACTTACTTTAAAGTGAGGCTTTATGGAGTGATGTGTGTCACTTGTTCATTATGACCGTGTGTGTGTGTGTGTGTGTGTGTGTTCTGGCAATGCTTACTTAATGGGGACATCGCTCTGTTTACACGGTCACCTTTCGGGGAGCTCGGACGGTATGGGGACAAAAAAACAGGTCCCCTAAAGGGAAACCTTTTTAGTAATAGTCAGATCCATTCTGAAGATTCCTAAGTGATTTTTAAGCTTTGGCCCATGAAACATGTTTACTGGTTAGTTTGAGTGTGACTGTTTAAAATGTTAGAGGGACGAACCGGGAATGGCAAGCCTTGAAGTTCTTTGTGTACAACTGCTTTATGGCCTACAAAAGGAGATTGCAGGTAAAATAGTAGATTAAGAGATTAATCAGCAAGACTGGTTAAGTAGAACAGTTTTTTTTTTATGTTCTTTATGTGCAATGTTGTTAAAAATAAAAAGTAACAATAAAAGTTTAAATGAGTTTGTATTTTAGTTCTGTGGTTTAAGGTGAGATAAGATAATCCTTCAAATCCAGGCTCGGGATCTTTCTGTGTGGAGTTTGCATGTTCTCCCCGTGAATGCGTGGGTTCCCTCCGGGTACTCCGGCTTCCTCCCACTTCCAAAGACATGCACCTGGGGATAGGTTGATTGGCAACACTAAATTGGCCCTAGTGTGTGAATGTGAGTGTGAATGTTGTCTGTCTTTCTGTGTTGGCCCTGCGATGAGGTGGCAACTTGTCCAGGGTGTACCCCGCCTTCCGCCCGATTGTAGCTGAGATAGGCGCCAGCGCCCCCCGCGACCCTAAAAGGGAATAAGCGGTAGAAAATGGATGGATGGATGGATGATCCCACAACAGGGAAATTTGGGTTACTTTGTTTACATGTTTCAAATATTGGTAAAAGAGAAAATTATTTTTTTGGGAAAAATGAAACATTTGTTATCCTGGTATTAATAGTAGGCAGTGGTCCCCAACCACCGGGCCGTGGCCTGGTACCGGGCTGTTGCCCGATTGGTACCGGGCCGCAGAAGAATTTTTTATTCATTTTTATTAAAAAATAAATACATTAAATTAAAAAAAAATTAATCAACATAAAAAACACAATATACACTTACAATTGCACCAACCACAAAAACCTCACTTTTTCATGACAAAAACTTCCCTTTTTCATGACAAAGAAAAATAAAAAACATTTAAAAAAGGATTCTCAGGATCGATCATGTCATATTTAATTTGAACCTTTTGTTTTTTAAATGGTCTACAATAGTCACGTACCAATTTGTGTGAATTATGCAAAATTATTTAAATTTGGTCCCCATGAACCATATTAACTATTTTCCCCCAAGGTCCTTAGTGAGAATGATCAGCACATTCATCATCAATCCCGAGATTTAAAGACGTGTATGAGCTAACTGGGTAGTGGCCATTTTACCTCATTTTTTTTAGGCCTCCACAACCTGTAGAAAGGGTGGTCCCCACAAATCATGATCAACAACTTGGTCCCCATTCCAAATGATAAACAGTGTGTGTGTGTGTGTGTGTGTGTGTGTGTGTGTGTGTGTGAGAGTGGGCGGGCGCTTAAAGCTAATAGAGGGTAAATTCAAAGATCCTAACCATTAACCGTGCCATAATGTTTGGTCATTGAGACACTTGGGAATCTATGGTTCCTCTCACTCAATGAGGGAATTCCGGCTTTGAGATGTAATTAGTTGGATTGAAACAGACTGCCAAGTTAGTTACACAGATTCTAATTGAAAGGCCTGTAATAATGCTTTAAAAGAGTGGTTCTCAACCTTTTTTCTGTGATGTACCCCCTGTGATTTTTTTTTTAATTCAAGTACCCCCTAATCAGAGCAAAGCATTTTTGCTTGAAAAAAAGAGATAAATAAGTAAAATACAACACTATGTCATCAGTTTCTGATTTATTAAATTGCATAACAGTGCAAAATATTGCTCACTTGTAGTGGTCTTTCTTGAACTATTTGGGAAAAAAAGATATAAAAATAACTAATTATAAATAAAAATTTCTACACATAGAAGTAATCATCAACTTAAAGGGGAACATTATCACAATTTCAAAAGGGTTAAAAACAATAAAAATCAGTTCCCAGTGGCTTGTTGTATTTTTTGAATTTTTTTTCAAAATTTTACCGGTCCCGGAATATCCCTCAATAAAGCTTTATTTTATTTTCGCTATCTTCGAAACCACTATCCATTTCCCTGTGACGTCATACAGGGCTGCCAATACAAACAACATGGCGGTTACCACAGCAACATATAGCGACATTAGCTCGGATTCAGACTCGGATTTCAGCGGCTTAAGCGATTCAACAGATTACGCATGTATTGAAACAGATGGTCGGAGCATGGAGGCAGATAGCGAAAACGAAATTGAAGAAGAAATTGAAGCTATTGAGCGAATAGCTATTGACGCTATTCGGCCATAGCATGGGTATACCTAATGAAGTGGCCCATAGCATGGCTGCCTTATTAGCATCGCCGGTAAAATGTGCAGACCAAACGATCAGGACTTTCGCATCTTGTGACACTGGAGCAACTTAAATATGTCGATTGGTAAGTGTTTGTTTCGCATTAAATGTGGGTATCTAGTTTAAAATGGACAGCTAGCGTAAATAGCATGTTAGCATCGATTAGCTGGCAGTCATGCCGTGACCAAATATGTCTGATTAGCACATAAGTCAACAACATCAACAAAACTCACCTTTGTGATTTCGTTGACTTAATCGTTGGAAATGCATCAGCAGGTTATCCATACATCTCTGTGCCATGTCTGTCTTTGCATCGCCGGTCAAATGTGCAGACATTACAGCACATTCAATGGGGGTCTGGCGGCAGATTTCTTGCCAGTGGTGCAACTTGAATCCCTCCCTGTTAGTGTTGTTACACCCTCCGACAACACACTGACGAGGCATGATGTCTCCAAGGTTCCAAAAAATAGTCGAAAAAACTGAAAATAACAGAGCTGAGACCCGGTGTTTGTAATGTGAAAATGAATATGACGTCATCGCTAAAAGACCGATAAACAGAAAGGCGTTTAATTTGCTAAAATTCACCCATTTAGAGTTCGGAAATCAGTTAAAAAAATACATGGTATTTTTTCCTCAACATCAAGGTATATATTGACGCTTGCATAGGTTTGGTGATAATGTTCCCCTTTAAAGTGCCCTCTTTGGGGATTGTAATAGAGATCCATCTGGATTCATGAACTTAATCCTAAACATTTCTTCACAAAAAAAGAAATCTTTAACATCAATATTTATGGAACATGTCCACAAAATATAAAGCTGTCAACATTGAATATTGCATTGTTGTATTTATTTTCATATATTTATAAAGGATTTTTGAATTTTTGCAATTTTTACAATATTTTTTTAAAATCTCACGTACCCCTTGGCATACCCTCAAATACCCCCAGGGGTACGCGTACCCCCATTTGAGAACCACTGATTTAAAAGGTTACAAAATGGCAGGTAATGAAGAAAGTAGGTATAATCTCTTACTGTCAATATGAGAAAGGCCTAAAGGTTTTAAAAAGTCTGGTGATTAATTAAATACTTATTGTGTATTTTTCTGATTGCAATAGCCATTAGTGCCCGGGCACCCTTATTTTGATATGTTTAAAACCCTGTAGCTAAATACAGACACTGCAATGAAAATGAAATGATTTGCACACTTCTCTGCAGAAGCGTTGCAGTGAAATAATTAATTCAGCTGGCATGAGGGACGGAGAAAGGAGGTCCACCAGTGATTTGACACCTCGACACTTTTACATAGGAAGAGTGGAAACGGGAGTTTATTTGATCTGGAACAAGTTCTTCCTGCATTGAATAATTTAGATATCCAGGCAGCCGTAAAAATGCAGTCATTCAGCCAACCAGTCAATCATTGGACGAGACAACAAAGATCTGTTCGAGAGGCTGGTTTCGACTTGATTCTAAGTGCTGTTGCACTCAGGGCCTCTGTATATGGACACCATTGTTCTGTATATACTATATAAAGTGATCAAGGGTATCAAGAGGTGTTAGCCATTACAACACACCATGTTCCCCTTCCCCAGATTACATATCTTTTACACTCTTGAGTAGGTTCAAAAGAACTTCAGCAGTACGATCTGGCAACAAATCTCCAGACTGCGGCACTTCCACCTTTATCTACCAGGATTCTAACATTTTTTCATTCCTAGAATGCAGGCATTACTGTCCTTCAAATTCCTTACCACCTCACCGTGCCATTTTTCGAAATCCGCATGTTTGTTATCTCGGACTCTAAAATTCCTAATTTCACATACCAATTGAACCGCACACACATCTCAGCTTAGGGTGAAACAAACCACTAACTAATGACTTTTCTTTTTACACAATGCTCACAATGGTGTAGTGCACTTGTTACGCCGCGGCACAGGATGTACCTCGAGCCAATGCAGCTGGTTACAAAAACAGCCAAAAAGGCCTTTTTGTATATTTTCAGAGCTGTATAAGCAGATGTCAGCACCTACTGTGTGTTAAAGAGACGCAATATGGACAATATCATATACCTATAAGTAAAATACACTCTGCATTTTTGGACCACTCATAGACCTCAGGTCTTCGGTTGAGACGTTCATGATGCGAGTCTATTTTGTGGCAGGTTCCGGATAAGGGGGGAGTGATGACGTTGTTACACCTGTGAACGTCGTCACAAGCTCAAGCTCTCTGGCAAAAGAACAGAATATAATGGGCCAAAGTGAAAATGACTACCAGCTGTCCTTTCTTCGGGCATACAGAGCCAATTTATACACATGTGGTTCATTCAGACATTAATCTAAAAGTAAACATCGAGCATGAAGTCTTGATACGTTTTTTAAAAAAATGAGCACACTTTTTGGGCTGGAAAGTTCCCTGTCAATGCTTTTTTTAAATTTAATTTAGCATGAAACCATGCAGAGAAGTAAGCGCTTGATGATATTGGTATCGATTTTTTGGTGAAAACCCACCTTAAAGGCCTACTGAAATGAGATTTTCTTATTTAAATGGGGATAGCAGGTCCATTCTATGTGTAATACTTGATCATTTCGCGATAATGCCATATTTTTGCTGAAAGGCTTTAGTAGACAACATCGACGATAAAGTTCGCAACTTTTGGTCGCTAATAAAAAAGCCTTGCCTGTACCGGAAGTAGCAGATGATGATGTCACAAGTGTGAGGGCTCCTCACATCCTCACATTGTTTATAATGGGAGTCTCCAGCAGCAAGAGCTATTCGGACCGAGAAAACGACAATTTCCCCATTAATTTGAGCAAGGATGAAAGATTTATGGATGATGATATTGATAGCGAAGGACTAGAAAAAAAAAAAGGCAATTGCATTGGGATGGATTCAGATGTTTTTAGACACATTTACTATGATAATTCTGGGAAATACCTTATCTTTCTATCCTGTTGCTAGTGTTTTAGTGAGATTAAATAGTACCTGATAGTCGGTTACAATTTTACGAACGACTCGGATTAGGCATCATTTGAATCTGGACGATTGCAAATATGGTTCTTAGTTTCGATTCCAAAACTGATTGAAAATGATTCTTAATTATGATTCTTTTAAGAGAAAGGGTCAAAAATGGACTATTAGTTTCTCTTCGGGCTATTTTCAACCAATATTAGGATTGGGCATCATTTTAATCCGGATGATTTCAATTATGCATAATAGTTTCGAATCCGAATCCCAATGATTCTTATTTCTGATTCTTTTAAGAGACAGGGTCAAAAATGGACAATGAGTTTCTCTTAGGGCTATTTTCAACCAGCATTAGTATTAGGCATCATTTGAATCTGGACGATTGCGATTATGGTTCTTAGTTTCGATTCCGGATCCCAATGATTCTTATTTCTGATTCTTTTAAGAGAAAGGGTCAAAAATGGACAATGAGTGTCTCTTAGGGCTATTTTCAACCAGTATTAGGATTAGGCAACATTTGAATCCGGACGATTTCAATTATGGGTCTTAGTTTCGATTCCG
Organism: Nerophis ophidion; assembly: GCF_033978795.1. Classification (NCBI taxonomy): domain Eukaryota; kingdom Metazoa; phylum Chordata; class Actinopteri; order Syngnathiformes; family Syngnathidae; genus Nerophis; species Nerophis ophidion. Next base: position 15,078,485 of record NC_084632.1, on the reverse strand, counting down.
AATCCCAATAATTCTTAATTTTGATTCTTTTAAGAGACAGGGAACATGTACTATGAGTTTCTCTTAGGGTTATTTTCAACCAGTATTAGGATTAGGGATCATTTGAATCTGGATGATTTCGATTTTGGTCCTAAGTTTCGATTCTGGTTCCTAATGATTCTTAATTCTTATTATTTTAAGAGACAGGGTCAAAAATGTACTATGAGTTTCTCTTAGAGATATTTTCAACCAGCATTAGGATTATGCATCCTTTGAATCTGGAAAATTTCAATTATGGGTCTTAGTTTCGATTCCGGTTCCTAATGATTCTTAATTGTGATTATTTTAAGAGACCGGATCAAAAATCTACTATGCGTTTTCTCTTAGGGTTATTTTCAACCAGTATTAGGACTAGGCATCATTTGAATCCGGACGATTTCAATTAAGGGTCTTAGTTTCGATTCCGGTTCGTAATGATTCTTAATTGTGATTATTTTAAGAGACCGGATTAAAAATGTACTATGAGTTTTTTCTTAGGGTTATTTTCAACCAGTATTAGGACTAGGCATCATTTGAATCTGGACAATTTCAATTATGGGTCTTAGTTTCGATTCCGAATCCCAATAATTTTTAATTCAGATTTTTTTAGGAGACAGGATCAAACATGTACTATGAGTTTCTCCTAGGGCTGTTTTCAACCAGCATTAGGATTAGGCATCATTTGAATCTGGACAATTTGAGTTATGGGTCTGCGTTTCAATTCCAAATCCTAATGATTCTCCATTCTGATTCTTTTAAGAGACAGGGTCAAACATGTACTTACTATGAGTTTCTCTTAGGGCTATTTTCAACCAGTATTAGGATTTGGCATTTTGAATCTGGATGATTTCGATTTTGGTTCTTAGTTTCGATTCCGGTTCCTAATGATTCTTAATTCTGATTCTATTAAGAGACCGGGTCAAAAATGTACTATGACTTTCTCTTGGGGCTGTTTTCAACCAGTATGTAAATATCAATCCTCTGAACTTGGATATAAATATTTGGAATTTTATTTCTACAGGAATACACTTCACAAATATTTCACATTACTTTTGAAGACCTCATAAAAGTCTACACATTCTGTTTGTGTTAGAAATAGGGATGTACCGATCAAGGTTTTATGCTGCTGATTTCGATACTGATCATCCATACATGAAATCCCCCGTAACCGATCAATGTATATCCATAAATCTATCTATGTTGAGTGCCATCATAACCTTATATTTAGTGTCATGTTATTGTAGGTTCTCAGACTGCTGGGATCGGTGTGAGGTTTGGAAGCATTTTAGCTGGAACTAAAGCAGATAAATCTGTCACCTGCTGGAATGTGAAAGGACGAGCGAGAGCAAAGTGACACAAAAATAAAAAAAAAGATGGGTCGCAGTGAGAAGTGATCCCTCGGCCTGATGATTCATCGTGCCAACAGAAATGGTTTCTCTCGTCGTTTTTCCGCTGACGTGCCGAAACTTCCTGTGGTAAGCAAGTTTTGAAGTGACACATAAGTCGTGAGTGAGTCTATTTTTTTACCTCTTTTACCTAAGTCCATCCATCCATTTTATATGCTGCTTATTCTCATTTGCATCATGGATCTGGATTGTCAACTCTTTCTTTTTTTACACATAGTGTCCTGCTGCTAGGTGATTGACAGGTAACCCAACTCTACATGCCCCTAAAGCTGACCAACACGCTGGACTGTAGTCAGTTAGGCATGTCTTAATGAAATTAAACAATGGATGTCCGCTAACTTTTTGCAACTCAACGCCAAAAAAAACGGAAATGCTGATTATCGGTCCTGCTAGACACCGACCTCTATTTAATAATACAACTGTAAAAATTGACAACCAAATAATTAAACAAGGCGACTCTGTAAAGAATCTGAGTATTATCTTCGACCAAACTCTTTCCTTTGAGTCGCACATTAAAAGCGTTACTAAAACGGCCTTCTTTCATCTCCGTAATATCGCTAAAATTTGCTCCATTTTGTCCACTAACGACGTGGAGATCATTATCCATGCGTTTGTTACGTCTCGCCTCGATTACTTTAATGTATTATTTTCGGGTCTCCCCATGTCTAGCATTAAACGATTACAGTTGGTACAAAATGCGGCTGCTAGACTTTTGACAAGAACAAGAACGTTTGATCACATTACGCCTGTACTGGCTCACCTGCACTGGCTTCCTGTGCACTTAAGATATGACTTTAAGGTTTTACTACTTACGTATAAAATACTACACGGTCTAGCTCCATCCTATCTTGCCGATTGTATTGTACCAAATGTCCCGGCAAGAAATCTGCGTTCAAAGGACTCCGACTTATTAGTGATTCCTAAAGCCCCAAAAAAGTCTGCGGGCTATAGAGCGTTTTCCGTTCGGGCTCCAGTACTCTGGAATGCCCTCCCGGTAACAGTTCGAGATGCCACCTCAGTAGAAGCATTTAAGTCTCACCTTAAAACTCATTTGTATACTCTAGCCTTTAAATATACTTCCTTTTTAGACCAGTTGATCTGCCGCTTCTTTTCTTTTTCTCCTCTGTCTCCCCCTCCCTTGTGGAGGGGGTCCGGTCCGATGGCCATGGATGAAGTACTGGCTGTTCAGAGTCGAGACCCAGGATGGTCCGCTCGCCTGTGTATCGGTTGGGGACATCTCTACGATGCTGATCAGACTCCGCTTGGGATGGTTTCCTGTGGACGGGACTCTCGCTGCTGTCTTGGATCCGCTTTGAACTGAACCCTCGCGGCTGTGTTGGAGCCACTATGGATTGAACTTTCACAGTATTATTTTAGACCCGCTCGACATCCATTGCTTTTGGCCCCGTAGGGGCGGGGGGTTGCCCACATATGAGGTCTTCTCCAAGGTTCTCATAGTCATCATTTTCACTGGCGTCCCACTGGGTGTGAGTTTTCCTTGCCCTTATGTGGGTTCTTCCGAGGATGTCATAGTCGTAGTGGTTTGTACAGTCCTTTGAGACATTTTTGATTTAGGGCTATATAAATAAACATTGATTGATTGATTGATAATCCGTCCGTAGGTAATTCAGATCACATTACCTGTAGGATCCTGAATAGTAAAAGTACAGGGAAAAAAATAATACAGTACATACAGCTTACTTTTTTATATGCCTTAATTTCCACCGACCATTAATGAATTTACTACGAATTTGACTTTCTTTTGAGTAAATGTCTAACATAGGGTCTCAGACTGAAATCTTGTTGATGTTGCATCATCTCCAACTGCCCTGGCACTGAAAGTACAGAAGAACTTGAGATCATCGCAGTCTTTCTCTTGCATAATCTTCTTCTTCTGGTTTTCCCTCAATTGGTTGTTTGATTATCTTTCTGGGAAAAAAATGTTGCAAATAATCACAAAAAAAGTAAATATAACAACACGCCCAAAGTTAATAGTTTCATGCTGTCTGACATGTGGTCTAGTCAGAGGACACGTCGTGATGTCATGCTTAACGCATTCAATGAAATCCATTCATCGTGTCTGAATTTTGGCAAACATTTAGACTGAAAAAAATCTTTCACTTTCACATTCAAAGTTCAGTTGACGTGTTTCATATTTTTCGCCAAATGTTTGTTTGGGCTTCACAATTTAAGAGTATTATTATGGCATCAAAATAGCCCTGAAATAACTCTATTGCATAATTGCCTATTAAAGGCCTACTGAAATGAGATTTTCTTATTTAAACGGGGATAGCAGGTCCGTTCTATGTGTCATACTAGATCATTTCGCGATATTGCCATATTTTTGCTGAAAGAATTTGGTAGAGAACATCCACGATAAAGTTTGCAACTTTCGGTGCTAAGAGAAAAGCCCTGCCTCTACCGGAAGTCGCAGACGATGACGTCACCTGTTGATGGCTCCTCACATATTCACATTGTTTTTAATGGGAGCCTCCAACAAAAACAGCTATTCGGACCGAGAAAACGACAATTTCCCCAGTAATTTGAGCGAGGATGAAAGATTCGTGTTTGAGGATATTGATAGCAACGGTCTAGAAATAAATAAAAAAAAACGCGATTACATTGAGACGGATTCATATGTTTTTAGAGACATTTACTAGGATCATTCTGGGAAATCCCTTATTTTTCAATTGTGTTGCTTGTGTTTTAGTGAGTTTAACAGTACCTGATAGTCGGAGGTGTGTGTTCACAGGTGTCTTGACGCCAGTGTCTCAGCGAAGTCGACGGCAGCTTTATGGACGGTGCAAGCTCAGCTGATCGTTTCACCTCCGTGAATTTTAAACAAGGAATCACCGTGTTTTTGTGTGGCTAAAGTCTAAAGCTTACCAACTCCATCTTTCTACACTGACTTTTCCAATATTGCAAAGGATTCAGCAACACAGACGTCCAAAATACTGTGTAATTCTGCCGTTAAAGCAGACAACCTTTAGCTGTATGTGTGCGCAGCGCTCATATTCATAACAGCCCGTGACGTTAAGCGTACACGTCATCTTTCCGCGACGTTTTCAAGAAAAAAATCCCAGGAAATTTAAAATTGCAATTTAGTAAACTAAAATGGCCATATTGGCATGTGTTGCAATATTAATATTTCATTATTGATATATAAACTATCAGACTGCGTGGTCGGTAGTAGTGGGTTTCAGTAGGCCTTTAAGTAGCTAATGTGCTCAAATTAAAAACAATAAAATAATACAAACAATTTGTTGGGGTATCTCACTCGTGATTCTGCCGCTCTGATATCAGGCTATTGATAAACTAGCAATCTTTTATCATACAGGTTTATAAAATGCAACATTGCAGTTTCCTGCGGACCATACAGTATATCCAGGGGAGAAAAAAAACAAAACTTTTCGCAAGTCTATATAATCTATCTTTAATGACTTCAAGGTGTTAAAGGTATGGATTTTTGACATGGTCACATGACATTATAATATATGGTAATGTTTGATTGATTGATTGATTGATTGATTGATTGAAACTTTTATTAGTAGATTGCACAGTACAGTACATATTCCGTACAATTGACCACTAAATGATAACACCCGAATAAGTTTTTCAACTTGTTTAAGTCGGGGTCCACATAAATCAATTCATGGTACAATTATATACTATCAGCATAATACAGTCTGATGAAGGGAGCTGCCATGCAAGGCGCTAACCAGCACCCATCAGGAGCAAGGGTGAAGTGTCTTGCTCAGGACACAACGGACGTGACGAGGTTGGTACTAGGTGGGGATTGAACCAGGGACCCTCGGGTTGCGGAAGGCCACTCTCCCAACCGTGCCGCATCGTCCTTATATATAAAAGTATTCATCATATTCTCTTCATGTTGTATCAGGTTCCAGTGTTGCTGCTTTTGTTAGAGCTTTTATCCGATCAGAATTCAGCAAACTAGTTGCCAGTGCTGTGTGAATTTGCCTGAGACCTTCTGACCCAACTTTAGCGGTTGCGCAGTTTAATGAACGGACGACATTCAATTATCAGATCACAAGTTGTTGAAGGTGGCACATTAACATTACATTAAAGTTGTGATTTACGAAAGCAGAGAGTGGCACTGATGACATACCCGGCCAGCGGAGAAATCAGCGGTACTCCCTTTTTTTAGCAGAGCAAAGCGTTGATTAGGTGGCAGATATATATTTGCAAGGCCATTTTTCAAGAAGTATATTTAAAGAGAAACTACATATTGTGAAATGAGGTCGGCCGAACCCGGAAATGAATTAAGCTGTCCCGGCGGTGAAATGGTTTGCCTACCACTTCCACTCGAATCCACCAACTACGAGCTGTATCGATGGTTTTACAAATTGTGAGTTCTAATATATTTTTTGTCATTCAATATTTTTTTTTACAATAATTTTAGATTTGACAGTACTATGTCGATGCGAGTTTATTGATTTTTAAATGTGCCAAAAAATAGCCCGTTTTGTAGACTAGTGACAAATTGAGGTGTTTCAATGCCCAATAGTGCGTAAGTGGGTTTCTGTATATATATTTTTCAACTCGTGGTCATGTGGTGACATGAATAATGTTATTTATATACCATTATTTATATAATCTGTATTTATCTGTATTGACATAAATAAACATTGATTATGAGAGGTACAGTATTTATTGTAGTCGGACTAAGTAGGACATCACTGAAGGCCTAGGTGGGAAACGCACGGCCCGCCACTGGTTCTGATAATTAAATTAATTTATTATAAATTAGGTATGGCACTAACAAGTATTTGCTTTGTCATTATTAACACAAAAGCTAACAATGTTTTTATGTTTTTTTTTTTAAATACTGATGCACGTTGAGCCTCATTTTGCACGGGCGGTGTGACTTTCCAACCCAGGTGATCAATCAGAAAGGAGGGCGTTACTGGCCTGTCTATACAATGACAGCCACAAAGTGCCAAAATTAAGTCGCGCACGCAGAGAAAGAATGAGACATATTGTGCGTAAGGTGCGCTCACTTTGTGTCGGAGGACAAACATAACACACACCTTCCTAATTGTTAGAAAGCCCACTGTTTAATATGTTTGTGCTTATGCCGCACTGATGACAGTGTTTGGCCAGCGCCGTTTTGTCCTACTAATGTTGGCGGTCCTCGAACTCCCCGTAGTCGGTTTAGGCGTACAATTTTCTCCGACGCTGCCTCAGAAAGACTCCTCTGTCCCATTTTGTCCACCAAACGTTGTATGCTGTGTGTGAATGCACAAAGCTGGGCTTTGTTGATGTTGCGTGGAGTGCTAATAATAAATGCTAACATGTTATTTAGGCTAGATGTATGTACATATTGCATCATTATGCCCTGTTTGTAGGTATATATATGAGTTAATTTAATTTCTCTGTTTATTTAATTCATATGTGCATGTCTCATGACACATTATCTGTATGTAATATTGGCTGCATTTCTCATTGTGTGCCATGTTGTTCCAGACCACAGCAAACGTTACCATGCTTGCAAAGATTGTAATAATTCTGTCCTTTCCTCAAGCCCTTGACTTAGACACTATTGACTATTTTATTGATCACGAGACAAGCAGTAGAAAATGGATGGATGGTACTTTTTCGTCCCTTATTGTTTGTCTTTGGTCCACTAATGTGTATATCAGGGGTCACCAACCTTTTTGAAACCAGGAGCTACTTATTGGGTACTGATTAATGCGAAGGGCTACCAGTTTGGTACACACTTAAATAAATTGCCAGAAATAGCCAATTTGCTCAATTTACATTTAATAAATACATCTATGTATATACAAGAAATGGGTATTTCTGTCCGTCACTCTGTTGTACATTTTTTTTCCTTTTACGGAAGGTTTTATGTAGATAACAAATGGTGAGAAAAACACTTAATTGAACAGTCTAAAAGAGGAGAAAACACAAAAAAAATGAAAATAAAATTTTGAAACATAGTTCATCTTCAATCTCGACTCTTTCAAATTCATAATTCAATCGAAAAAAATGAATAGAAAAACTAGCTCATTCGATTCCTTTTGAAAAAAATTAAAAAATCATTTATGGAACATCATTAGTATTTTTTCCTGGTTAAGATTAATTTTAGAATTTTGATGACATGTTTTAAATAGGTTAAAATCCAATCTGCACTTTGTTAGAATATATAACAAATTGGACCGAGCTATATTTCTAACAAAGACAAATCATTATTTTTTCTAGATTTTCCAAAACAAAAATTTTAAAAGAAATTCAAAATAATTTGAAATAAGATTTAAATTTGATTCTACAGATTTTCTAGATTTGCCAGAAAAATTTTTTTGATTTTTAATCATAATAAGTTTGAAGAAATATTTCACAAATATTCTTCGTTGAAAAAACAGAAGCTAAAATGAAGAATTAAATTAAAATATATTTATTATTCTTCAAAATAAAAAAATAAAAAAAATACTTGAACATTGATTTAAATTGTCAGGAAAGAAGAGGAAGGAATTTAAAAGGTAAAAAGGTATATGTGTTTAAAAATCCTAAAATCATTTTTAAGGTTGTATTTTTTTCTCTAAAATTGTCATTCTGAAAGTTATAAGAAGCAAAGTAAAAAAAGTAATTAATTTATTTAAACAAGTGAAGACCAAGTCCTAAAATATTTTCTTGGATTTTCAAATTCTATTGGCGTTTTTTCTCTCTTAGAATAAAAAATGTCGAGCAAAGCGAGACCAGCTTGCTAGTAAATAAATACAATTTTAAAAATAAAGAAGCAGCTCACTGGTAAGTGCTGCTAATTGAGCTATTTTTAGAACAGGCCAGCGGGCTACTCATCTGGTCCTCACGGGCTACCTGGTGCCCGTGGGCACCGCGTTGGTGACCCCTGGTGTGTATCATGGGCCATTGGTTCTTTGTTTTAATTTTGCAAAAATATATATAAATATTTTTATATTTGTCTTTTTCTCTTTGGTGTGAACATTATTATGTAAACTCAAAGTCTTTGTTGTTGCTATTTTTGTATTGCAACAATATTATATTTGATCATGTTGTACTGCATTGTAATCTTTTGCTTTGTGATTGTGTGGTGTTTTTTGCCTGGACCCCAGGAAGAATAGTCTCCACTGCCGTGCAGACTAATGGGAATTCTTAATAAACTAATAAACTTTGACACCCCTGTCGTAGATCGTACCAGTTAAGCGTGCTTATGACATCACGGATTGTAGCGGACGTTTCGATCCAGCACCGATCCTAGCTATAAGTCTTCTGCTTTAATCGCATAATTACACAGTATTCTGGACATCTGTGTTGTTGAATCTTTTGCAATTTGTTCAATTCATAATGGAGACGTCAAAGAAGAAAGATGTAGGTGGGAAGCGGTGTATTGCGGTCAAGCGAACATAGTTCCCTACCACATGTCAATCGGCAGGTTTCGGTGAGAAAATGGTGGTATTAAGTCGGCTCTTGCTGTAGTTATGAGTGGAGAGCTTGAGTCTTGCCTCGCCTCCTGCAGCTGCGGACTCTCTTGCCTCTTCACAACGGCCGGCCCCGACCGTCGGATGCTTATACCGTGGAGGAGATGGCAAAAAAAAAAAATCTCAACACGGCTGACTTTCCTCGTCGAGAAACGTGGCTTCCATCGAAGACACTGGCGGTCACACCCCTCCGACTTTCAGATAGGACCATATAATCTCACTAAAACACTAGTAACACAATAAGCAGATAAGGGATTTTCCAGAATTATCCTAGTAAATGTGTCTAATAACATCTGAATCGCTCCCACTGCTCTCGTCTTTTTTTTCTAGTCCTTCACTCTCACTTTCCTCATCCACAAATCTTTCATCCTTGGTCAAATTAGTGGGGAAATTGTCACTTTCTCGGTCCGAATCGTTATTGCTGCTGGTGGCCATGATTGTAAACAATGTGAGGATGTGAGGAGCTCCACAACCCGTGACATCACGCGCACATCGTCTGCTACTTCCGGTACAGGCAAGGCTTTTTTATTAGCGACCAAAAATTGCGAACGTTAACGTCGATGTTCTCTACTAAATACTTTCTGCAAAAATATGGCAATATCGCAAAATGATCAAGTATGACACATAGAATGGACCTGCTATCCCCGTTTAAATAAGAAAATCTCATTTCAGTAGGCCTTTAGGAGTCGAGGATTCGCTGCAGTTTTTACAGGAAAGATTCAATTTAAAAAAATTAAATATTGAACATTCTTGCGCAATGAATCAGTGTGGAATCATAAGGGATTGGAAAATAAGAGGAAGTCATTGAAGGGTAAAAACGCATGTGGTACGTATTGTGTCGTATATACCAGACTATTTTGCCGGTCGTTGTTAATTAACCGTTTTTGATATCCAGCAGTGGGCCTTGCCTTCTGAAGTTGTGCGTCGCTACTAAAAGTTGGCAAAGGGCGCGCGCCACATTAATGAGGACCTCCCGAGTGGTCAGGTTGAGAGCGGGGCCTGTGGCGGCCAGCAGGCTGACAGCTTCATCCTCTGGAGAAAATGGTGAGCCAGCTGGGGTTTGGCAAAGGCCGTGTACGTGCTAACTTGTGGGAACACCAGCGTGTCCGACGCCGAGACATGCAGACAATTGCGCGTTAATGCAAACCTACTGCAAACACACAAGCGGGGCTGTCATGGAGCGTTTCCCTCTGAAACGGACACGGATTAATTTGTACACGCTGACAAGTACTTTGCTCGACTCATGCTGAGGTTCCGAACACGTGTCTTGGTGCTCCCCCGCACCCGATAGCAAGAACCGTGTACTTTAAATCAGGGTTTTTTTCAAACTTTTTTGAGCCAAGGCACAATTTTTTGCTTTGAAAAAATCCGGAGGCACACCAGCAGAAATCATTAAAAAACGAAACTCAGTTGACAGTAAAAAAGTCCTTGTCGCAATTGTTGGGTGTGACTTCAAACCATAACCAAGCATGCAATAATATAGCTCTTGTCTCAAAGTAGGTGTACTGTCACCACCTGTCACATCACTCCGTGACTTATTTTAAGTTTACTGCTGTTTTCTTGGGTGTAGTGTTTTGCGCACCTATTTTGGTATTTTCCTGTAGCAGTTTTAGATCATTTAAATATATTAGATATTTCCCGCATCTTATTTGTTTTAGCAATGAAGAATATTTCAGTTGATTTTATCCTTCATTGTGTGGACATTGTCAAGTCGCGTTCGGATATACTTTGTGGACGCCGTATCTGCTCCACAGTAAGTCTTTGCTGTTGTCCAGCATTCTGATTTTGTTTACTTTGTAGCCAGTTCAGTTTTAGTTTACTTTTGCATAGCCTTCCCTAAGCTTCAATGCCTTTCCTTAGGGGTACTCACCTTTTGTTTATTTTTGGTTTAACCTCTTGAGGCCCAAGCTGTTTGTTTACATGTTTTTTTTTATGTGTCTCTGCTATTTCGGCTTCGTAACGGACTCCTGCCGTCATCGTCATTGGGACGGCGTGGCGCAGTGGGAGAGTGGCTGTGCGCAACCCGAGGGTACCTGGTTCAATACCCACCTAGAACCGACCTCGTCACGTCCGTTGTGTCCTGAGCAAGACACTTCACCCTTGCTCCTGATGGATGCTTGTTAGCGCCTTGCATGGCAGCTCCCCCCATCAGTGTGTGAATGTGTGTGTGAATGGGTAAATGTGGAAGTAGTGTCAAAGCGCTTTGAGTACCTTGAAGGTAGAAAAACGCTATACAAGTACAACCCATTTATCATTTATTTATATTTTGCGGGTTCCATGGACCATCAAGGAAGGACATCGCTTTGCAGGTTTGACGCTTGTTTATTTTTCAATAATACAAGCTTTGTCCTTTGGTTGGATCGCTTTTCAGCTGCTCCTCTCCTGCTCGCTCCTCGCTCGCTTTCAGTCGGCCGCGTCGTCCCTGTCTTCGGCCCGCTGTCTGTCGCTCTCGGTACTCAGGTTCTCCACCTCCTTCTGCCCTAATCTCTCCTCTTTCTTCCCCTTTATGCAGCGCAAGGATAAATGTTAATCGTTTCCCGGTGTGTGAGCCACGCACCTGAATTACATTGCGGCGGCGTTGCTCCCAGCACGTCCCGCCTCTCCGCTCTGACGCTTTCTCCGCCTCCTTGCCGCCATCGTCCGCAGGACTCCAGCATGCCCCGCCCCGTCGTCAGGCCGTCGGCTCCGTCTCTCCACAGGCTTATTGGAGCCTAATTAGAATAAAAACTAAAAATCATCTTTTAATATTATGTACTTAGTCCATATGTACACAAACATGTACTTCATGTGTAGTGACATGCTAGTTTTTATATTTACACTTTTTCTTCCAAATTCCATTGTATGTTGTGCTCTTCTGACACCACCAGATGGCAGTATAAGTGTCCATATGTCGGCATAAAAAAACCCAATTGTGTAGTGTACACAATTTTGGATATAAGAGCTAACAGGTGCTGTCCACACATGTGGCCACTAAGGCCTTTAGGAGTTAAGCATTAAACACTTTTTTATCTGCACACTGCCTCCCGCTGTTTCCGACAGCTACAAAGCAATCATCTGTAGCAGTTGAATGTCTTCTTTTGAGCGATTCTTCTTGCATTTAATTTGTTTTAACAATGAAGAATATTTCAGTTTTTTTCATCCTTCTTTGTGAGGACATTGTTGATTGTCATGTTCAGATGTACTTTGTGGACGCCGTCTCTGCTCCACAGTAAGTCTTTGCTGTCATCCAGCATTCTATGCTTGTTTACTTTGTAGCCAGTTGAATTTTAGTTTCCTTTTGCAAAGCCTTCCTTCACATTCAATGCCTTTCCTTAGGGGCACTCAACTTTTGTTTATTTTTGGTTTAACCTCTTAAGGACCAAACTGTTTGTTTACGTGCTTTTTTTTATTTCTCTTTGCTATTTGGGCTTATTGGACCGTAACTAGAATAAAAATTAAAACTCATCTTTTAATATTATGTACTTAGTCCATAAGTACACAAACGTGTACTTCATGTGTAGTGACATGCTAACTTTTATTTCTAAACTCTTTTTTCCAAATTCCATTGTATGCTGTACTCTTCTGACACCACCAGATGGCAGTATAAGTGTCCATATGTCGGCATAAGACCCCAATTCAGTAGTGTACACAATTTTGGAAATAAGAGCTAAAAGGTGCTGTCCACACATGTGGCCACTAAGGCCTTTAGGAGTTAATCATTAGACACTTTTTTACCTGCACACTGCCTCCCGCTGTTTCCGACAGCTGCAAAGCAATCATCTGTAGCAGTTTAATGTCTTCCTTTGAGCGATATTTCTCGCATCTAATTTGTTTTAACAATGAAGAATATTTCAGTTTTTTTCATCCTTCTTTGTGAGGACATTGTTGATTGTCATGTTCAGATGTACTTTGTGGACGCCGTCTCTGCTCCACAGTAAGTCTTTGCTGTCATCCAGCATTCTAAGCTTGTTTACTTTGTAGCCAGTTGAATTTTAGTTTCCTTTTGCAAAGCCTTCCCTCACATTCAATGCCTTTCCTTAGGGGCACTCAACTTTTGTTTATTTTTGGTTTAACCTCTTAAGGACCAAACTGTTTGTTTACGTGCTTTTTTTTTATTTCTCTTTGCTATTTGGGCTTATTGGACCGTAACTAGAATAAAAACTAAAACTCATCTTTTGAAATGATGTACTTAGTCCATTGTAAGTACACAAACGTGTACTTCATGTGTAGTGACATGCTAATTTGTATTTCTAAACTCTTTTTTCCAAATTCAATTGTATGCTGTACTCTTCTGACACCACCAGATGGCAGTATAAGTGTCCATATGTCGGCATAGAAAACCCCAATTCAGTAGTGTACACAATTTTGGATATAAGAGCTAAAAGGTGCTGTCCACACATGTGGCCACTAAGGCCTTTAGGGGTTAAGCATCAGACACTTTTTTACCTGCACACTGCCTCCCGCTGTTTCCGACAGCAACAAAGCAATCAGCTGTAGCAGTTTAATGTCTTCCTATGAGCGATATTTTGCGCATCTAATTTGTTTAACCAATGAATAATATTTCATTTATTTTTTATGGACGCCGTCTCTGCTCCACAGTAAGTCTTTGCTGTCGTCCAGCATTCAATTTTTGTTTACTTTGTAGCCAGTTCAGTTTTAGTTTCGTTCTGCATAGCCTTACCTAAGCTTCAATGCCTTTTCACTGCCTCCCGCTGTTCCCGACATCTACAAAGCAATTAGCTACCGGCTGCCACCTACTGATATTGAAGAGTATTACACGGTTACTCTGCCGAGCTCTAGACAACATCACATTATTTGCAGACTATAATTACTGGTTTGCAAAAATATATATTTAACCCAAATAGGTGAAATTACATAATCTCCCACGGCATTTTAGAATTGATTTTAAAACATTGCTGTTTGTTTTTAAATCTTTACATGGACTGGCACCTCAATATATCTCGGACCTCATCCAAATTTACATCCCTGCGCGCGCTCTGAGGTCCGAGAGCCAGTTCCAGCTCGTGGTGCCCAAGACCAGACTTAAGACCAGGGGATACAGGACCTTCTCTGTGGTCGGCCCTAAGCTCTGGAACACTCTGCCCCTCCATGTTCAAACTGCTTCCACAGTGGAGTGTTTTAAGTCTCGTCTTAAGACCCACTTTTATTCTTTGGCTTTTAACACTACGTGAGTTGTGAAGTGAAGTGAAGTGAACTATATTTATATAGCGCTTTTCTCAAGTGACTCAAAGCGCTTTATATAGTGAAACCCAATATCTAAGTTACATTTAAACCAGTGTGGGTGGCACTGGGAGCAGGTGGGTAAAGTGTCTTGCCCAAGGACACAACGGCAGTGACTAGGATGGCTGAAGCGGGAATCGAACCTGCAACCCTCAAGTTGCTGGCACGGCCACTCTACCAACCGAGCTATACCGAGTTGTGTGGTCCTCTGCCCTCTGTTGTCCTCTGTGTTTTTTATACACTTTGATTTCTATTTTACTGTTTTAATTGATTTTACCCTTAGAAATAGTTTTCAATCATATTTGTTTTTATATTGTTTTTATTGGTTTTGTATTTATTTATTTTTTGTTTTTATTCAGTCATTGGTGGAGCATGATATATATATATATATTTTTAATATTGTTTTTAACATGGCTGTGCAGCACTTTGGAAACGTTATTGTTGTTTAAACATGCTATATAAATAAAGTGGATTGGATTGGATTGGCACTCCAGACCGCATCTTACGGCACGCTAGTGTGCCGCGGCGCGGTGGTTGAAAAACACTGCTTTAGAAGTGAGTTCTGTTCGGCCACCCAAAGAAAGAAACTTTCTGTTGCTTTGCAATTAAAACATCACATTGATGGTTCTACAAACATAGCGTGTGTGCGGCGCCTTTTTTGCTATTCAACCAGCACAGAAGCATCTGAATCTCATTTGGTTCCGCGCTGCACACACACACACACGCACACACACGCGGGGAAGTGTTGATGACTGCCGCACTTCAGTGAAGGCCTGTCAATACAAAGCACGTGCACCAGACAAAAAAAGCCCCCACTCCCCAAACATCCTCAATAGGCGGCAACATAAAGAGGTGGCGGCGGTGTGCGGAGATAGATCATAGTAACAGCCAATAATAAATGGATCATGCTTCTATGTTTTTAAAACCAGTGGCAGCTGTATTGAACGGGGAACCTTGTGTGGGGGAAAAAATAAAGGTTTATCGATCAGAGACTGCATGTGGAGTGGCGGCGTGGGCGGCGGCGGGTGCTGCGGGGCTTTCAGGCCTGTTGACCTCCAGGAAAATTATGTCCTCACTGTCTTTCCTACGTCTTAGACCCGCCTTTTTACAAATATTTCTGCTGCCTTATTCACGTTTTACAGTTTTTTGGGGGTTTTTTTTATATACAGGCGGGTAATTTATGGGCGCCCGCATGGAGACGGATGTGCTCGTTTTAAATGCACTGCAAAAAGTCAGTATTCAAAAACAAGAAAAAAAAATACAAAAATGAGGGGTATTTTACTTGAACTAAGAAAAATTATCTGCCTATAGAACAAGAAAATTTGGCTTGTCAAGACTTTCCAAAACAAGTAAAATTAGCTAACTTCAATGAACCCAAAAATACCTTAAAATAAGTATATTCTCACTAATAACAAGTGTACTACTATACAAGTAAGTATTTTCTATTGTTTCGTTGAAAATAAAACGGCAAAGTCTATTTAGCTGTCATCTGTTTTAATATGAGAAACAATTGTGTCAAAGTCATGATTTTGTTTTACATTCTTGAAATAAGAAATTCTTACTTTAAAAAGTAGTTTTATACTTGTGAGTGTTGATGACACAGCTTTGCAACATTTGATATTCTAGTTTCATGCATGTTTTACTCAATATAGGTCATCAAATCTCAGCTACAAGCTGTAATATCTTACTGAGATCATTTAGGACCTAAAAACTTAAAACAAGTATAAAATCTTATGTATGGCTGCGCAAGTCCCGGGATGCCCAAAATGTCCATAACACACCCAGCCGAGTCCCATGGGGTGTGGGGATCAAAGTTGGAAAAGTCTGCAGAAGTCCCAAAAATGTTCAAAATACCTACATAGGTTCGAGTCCCAAACTGTCCAAAACGTGCCCAGCAAAGTCCCACGGAGAGGTGGGGAGAAAAGTGAGAAAAGTCGGTGAAATGTTCAAAAGTCCCACCGGGTTCCAGTGTGCACTCAAACTCAAACTCGAACCCGGCTGGGACTTGAACCTTGGTAGGTATTTTGAAAATTTGGGGGGACTTTTGCCGACTTTTCTAATTTTTCCCCCCTACTTCCCGTGGGACTTTGCTGGGTGCGTTTTGGAAATTTTTTGTATCCCGGGATTTGTGTGGCCGGCGGCGGGACTCACTTCAATGAACCCAAAAATACCTTAAAAAAAGTATATTCTCACTAATAACAAGTGTACTACTATACGAGTACGTATTTTCTATTGTTTCATTGAAAATAAAACGGCAAAGTCCATTTGGCTGTCATCTGTTTTAATATGAGAAACAATTGTGTCAAAGTCATGATTTTGTTTTACATTCTTGAAATAAGAAATTCTTACTTTAAAAAGTAGTTTTATACTTGTGAGTGTTGATGACACAGCTTTGCAACATTTGATATTCTTGTTTCAAGCATGTTTTACTCAATATAGGTCATCAAATCTCAGCTACAAGCTGTAATATCTTACTGAGATCATTTAGGACCTAAACACTTTAAACAAGTATAAAATCTTTTGTGTGGCCGCGCAAGTCCCGGGATGCCCAAAATGTTCATAACACACCCAGCCGAGTCCCATGGGGACGGGGGATGAAAGTTGGAAAAGTCTGCAGAAGTCCCAAAAATGTTCAAAATACCTACATAGGTTCGAGTCCCAAACTGTCCAAAACGTGCCCAGCAAAGTCCCACGGAGAGGTGGGGAGAAAAGTGAGAAAAGTCGGTGAAATGTTCAATAGTCCCACCCGGGTTCTAGTGTGCACTCAAACTCAAACTCGAACCCGGTTGGGACTCGAACCTTGGTAGGTATTTTGAAAATTTTGGGGGACTTTTGCCAACTTTTCAAATTTTTCCCCCCTACTTCCCGTGGGACTTTGCTGGGTGCGTTTTGGAAATTTTTTGTATCCCGGTATTTGTGTGGCCGGCGGCGGGACTCACTTCAATGAACCCCAAAATACCTTAAAATGATTATATTCTCACTAATAACAAGTGTACTACTATACGAGTACGTATTTTCTATTGTTTCATTAAAAATAAAACGACAAAGTCTATTTGGCTGTCATTTGTTTTAATATGAGAAACAATTGTGTCAAAGTCATGATTTTGTTTTACGTTCTTGAAATAAGAAATTCTTACTTTAAAAAGTAGTTTTATACTTGTGAGTGTTGATGACACAGCTTTGCAACATTTGATATTCTAGTTTCAAGCATGTTTTACTCAATATAGGTCATCAAATCTCAGCTACAAGCTGTAATATCTTACTGAGATCATTTAGGACCTAAACACTTAAAACAAGTATAAAATCTTATGTATGGCCGCGCAAGTCCCGGGATGCCCAAAATGTCCATAACACACCAGGCCGAGTCCCATGGGGAGGGGGGATGAAAGTTGGAAAAGTCTGTAAAAGTCCCAAAAATGTTCAAAATACCTACACAGGTTCGAGTCCCACAAGTTCCGCCGCCGGCCGAGATGCCCAGACTGTCCAAAACGTGCCCAGCAAAGTCCCACGGAGAGGTGGGGAGAAAAGTGAGAAAAGTCGGTGAAATGTTCAATAGTCCCACCCGGGTTCTAGTGTGCACTCAAACTCAAACTCGAACCCGGTTGGGACTCGAACCTTGGTAGGTATTTTGAAAATTTTGGGGGACTTTTGCAGATTTTTCTAATTTTTCCCCCCCTACTTCCCGTGGGACTTTGCTGGGTGCGTTTTGGAAATTTTTTGTATCCTGGGATTTGTGTGGCCGGCGGCGGGACTCATGGGACTGGAACCCGGGGAGGTATTTTGGACACAATTGGGACTTATGAACATTTTGGCCGCCTTTTCCCCCTCTTCTTCCCCGCCTTCCCGTGCACCATTGCTGGGTGTGTTTTGGACACTTGGACACAAATAGTTTCAAGCACATTTTACTCAAAATAGGTCATAAAATGTCGGAAAAAAGCTGTAGTATCTTACTGAGATCATTTAGGAGCAAAACCCTTAAAACAAGTAAAAGACTCTAACATAAAATCTGCTTAGTGCGAAGAATTATCTTACCAGACAGAAAATAAGCAAATATCACCCTTATTTGAGATATTTCATCTTACTTAGATTTCAGTTTTTGCAGTGTGTTTGTTTGTTTTAAAGGTGAGGTCCGTCGCGATTATGCACGAACCTTACATTGTTATGATTCTGGTGGAAATTTCGGAGTGCTGAAAATGTCTACGGTGTGCTTGTAGACATTGCTTGTAGTTTTGAAGCAATGCATGATGGGAATCCAGATGATGTGTGTCAGTGTATTAACGTGCCGGCTGATGGATACACACCCCCAATATTGTTGTCCGGGTGGAAATCGGGAGAAATTCGGGAAAATGGTTGCCCCGGGAGATTTTCGGGAGGGGCACCGGAATTCGTGAGTCTCCCGGGAAAATCGGGAGGGTTGGCAAGTATGATGGTTACCCCTGCAGCCCCGATCACCTGTTCTTAGTCCGATTTTTGACACTTCCTGAAAGTTTCAACAGAAACAAACCAATAATAAAGACATTTAGTCATTGCTTTTCATGAAGGTGTATGAATGCAGATCCAGGTCTTACCCCCACCCCCCCAGTTATTTAAGAATTGAAGAAGATGGTTCTTTTAGTCACATGCAGTACACATCAAGGATCAAAGTCAGGCCAAATGTCACACCCTTTGTTATCGTTTCCTCAGCTGCAAGTAAATACCCCGTGTGTGTTTATGTCCAATGCTTCATTCATCCCTTGGCTTCACTATCTGACCAAGTGGCGAAGACAAACTATGTTCAAGTATATGTTAACAAGATATAATTGAAATGTTAGGCGCCACTCTCGCTCTCAAACATTTGACATGCTGATGGTGTTGTGGTGATTTGACTTGAGGAAACTCTGTACATATTTATTTTCTCAGTTGCTCTCGCCAAGCTCAAATTCCGAAAAAAGGATTTTTCTCTCATTTGTTTCTCCTTTCTTTTCCTGGTGTTATTTTTCATTCCTCCCTGCTCTCTCTCTCTCTCTCGCACGCAGACTGGATGGATCGCCAACCAATTTAAACAGCGAGGTTTTCGCCAGTCAAACGCCGGCCAGCAGGAGTGCTGTGGTCTCGGCACTACTTTGTCTGTGGTCGCACAATTAGGGACTTAGGTGTGGTGATGGCAAGAATGTGGGAATTGGATCCGAGCAGCCCACACCCTACACATTCACTTGTTTTTTTTCTTGTCTTTCTTTCACTCCACCGCCGACTTCCTTTAGTCATTTGCTCTAACTTGTTCTTGGGTTCCCTTTTAGCCTGACAGCTCTTCCTTCCTGTCTTCACCCTCTCCTTTCCTTTCCCCCCCAACTTTTTCTGTTCAAATATTTTTCTTCTCCTTATATTTATTTTCTTGTCCCCCTCATCTAACCAGTCTTTCCTTGCTCCATCATGCCACAAAACAACATTGCTTTGAAAGGACTTTCCGAAATATGTAAGTTGTTCTGTACGTTTCAATTGTGCCATTATCATAAAAAACTGGTAGTATTAAGGATAAGGTAAGCGAGCTTACCTTGATCATTTTCTTGTTGTTGTTGAATTTCCCGCAGATTTAAAAAAAAAATGCTTTGTGGATTATTTTTTTCAACTTGTGATTTTATAATCATGAGTTTGTTTCGTCTCGACTCGATTACTGTAATGTATTATTTTCGGCTCTCCCTATGTCTAGCATTAAATGATTACAGTTTGGTACAAAATGCGGCTGTTAGACTTCTGACAAGAAAAAGAAAATATTATAATTTTACACCTTTACTGACTCACCTGCACTGGCTTCCTGTGCACTTAAGACAGGGGTCGGGAACCTTTTTGGCTGAGAGAGCCATGAAAGCCAAATATTTCCCAATGTATTTCCGTAAGAGCCATATAACATTTTTCAACACTGAATACAACTAAATTTGTGCATTTTTAAGTATGACCAACATTTGTAGAGTATAATAAGTATCTTATTCTTTTTAACAACATTGTTATTATAAAGTTAACCAATAACTTCTTACCATTAATGCGACATCTTGAACAGGTGCGGTAGAAAACGGATGGTTGGATTAAAATGCATGAGAATGTTTTATAATTTGAACGTTATTTTTGAAACTGTGATTACCAGCGGAATTATTCATTACTTATCGTGTTAAGCAATGTCAGCTAAGATTTATCTGAGAGCCATATGCAGTCATCTGGCTCATCTGTGGTTTAAGCATTAGACACATTTTTACCTGCACCCTGCCTCCCGCTGTTTCCCACATCTACAAAGCAATTAGCTACCGACTGCCACCTACTGATATGGAAGAGTATTACACGGTTACTCGGCATAGCTCGGTTGGTAGAGTGGCCGTGCTAGCAACCTGAGGGTTCCAGGTTCGATTCCCGCTTCCGCCATCCTAGTCACTGCCGTTGTGTCCTTGGGCAAGACACTTTACACACCTGCCCCCAGTGCCACCCACACTAGTTTAAATGTAACTTAGATATTGGGTTTCACTATGTAAAGCGGTTTGAGTCACTAGAGAAAAGTGCTATATAAATATAATTATCTGAGAGCCATATGTAGTCATCAAAAGAGCCACATCTGGCTCTGGAGCCATAGGTTCCCTACCCCTGACTTAAGCTGTGACTTTAAGGTTTTACTACATACGTATAGAATACTACACGGTCTAGCTCCAGCCTATTTTGCCGATTGTATTGTACCATATGTCCCGGCAAGAAATCTGCGTTAAAAAAACTACAGCTTATTAGCATACTTGCCAACCTTGAAACCTCCGATTTCGGGAGGTGGGGGTGGGGGGCGTGGTCGGGGGTGGAGTGGAGGCGTGGTTGGGGCGGGGGCGTGGTTAAGAGGGGAGGAGTATATTTACATCTACAATTCACCCATTATATATATGTATTTCATATATATATATATATATGAAATACTTGACTTTCAGTGAATTCTAGCTATGTATATTTATTTTATCATATATATAAATAAAATAAATAGTTGAATTTCAGACTGCACCTATCAAATACACAGTAATAAAAACACAGTTGTTCTACTAACTGTACTGTGCTTGCTGGTTACTAAAAAAACAACAACAACACTTACTTTTCACTATTTGTGTGACCTTTGTTCTGCCATTTGCGTACTGGCGATACTCACTTGCCGTCAGGTGCGCAACACCAGATTAATCGTTGGCCAATCAAAAAGCAACCCCATAACGCTATAGCCAATATTCACCAGGAGATGGCAACAGACAACGTAGATCACTTTATTACAGGCGGCGTCGCCATGGCTGTTACTTCCTCGTTCTTTCTGCTTCGTCTCCTTGTGTGTGCAGTTTTTTATTAAAATCCGTTGATGTTGTAACGTGATTGGGCAGGCAAGCTGTTTATATAGTGAAAACAGGCTGTCCCCACTCAGGTCAGCATGGAGCTGGAGGGGGCGTGGCCTCCAGCTCCGCTGAATTTCGGGAGATTTTCGGGAGAAAATTTCTTCCGGGAGGTTTTCGGGAGAGGCGCTGATTTTCGGGAGTCTCCCGGAAAATCCGGGAGGGTTGGCAAGTATGCTTATTACTGATTCCTAGAGCCCAAAACAAGTCTGCGGGCTATAGAGCGTTTTCTATTCGGGCTCCAGTACTCTGGAATGGCCTCTCGGTAACAGTTAGAGATGCTACCTCAGTAGAAGCATTTAAGTCCCATCTTAAAATTCATGTGTATACTCCAGGCTTTAAATAGACCCTCTTTTTAGACCAGTTGATCTGCAGATTCTTTTCTTTTCTACTCTGCCCCCCTCACCCTCGTGGTATATATATATATATATATATATATATATATATATATATATATATATATATATATATATATATATATATATATATACTGCATAAGTGTGCATACACACACACACACACACACACACACACACACACACACACACACAAACAATCTACAATGTAACTTCAAGGCTAACTGGACTTGAACTTCACTTTTAAAATTCATCACATGCTGACAAAAGGTTGCCATGAAGGAGCAGTTCAATAGAAAATCTGGCGCAGTTCACCTGAGCACCTCCACCAACACACACCAAGACCCTATCATAAACTTTCTTCATCATCCCACAGACCGTCACCAACTTATGATCTACGCTCCATGTCGGCTCGTCATTCATCACCTCCAATTAAATCAATTATCATCCCTGGGATCAGATCCCAACAAATCAAGGCAGTCGATGCGCGGGTGGTCTCGGGCCATGGGGGCATTCGGACAGGCAAAATGAGACCGTGGGACAGATAGAGTCATCCCTCATGCTAAGTGGGACGGTCCTGACGCCAAGTGAGATAGACCCCACGGAGTAATGGTCCTCTTTGCCTTGACTCGCCCTGGCCTCAGTGAGGGTGTCGCCTGGAAAGTGGACCCGGGTCAATCAGCAGCTGAATAGTTTGGATCCAATGAAATAGCTGCCATTTCAAAAATTACAAAATGATTAATGGAGCAAATTGACCAAATGTTCTCTCATTTCTCATGCCATAAATTCAATATATGTACATTAAAAATATTTGTGTACAAAAGGCGAGGCATAACCTGGTGCTGCATTCATGTTTGTGCCTTAATGCCAAAGTCTTCTGTAAAAAAATGATTATATTATTTTTTCTCAAAAAAATGTTCGATTTGATACCAAGGGTATGTCTAATCCAGTGGTTCTTAACCTTGCTGGAGGTACCGAACCCCACCAGTTTCATATCCGCATTCACCGAACCCTCCTTTTTTTAACAAATTCAAAACAAAGTTATTATATGTTTTTGATAACACTTTACGATGGGGTGTAACAAAGTACCATAGTAAAAAAGACTTAATTTAGAGTTTTTTGGACACTAGGGAAACCTATTCTAAGTAACAAAGACTTCATTCAGAGTTCTTTTGTTAGGGTTTGGGTTAGGGTATGGTTTAGAGCAGGGGTCACCAACCTTTTTGAAACCAAGAGCTACTTCTTGGGTACTGATTAATGTGAAGGGCTGCCAGTTTGATACACACTTAAATACATTGCCAGAAATAGCCAATTTGCTCAATTTACCTTTAATAAAAAAAAAAAAAAAAAAAAAAATATGTATATATATATATATATTTTTTTTTTTTAATGGTATTTATATATATATATATATATATATATATATATATATAAAGGTCTTCGAGCTGCTCTTTGTCTGATCCCTCACCTAGAACCTGTTTGCCTTGGGAGACCCTACCAGGGGGCTTTATGCCCCCGGACAACATAGCTCCTAGGATCATTGGGACACGCAAACTCCTCTACCACGATAAGGTTGCAGCTCAGAGAGGAGCTGCAATATGAGCTCGAAGACCTTTATGAAGAAGAAACATCATGGACCCAGATTTCCCTCGCCCGGACGCGGGTCACCGGGGCCCCCCTCTGGAGCCAGGCCCGGAGGTGGGGCACGATGGCGAGCGCCTGGTGGCCGGGCCTGTTCCCATGGGGCCCGGCCGGGCACAGCCCGAAGAGGCAACATGGGTCCCCCCTCCAATGGGCTCACCACCCATAGCAGGGGCCATAGAGGTCGGGTGCATTGTGAGCTGGGCGACAGCCGAAGGCAGGGCACTTGGCGGTCCGATCCTCGGCTACAGAAGCTAGCTCTTGGGACGTGGAACGTCACGTCACTGGGGGGGAAAGAGCCTGAGCTAGTGCGCGAAGTCGAGAAATTCCGGCTGGATATAGTCGGACTCACTTCGACGCACAGCAAGGGCTCTGGAACCACTTCTCTCGAGAGGGATTGGACCCTCTTCCACTCTGGCGTTGCCGGCAGTGAGAGGCGACGGGCTGGGGTGGCAATTCTTGTTTCCCCCCGGCTCAAAGCCTGTACGTTGGAGTTCAACCCGGTGGACGAAAGGGTAGCCTCCCTCCGCCTTCGGGTGGGGGGACGGGTCCTGACTGTTGTTTGTGCTTATGCACCAAACAGCAGTTCAGAGTACCCACCCTTTTTGGGAACGCTCGAGGGAGTACTGGAAAGTGCTCCCCCGGGTGATTCCCTTGTCCTACTGGGAGACTTCAACGCTCACGTTGGCAACGACAGTGAAACCTGGAGAGGCGTGATTGGGAAGAATGGCCGCCCGGATCTGAACCCGAGTGGTGTTTTGTTATTGGACTTTTGTGCTCGTCACAGTTTGTCCATAACAAACACCATGTTCAAACATAAGGGTGTCCATATGTGCACTTGGCACCAGGACACCCTAGGCCGCAGTTCCATGATCGACTTTGTAGTTGTGTCATTGGATTTGCGGCCTCATGTTATGGACACTCGGGTGAAGAGAGGGGCGGAGCTTTCTACCGATCACCACCTGGTGGTGAGTTGGCTGCGATGGTGGGGGAGGATGCCGGACAGACCTGGGAGGCCCAAACGCATTGTGAGGGTCTGCTGGGAACGTCTGGCAGAGTCTCCTGTCAGACAAAGTTTCAATTCCCACCTCCGGAAGAACTTTGAACATGTCACGAGGGAGGTGCTGGACATTGAGTCCGAGTGGACCATGTTCCGCACCTCTATTGTCGAGGCGGGAGATCGGAGCTGTGGCCGCAAGGTAGTTGGTGCCTGTCGGGGCGGCAATCCTAAAACCCCTTGGTGGACACCAGCGGTGAGGGATGCCGTCAAGCTGAAGAAGGAGTCCTATCGGGTCCTTTTGGCTCATAGGACTCCGGAGGCAGTGGACAGGTACCGACAGGCCAAGCGGTGTGCAGCTTCAGCGGTCGCGGAGGCAAAAACTCGGACATGGGAAGAGTTCGGGGAAGCCATGGAAAACGACTTCCGGACGGCTTCGAAGCGATTCTGGACCACCGTCCGTCGCCTCAGGAAGGGGAAGCAGTGCACTATCAACACCGTGTATGGTGCGGATGGTGTTCTGCTGACCTCGACTGCGGATGTTGTGGATAGGTGGAAGGAATACTTCGAAGACCTCCTCAATCCCACCAACACGTCTTCCTATGAGGAAGCAGTGCCTGGGGAATCTGTGGTGGACTCTCCTATTTCTGGGGCTGAGGTCGCTGAGGTAGTTAAAAAGCTCCCCGGTGGCAAGGCCCCAGGGGTGGACGAGATCCGCCCGGAGTTCCTTAAGGCTCTGGATGCTGTGGGGCTGTCTTGGTTGACAAGACTTTGCAGCATCGCGTGGACATCGGGGGCGGTACCTCTGGATTGGCAGACCGGGGTGGTGGTTCCTCTCTTTAAGAAGGGGGACCGGAGGGTGTGTTCCAACTATCGTGGGATCACACTCCTCAGCCTTCCCGGTAAGGTTTATTCAGGTGTACTGGAGAGGAGGCTACGTCGGATAGTCGAACCTCGGATTCAGGAGGAACAGTGTGGTTTTCGTCCTGGTCGTGGAACTGTGGACCAGCTCTATACTCTCGGCAGGGTTCTTGAGGGTGCATGGGAGTTTGCCCAACCAGTCTACATGTGCTTTGTGGACTTGGAGAAGGCATTCGACCGTGTCCCTCGGGAAGTCCTGTGGGGAGTGCTCAGAGAGTATGGGGTATCGGACTGTCTTATTGTGGCGGTCCGTTCCCTGTACGATCAGTGCCAGAGCTTGGTCCGCATTGCCGGCAGTAAGTCGAACACATTTCCAGTGAGGGTTGGACTCCGCCAAGGCTGTCCTTTGTCACCGATTCTGTTCATAACTTTTATGGACAGAATTTCTAGGCGCAGTCAAGGCGTTGAGGGGTTCCGGTTTGGTAACCGCAGGATTAGGTCTCTGCTTTTTGCAGATGATGTGGTCCTGATGGCTTCATCTGACCGGGATCTTCAGCTCTCGCTGGATCGTTTCGCAGCCGAGTGTGAAGCGACCGGAATGAGAATCAGCACCTCCAAGTCCGAGTCCATGGTTCTCGCCCGGAAAAGGGTGGAGTGCCATCTCCGGGTTGGGGAGGAGACCCTACCCCAAGTGGAGGAGTTCAAGTACCTAGGAGTCTTGTTCACGAGTGAGGGAAGAGTGGATCGTGAGATCGACAGGCGGATCGGTGCGGCGTCTTCAGTAATGCGGAGGTTGTACCGGTCCGTTGTGGTGAAGAAGGAGCTGAGCCGGAAGGTAAAGCTCTCAATTTACCGGTCGATCTACGTTCCCATCCTCACCTATGGTCATGAGCTTTGGGTCATGACCGAAAGGATAAGATCACGGGTACAAGCGGCTGAAATGAGTTTCCCCCGCCGTGTGGCGGGGCTCTCCCTTAGAGATAGGGTGAGAAGCTCTGCCATCCGGGAGGAACTCAAAGTAAAGCCGCTGCTCCTTCACATCGAGAGGAGCCAGATGAGGTGGTTCGGGCATCTGGTCAGGATGCCACCCGAACGTCTCCCTAGGGAGGTGTTTAGGGCACGTCCAACCGGTAGGAGGCCACGGGGAAGACCCAGGACACGTTGGGAAGACTATGTCTCCCGGCTGGCCTGGGAACGCCTCGGGATCCCCCGGGAAGAGCTAGACGAAGTGGCTGGGGAGAGGGAAGTCTGGGTTTCCCTGCTTAGGCTGTTGCCCCCGCGACCCGACCTCGGATAAGCGGAAGATGATGGATGGATGGATGGATATATATATATATATATATATATATATTTTTTTTTTAAATGGTATTTTTGTCTGTCATTCCGTCGTACATTTTTTTCCTTTACGGAAGATTTTTTTGTAGGGAATAAATGATGAAAAAAACCCAACTTAAATGAACGGTGTAAAAGAGGAGAAAACAGGAAAAAAATAAAAATACAATTTTGAAACATAGTTTATCTTCATTTTCAACCTTTTAAAATCCTACCGAAAAAAATGAAGAGAAAAAATAGCTGTTTCGAATCTTCGAAAAATTATGAAAAATAATTTATGGAACATCATTACTAATTTTTCCTGATTAAAATTTGTTTTATAATTTTGATGGCATGTTTTAAATAGGTTAAAATCCAATCTGCACTTTGTTAGAATATGTAACAAATTGGACCAAGCTATATTTCTAACAAAGACAAATCATTATTTCTTCTAGATTTTCCAGAACAAAATTTTAAAAAGAAATTAAAAAGACTTTGAAATAAGATTTAAATTTGATTCTACGGATTTTCAAGATTTGCCGGGTTATTTTTTTTTAATTTTAATCATAATAAGTTCGAAGAAATATTTCACAAATATTATTCGTCGAAAAAACAGAAGCTAAATTGATGAATTCAATTAAAATGTATTTATTATCCTTTACAATAAAAAAAATACTTGAACATTGATTTAAATTGTCAGGAAAGAAGAGGAAGGAATTTAAAAGGTAAAAAAAGTATATGTGTTTAAAAATATTAGAATAATTTTTAAGGTTGTATTTTTTCTCTAAAATTGCCTTTCTGAAAGTTATAGGAAGCAAAGTAAAAAAAATAAAATAATGATTTTTTTTAAACAAGTGAAGACCAAGTCTTTAAAATATTTTCTTGGATTTTCAAATTCTATTTGAGTTTTGTCTCTCTTAGAATTAAAAATGTTGAGCGAAGCGAGACCAGCTTGCTAGTAAATAAATAAAATGTAAAAAATAGAGGCAGCTCACTGGTAAGTGCTGCTATTTGAGCTATTTTTAGAACAGGCCAGCGGGCTACTCATCTGGTCTTTACGGGCTACCTGGTGCCCGCGGGCACCGCTTTGGTGACCCCTGGTTAAGAGGGTTAGGGTTATAATAAGCCTATGCCGAATAAGGCATTAATAAGTACTTAATAATGACTAGTTAAGAGCCAATATGTTACTAATTTGGATATTATTAAGCAACTAATTAATGGCGAATATGTTCCAAATACCAAAGTGTTACCATGTTTTTTTACTGGTCCACAAAATGAACCGCGCATGAACATCACTTTGTTCAAACAACACAACCAAACACAGTGCATAAACTCACAACAAATTACACACCTGCAAATCAGTCCGACTTCTGTTGTTGCCGTATCTGTAGTACGCTGATAGGGAGAAGTTTTTATTTAAACGATGAGTCGGGTGTGTTTTGACCTCCGCCGAACCCCTGAGCCCGACTCACCGAACCCAGGTTAAGGACTACCGGTCAAATCATATCGTTCTTCTGAAACTGAAGACAATGCCTCGTGTGGAGAGTAGATAGTGTCCTTGTCAGCTAACAAACAGACATTAAATCAAGGAGTCAAAAACTCGGTTAAGGTAAACGACGTGGAACCACGGCGAATGATACGGCAGAACTTAATATCAGATTCTGAGATCGGGCAATGGACGAGGTCGGACGAGGACCGGGAGGAGTGAGGTGTTTCAGGCAGGCGCGTGCAGGTGATTAATAATCAGACCGGGACAGAAAGGCCGGTGTGGAGAGCGAGGAGTGGGCGTGGCTTATTGAGCCCGGGTGCGGCCGTGACATCGGTGCTGTGAGGGCCATCGTCTGACGATTATTCAGAGGGACGAGGAGAAGGAGACCACTAAAATGCAGCCGGCGGGATGATTAATAACATTACTCAAACATAGCCTGCACTTGTTTTCTACATCCAATTTAAGTATGGCTGTTGCAAAACATAAAAACAAAAGCTTGCAGCATTTAAGTCATTTTACAGAATCCTTATTATCTTGATGACAACTAGTGTTGTCTGTTGTTTTCTTAAATGTTCAACTCTGCCATAAAAACACAAATAAAAAATGTCCACTACGAGAGGACACTAATTATATAAATAAAATTATCTTTATAATAATGTTATAACAGTGTAATTACAGTAGGGATGCGTACCTTTCACATTTAAAACGTATTAAATATGTATAATAAAATGTATATGCTTTTGTAGGTGTCAGTAGTTTATAGAATTCAGTGTGTTGCTATAGCCAGAAAAGTAGTCTTTGCCATTAGGTTGTATGTGCCAGTCATTTCTTTTATTGAGCCCCAAAAAGTGTTTATACTGTAAGTATTGTAATCCTTACATTCCAGCTGTGCGATTGTAATCTTCATCTTAGGTGTAGTTTTGATTTGACCAATGTGTTTAGTTTAGAAATTGCCATGTAAATTTGCTAATGCTAATAGGGAGCACATCTATGGACAATCCAATGTAAATTAGCATGGAGCTAGTGCGTTTTAAAATGTGGACCCTTTCTGTACTTTTGAGAACCAGCAGTCCGGCTGACTACTTGTTTACTACTTAGCCACGAAAGACCATGAATTGATTAACGTGGACCCCGACTTAAACAAGTTGAAAAACCTATTCGGGGGTTACCATTTAGTGGTCAATTTGTACGGAATATGTACTGTACTGTGCAATCTACTAATAAAAGTCTCAATCAATCAATCAAAGACAAAAGACACAACAAAAGACTTGTCCGTCATGGTGAAATGTTTAAGAACACAGTGTTGTCTGTTGTTTTTTTAAATGTTTAACTCTGCCAAAAAACAAAAGAAACAAATGTCCACTGCGAGAAGACACTAATTCTTTGGAGGCTTATATCAAATTAACTTTTTAATAATGTTATAAAAGTGTAATTACAGTAGGGATGCGTACCTTCACATTAAAAGCATATTAAATATATATAGTAAAATGTATATGCTTTTGTAGGTGTCAGTTGTTTATAGAACTCAGTGTGTTGCCATAGCCAGGAAGTAGTCTTTGCCATTAGGTTGTATATGCCAGTCGATTTTTTTTGTTTAGCCCCCAAAAAGTGCTCATACTGTAATTATTGCAATCCTTACATTCCAGCTGTGCAATTTCAATGTTCATCTTAGGTGTAGTTTTGATTTGACCAATGTATTTAGTGTAGAAATTGCCATGTAAATTTGCTAATGCTAATAAGTAACACATCATTGGGCAATCCAATGTAAATTAGCATAGAGCTAGTGCATTTTAAAATGTGGACCCTTTCTGTACTTTTGAGAACCATCTTTTGTGGTTTGTCGGCGTGCAAAAATGATAACATTACTTAAAGGAAGTCCGGCTGAGTACGTGTTTACTACTTAGCCACGAAAGACTAGCTTCATCACTAAATAACTATTTGATGTAGAAAACAGCGACATTATGACCACGATACTGAGAAATCGAATTAAACTAATTATAGAATTTTTAAATCAGTGTTTTCCCCCCAAAGAATGTGGATGCACTCTGATAGGGCCTCCGACAAGTAAGTCTAAATTTAAGTTGCCAAATGCAGTAGGAAGGGAATTTATATGGCCTCATTTGTTGCGGTTTACCCGACAGATGAAACGTGACAAAATAGAGGGGGTGAATTATCTACTTCAGCATTCAGATGGCAGCAGAGGCCTGGATATTTTAAAATGTGTTTTGTGGCATTTCCAACTTTGACCACAGCATCAGTTGCAATGTTAAGTTGCACTTTCCATTATTTTCATCAGGCTGCATTGTAA
Organism: Nerophis ophidion; assembly: GCF_033978795.1. Lineage (NCBI taxonomy): Eukaryota > Metazoa > Chordata > Actinopteri > Syngnathiformes > Syngnathidae > Nerophis > Nerophis ophidion. Next base: position 15,048,048 of record NC_084632.1, on the reverse strand, counting down.
AAGGAAATTTGCCAATTACAGTAGGAAGGGGATTCATATGGCCTCGTTTGTTGTGGTTTACCCGACACAAGAAAAGTGACATGTTAGCGAGGTGCATTGCCGACTTTAGCAATCAGATGGCAGCGGAGTGATGAATATTTTAAAATGTGTTTCGTGGCTATTCCAACTTTGACCACAGCATGAATTGCAATGTAGCATTGCACTTTCCATTATTTTCAGCAAACTGCATTACAAAATGAAATTTGCCAAAGACAGTAGGAAGGGGATTCATATGACCTTATTTGTTGTGGTTTATCCGATACATGAAACGTGACAAAATAGAGGGGGTGCATTATCTACATTAGCAATCAGATGGCAGCAGAGTGATGAATATTTTAAAATGTGTTTCGTGGCAATTCACAATTTGACCACAGCATCAATTGCAATGTAGCGTTGCATTTTCCATTATTTTCAGCAGACTGCATTACAAAATGAAATTTGCCAAACACAGTAGGAAGGGGATTCATATGACCTTATTTGTTGTGATTTACCCGACACATGAAACGTGACAAAATAGAGGGGGTGCATTATCTACATAAGCAATCAGATGGCAGCAGAGTGTTGAATATTTTTAAATGTGTTTTGTGGTATTTCCAACTTTGGCCACAGCATCAGTTGCAATGTAGCGTTGTACTTTCTAGTATTTTCAGCAGGCTGCATTGCAAAATTAAATTTGCCAAATACAGTAGGAGGGGGATTCATATGGCCTCGTTTGTCGCGGTTTACCCGACACAAGAAACGTGACAAATTAGGGGAGGTGCATTGCCGACTTTAGTCATCAGATGGTAGCAGAGTGTTGAATATTTTAAAATGTGTTTTGTGGCATTTCCAACTTTGGCCACCACATAAGTTGCAATGTAAAGATGCACTTTCCATTATTTTCAGCAGACTTCATTACAAAATTAAATTTGCCAAATATAGTAGGAAGAGGATTCATATGGCCTCGTTTGTTGCAGGTTACCCAACGCAAGAAACGTGACAAATTAGGGTAGGTGCATTGCCGACTTTAGTCATTAGATGGCAGCAGAGTGCTGAATATTTTATAATGTGTTTTGTGCCATTTCCAACTTTGGCAACTCCATCAGATGCAATGTAAAGTTGCACTTTCCATTATTTTAATCAGGCTGCATTGTAAAATGAAATTTGCCAATTACAGTAGGAAGGGCATTCATATGGCCTTATTTGTTGTGATTTACCCGACACATGAAACGTGACAAAATTGAGGGGGTGCATTATCTACATTAGCAATCAGACGGCAGCAGAGTGTTGAATATTTTAAAATGTGTTTTGTGGCATTTCCAACTTTGGCCACGGCATCAGTTGAAATGTAGCATTGTACTTTTTAGTCTTTTCAGCAGACTGCATTGCAAAATAAAATTTGCCAAATACAGTAGGAAGGGGATTCATATGGCCTCGTTTGTTGCTGTTTACCCGACACAAGAAACATGACAAATTAGGAGAGGTGCATTGCCGACTTCAGTCATCGGATGGCAGCAGAGTGTTGAATATTTTAAAATGTGATTTGTGGCAATTCCAACTTTGACCACAGCATCAGTTGCAATGTAAAGTTGCACTTTCCATTATTTTCAGCAGACTTCATTACAAAATGAAAATTGCCAAATATAGTAGGAAGGGGATTCATATGGCCTCGTTTGTTGCTGTTTACCCGACACAAGAAACATGACAAATTAGGTCAGGTGCATTGCCGACTTCATTCATTAGATGGCAGCAGAGTGCTGAATATTTTAAAATGTGTTTTGTGGCAATTCCAACTTTGGCCACAGCATCAATTGCAATGTAAAGTTGCACTTTCAATTATTTTCAGCAGACTTCGTTACAAAATGAAATTTGCCAAATATAGTAGGAAGGGGATTTATGTGGCCTCGTTTGTTGCAGTTTACCCGACACAAGAAACGTGACAAATTAGGGGAGGTGCATTGCCGACTTTAGTCATTAGATGGCAGCAGAGGGCCGAATATTTTAAAATGGGATTTGTGGCATTTCCAACTTTGGCCACTACATCATTTGCAATGTAAAGTTGCACTTTCCATTATTTTCAGCAGACTTCATTACAAAATGAAATTTGCCAAATATAGTAGGAAGGGGATTCATATGGCCTCTTTTGTTGCAGTTTACCCGACACAAGAAACGTGACAAATTAGGGGAGGTGCATTGCCGACTTTAGTCATTAGATGGCAGCAGAGTGCTGAATATTTTAAAATGTGTTTTGTGGCAATTCCAACTTTGACCACAGCATCAGTTGCAATGTAGCGTTGCACTTTCCATTATTTTCAGCAGACTTCATTACAAAATGAAATTTGCCAAATATAGTAGGAAGGTGATTCCTATGGCCTCGTTTGTTGCAGTTTACCCGACACAAGAAACATGACAAATTAGTTCAGGTGCATTGCCGACTTTGGTCATTAGATGGCAGCAGAGTGCTGAATATTTTAAAATGTGTTTTGTGGCAATTCCAACTTTGGCCACAGCATCAGTTGCAATGTAAAGTTGCACTTTCAATTATTTTCAGCAGACTTCGTTACCAAATGAAATTTGCCAAATATAGTAAGAAGGGGATTTATGTGTCCTCGTTTGTTGCAGTTTACCCGACACAAGAAATGTGACAAATTAGGGGAGGTGCATTGCCGACTTTAGTCATTAGATGGCAGCAGAGTGCCGAATATTTTAAAATGGGATTTGTGGCATTTCCAACTTTGGCCACTACATCATTTGCAATGTAAAGTTGCACTTTCCATTATTTTCAGCAGACTTCATTACAAAATGAAATTTGCCAAATATAGAAGGAAAGGGATTCATATGGCCTCGTTTGTTGCTGTTTACCCGACACAAGAAACGTGACAAATTAGGGGAGGTGCATTGCCGACTTTAGTCATTAGATGGCAGCAGAGTGCTGAATATTTTAAAATGTGATTTGTGGCAATTCCAACTTTGACCACAGCATCAGTTGCAATGTAGCGTTGCACTTTCCATTATTTTCAGCAGAACACACCTCCTCTCAGGGGAGATTCTCCCAGGAACGGGGCCATATGAATCCCTTACTTCCTGAGGATTGCCAAATCTGGCCGACAAAAGCATTTCTGACATACGGTTTTACAGAAAACTGCTCATTTATGAAGTACCGACACTGTGGGTGGCTGTAACATTTTTATTATTTATACTTTTATTTTGTTAATGATACTGGCCCTTATGGTGCTGAGAAAAATGATACCTCTAATTGAGGACCGCTGGTGTAAAAGTGCTGTACACGGACAGGGAAAATAGACCATAATTTGAAGTTTATCCCGGGTCTTTGCTTCATTGTAAGAGAAGCCAGTTTTAGTCAGGGTTGGGCTTCTTTTCCTACATTAAACAAACATGTTGAAGCAATCTGATCGCACATAATACAATTTGTACAGTTTTTTTTATTAACCTCATGTAATGTCAAACATCCAGAATAATAGGTTTTTTTTTTAAGTACAGCACAGTGCTGTGAAGGGCAGGTTTGCATGTTACACAGACACCTGTTCAAACAGAGCAAAGTAATACTGTAGCTTTAAAGGCCTACTGAAACCCACTACTACCCACCACGCAGTCTGATAGTTTATATATCAATGATGAAATATTAACATTGCAACACATGCCGATACGGCCTTTTTAGTTAACTAAATTGCAATTTGAAATTCCACGCGAAGTATCCTGTTGAAAACATCAGTATGATGACGTGTGCGTGTGACGTCTCGGGTTGTAGCGGACAAGCGAACATGGTTCCCGACCACATGCCAACCGGCAGGTTCTCGGTGGGAAAATGGTGGTGATAAGTCGGCTCTTACCGTAGACATGAGCGGAGCTTGCGTCGTTCCTCGTCATGCACCTGTCAAAAAGGCCTCTGCGTGGCTTCCCTCAGAGACACTGGCGGTCACCACACTTGTGGCCACACCCCTCCGACTTTCAGGTACGATAGTATAATCTTACTACAACACTAGTAAAACAATAAGCAGATAAGGGAATTTCCAGAATTATCCTAGTAAATGTGTCTAATAACATCTGAATCGCTCCCATTGCCTTGTCTTTTTTTTTTCTTTCTATATTATTCACTCTAACTTTCCTCATCCACAAATCTTTCATCCTCGATCAAATTAATGGGGAAATCGTCGTTTTTTCGGTCCAATTCGCTCTCGCTGCTGGTGGCCATGATTGTAAACAATGTGCGGATGTGAGGAGCTCCACAACCCGTGACGTCACGCGCACTTCGTCTGCTACGTCCGGTACAGGCAAGGCTTTTTTATTAGCGACCAAAAGTTGCAAACTTTATCGTCGATGTTCTCCACTATATCCTTTCAGCAAAAATATGGCAATATTGCGAAATGATCAAGTTTGACACATAAAATTGACCTGCTATCCCCGTTTGAATATCCCCGACCACATGTCAACCGGCAGGTTTCGGTGAGAAAATTGTGGTGATAAGTCGGCTCTTACCGTAGACATGAGCGGAGCTTGCGTTGTTCCTCGTCATGCACCTGTCAAAGAGGCAGCTGCGTGGCTTCCCTCAGAGACACTGGCGGTCACCACACCTGTGGCCACACCCCTCCGACTTTCAGGTACGATAGTATAATCTCACTACAACACTAGTAACACAATAAGCAGATAAGGGATTTTCCAATATTATTCTAGTAAATGTGTCTAATAACATCTGAATCGCTCCCACTGCCTTGTCTTTTTTTTTCTCTTTATTATTCACTCTAACTTTCCTCATCCACGAATCTTTCATCCTCGCTCAAATTAATGGGGAAATTGTCGCTTTTTCGGTCCAATTTGCTCTCGCTGCAGGTGGCCAAGATTGTAAAGAATGTGCGGATGTGAGGAGCTCCACAACCTGTGACGTCACGCGCACATCGTCTGCTACTTCCGGTACAGGCAAGGCTTTTTTATTAGCGACCAAAAGTTGCGAACTTTATCGTCGATGTTCTCTACTAAATCCTTCCAGCAAAAATATGGCAATATCGCGAAATGATCACGTATGACACATAGAATGGACCTGCTATCCCCGTTTAAATAAGAAAATTTCATTTCAGTAGGCCTTTAAACGAATTTACAGTTTGTTTTGACTAGTGTTGTCCCGATACTAAATTTACTAAAATCATTTTGATACTTTTTGGTACTTTTCTAAATAAAAGGGACCACCAAAAATTGCATTATTGACTTTATTTAAACAAAAAAATCTGAAGGTACAATAAACATATGTTTCTTATTGCAAGTTTGTCCTTAAATAAAATAGTGAACATCCAAGAAAACTTGTCTTTTAATATTAAGTAAACAAAGAAAAGCTACTAATTAGCCTGCCGACATATGCAGTAACATATTTTGTCATTTTCCATTGTATTATTTTGTCAAAATTACTAAGGACAAGTGGTAGAACATTATGGATTAATCTACTTGTTCATTTACTGTCAATATATGCTTACTTTCTTTTAACGTGTTCTATCTACACCTCTATTAAAATGTAATAATCACTTATTTTTCTGTTGTTTGGATGCTTTACATTAGTTTTGGATGATGCCACAAATTTGGGTATCAATCCGATACCAAGTCGTTACAGGATCAAACATTGGTGATATTCAAAGTTCTCATGTATCCAGGGACATATTTCCTGAGTTTATAAACATTATATTAATTTTTAAAAAAACGAAAGAAGATGTGATACCCAAAAATATCGCTAGATACGCTATTGTATTTGGTATCAGTACAGTGGATGTTAAGTGTAGATCCACCAATGCTGTTTGTTTACATTTTGATGCCGGTGAGCTATGTACGGTGTGTAGTAAAGCATGTTTAGCTAGTCCTCATCCTGCAAGGATGACACTGTGGAAGTCGCCTTCCAGTGGGTCCTCCAGACCACCAAGCATTTCCCTGCCAGCCCGTTTCATGGTGCGATACCGTTTTATTTTTCAACAAAAGGCTGTCGGTTGCTTTCCAGCAATTGTCTTTTTTGGCTTTGACAGGCACACTCTCTCCATCATGCCAGCTTCCCCCTCTTCTCCCCGGCTGCTGCTTAAACAGAGCGTCAGATGATTAGATAACAAGGCCCACCTGGGCCATCTACTCACCTGTCGCTGACTTCGAGGCCGGTCCTGGTACACCTCGCTTCAGTGCAGGCCCGCAAGCCACGCCCCTCTCCACATATACTTGTTAGAAACGTACTTTATTTGTCGCCATGGAGACAAGGATTAGTGATTTAGAAGTAGCTAAAACAGTGCCGACACTAGCTAGCCATGTCTTAAAGCACCTCTTCCTGTGGGTGTTTCACTGTTATTATGTCACCTTTATCTTTATTT
>NC_084632.1:14944177-15036677 GCF_033978795.1 Nerophis ophidion | reverse complement strand
GACATAGACTTACACCACTAGAAAGTGTTTTAAATATAGAAGAATCGTCATAGGTCCTCTTTAATACCAGTAATCCTTACAACCGTACTCACAAACACCTAAAACCGAAACAAAAATACCAAAGGATAAGTTATCCCCATGGATAACAAAACAAACATATTTATGCACATGTCAGTCCAAATGTCCTGTCCTACATTTCAACTGAAGAACTCCAGCTTGTCAGTGGGAGAGGAAGGATACCCGGGCTTCAAAACTTCAAAGGGATACAACGGGAAAGTTTGCTTACAAATTCCAAAAACACACATCCATAACCAGGAATAGACTTACATAACATCTCACAGGAGAGGAGAAGCCCATTTTCATATTATATTCGTATCATTTATCAAAATCAAGTTGCAAACTGGTTGATTTTCCACTTTGCAGATGGAAAACAATGTTGGCATTTTTTTTTTTTTGTGACGCCGCTCTTTATTTGCTGTCTGTCGCCGTGTTTGCCGTTCCACTCGACGTTTGTTGCCAAACATGAGATTGTGGGAGGAGAAACAGTAGTTCATTCCTCGTGTGACACGAGCAGCAACCTTTTTATGTATCAAAGTGATCGGTTATCTTTTTGAACTACGCAAAAATAATACTCCTATTTGTCTTAAAAAGGCATATTTCTAGATGATTTGTCTTTCTGAGAGACACGAGGTGGAATGCTTATTCGGTTGACGGTGGATGTTGTTCAACGTATTTGAAGTGAATGATTGAGAAGTTACTCAATAAACAATATACCTCTGATTATGTGGTTTAAAGGGGAACATTATCACAATTTCAAAAGGGTTAAAAACAATAAAAGTCAGTTCCCAGTGGCTTGTTGTATTTTTTGAAGTTTTTTTCAAAATGTTACCGTTCCCGGAATATACCTAAATCAAGCTTTAAAGTGCCTTATTTTCGCTATTTTCGAAACCACTATCCATTTTCCTGTGACATCACACAGTGCTGCCAATGTAAACAAACAATGGGAATACCACAGCAAGATATAGCGACATTAGCTCAGATTCAGACTCGGATTTCAGCGGCTTAAGCGAATCAACAGATTACGCATGTATTGAAACAGATGGTTGGAGTATGAAAGTATTGAAGAAGAAACTGAAGCTATTGAGCGAATAGCTATTGACGCTATTCATAGCCATAGCATGGCCGAATAGCTGCGTTAGCATCGCCGGTAAAATGTGCGGACCAAACGATCAGGACTTTCGCATTTTGTGATAATGGAGCAACTTAAATCCGTCGATTGGTAAGTGTTTTTTTCGCATTAAATGTGGGAGGAAGGAAACGTAATATAATTGCAAATGCATCTGCAGGTTATCCATACATCTCTGTGCCATGTCTGCTTTAGCACCGCCGGTAAATAGCATGTTAGCATCGATTAGCTGGCAGTCACGCCGCGACCAAATATGTCTGATTAGCACATAAGTCATCCATCCATCCATCCATTTCCTACCGCTTATTCCCTTTCGGGGTCGCGGGGGGGGGGGGGGGGGGGGGGGGGCTGGCGCCTATCTCAGCTACAATCGGGCAGAAGGCGCGGTACAGCCTGGACAAGTCGCCACCTCATCTCAACATCAACAAAACTTACCTTTGTGATTTTGTTGACTTTATCATTGCAAATGCATCCTCAGGTTATCCATACATCTCTGTGCCATGTCTGTCATCGCCGGTAAATAGCATGTTAGCATCGATTAGCGTAGCATGTTAGCATCGATTAGCGTAGCATGTTAGCATCGATTAGCTGGCAGTCACGCCGCAACCAAATATGTCTGATTAGCACATAAGTCAACAACAAAACTCCCCTTTGTGATTTCATTGACTTTATCGTTGCAAATGCATCTGCAGGTTATCCATACATCTCTGTGTCATGTCTGTCATCGCCAGTCAAATGTGAAGACACTTTGGTAGATTCAATGGGGGTCTGGCGGCAGACACTTTCGCATCTTTGGGCCAGTGGTGCAACTTGAATCCCTCCCTGTTAGTGTTGTTACACCCACCGACAACACACCGACGAGGCATGATGTCTCCAAGGTTCCAAAAAATAGTCGAAAAAACGGAAAATAACAGAGCTGAGACCCATTGTTTACAATGTGTTGAAAATGAAAATGGCGGCTGTATTACCTCGGTGACGTCACGTTCTGACGTCATCGCCACCAGAGCAATAAACAGAAAGGCGTTTAATTCGCCAAAATTCACCCATTTAGAGTTCGTAAATCGGTTAAAAATATATATGGTCTTTTTTCTGCACCATCAAGGTATATATTGACGCTTACATAGGTTGGGTTATAATGTTCCCCTTTAAAGGGTTGGATTTTTCTATAAATAGGTTTCTGCCAGTGATCATACTAATTTTATCCAATCCATCCATCCATCCATTTTCTACCGCTTATTCCCTTTCGGGGTCGCGGGGGGCGCTGGCGCCTATCTCAGCTACAATCGGGCGGAAGGCAGGGTACACCCTGGACAAGTCGCCAACTCATCGCAGGGCCAACACAGATAGACAGACAACATTCACACACTAGGGCCAATTTAGTGTTGCCAATCAACCTATCCCCAGGTGCATGTCTTTGGAAGTGGGAGGAAGCTGGAGTACCCACAATCTTTTTCATGATATGTTGACTGACACCAGTGATTCTTAAACTGTGGCACACGGACTCTATCTATTGGTACACTAAAGAATCACTGGATTCAAGTACAGTGTTTTATTTTCCTATATTCATACACAGTGTTACTGTTCAAACTGTGTGTAATGTTACGGAGGCCAAGATATTAAATATACTTTTTAAATAAAACCTCTGTCTAGTTTTTAATGAATACTTAGGCCTACTAAACTACAGTTAATGTTGGTCATTATGGTGGTACTTGGAGAGCCTCGTTTTTTTCTGAGGTGAAAAAAAGTTTGAGAACCACTGATTTAAGCCAGTGTTTTTCAACCACTGTGCCACGGATACTTGCCAGCCCTCTGGATTTTCCCGGGAGACTCCCGAATTTTAGAGCCACTCCCGAAAATCTCCCGGGGCAACCATTCTCCCGAATTTCTCCCGATTTCCACTCGGGCAACAATATCGGGGGCGTGTGTTTATTCCAGCCGGCACGTTAACACACTGACACACAACATCCGGATTCCCATCATGCATTGCTTCAAAACTACAGCAAGTAGTAATGTCCAAAAACATAACAGAGGCGAAGCAGAAGAACGAAGAAGAGACATGGCGAAGACGAGTAAGAAGAAGTAGTAAGCTTGCAAGTTACGAAATGATTGGAAAAAATAATTTCAGTTCATCCAGGACAGCTCGAAGGGGAAGGGGTATGTACATCTGATATCTCCATTGAACACGATGGCCGAACGGATATACTCATTCCTTAACGGATATATAGCCCTGCGATTGTAGCTGAGATAGGCACCAGCGCCCCCCGCGACCCCAAAAGGGAATAAGCGGTAGAAAATGGATGAATGGATATATACATATATGTATATATACATATATATATATATATATATATACATATATATATATATATATATATATATATATATATATATATATATATATATATATATATATATATATATATATATATATATATATATATAGGGATGGATACCCTTCATATTTAAAGCGAATGTTCGGAACATTTGGGCGTTTTCATGTGTTAGTAAATCTTTTTTTATTATAACTTTTAACATGGAGCCGACAGTTGTTATATCTTGTTTTCCTACACTTCCGAGTCTCATTAGCAAGTATGCATTGGTTTCAGTTTGTCCTAGTGGCTGTAGTCAGGGAGTAGTCTTTGTCATCAAGGTCAATGTGCCGGTCTTGTCTTTTGTTGATCCCTACAAAGTGTTTATACTTCAAGAATTCTACTTATTACATCCCTGCCGTTTGGCGGTAACTTGCATCTTCGTTGTAGTTTTCCATCCATCCATTTTCTACCGCTTATTCCCTTTTGGGGTCGCGGGGGGCGCTGGCGCCTATCTCAGCTACAATCGGGCGGAAGGCGGGGTACACCCTGGACAAGTCGCCACCTCATCGCAGGGCCAACACAGATAGACAGACAACATTCACACTCACATTCACACACTAGGGCGAATTTAGTGTTGCCAATCAACCTATCCCCAGGTGCATGTTTTTGGAAGTGGGAGGAAGCCGGAGTACCCGGAGGGAACCCACGCATTCACGGGGAGAACATGCAAACTCCACACAGAAAGACCCCGAGCCTGGATTTGAACCCAGGACTGCAGGAACTTCGTATTGTGAGGCAGACGCACTAACACCTCTGCCACCGTGAAGCCCCGTTGTAGTTTTAATGACCAAATTTCATGTACAGTGGGGCAATAAAGTATTTAGTCAGCCACCGATTGTGCAAGTTCTCCCACTTAAAATGATGACAGAGGTCTGTAATTTTCATCACAGGTACACTTCAACTGTAAGAGACAGAATGTGAAAAAAAAATCCAGCAATTCACATTGTAGGAATTTTAAAGAATTTGTTTGTAAATGATGGTGGAAAATAAGTATTTGGTCAACCATTCAAAGCTCTCACAGATGGAAGGAGGTTTTGGCTCAAAATCTCACAATACATGGCCCCATTCATTCTTTCCTTAACACGGATCAATCGTCCTGTCCCCTTAGCAGAAAAACAGCCCCAAAGCATGATGTTTCCACCCCCATGCTTCACAGTAGGTATGGTGTTCTCGGGATGCAACTCAGTATTCTTCTTCCTCCAAACATGACAAGTTGAGTTTGTACCAAAATGGATAAATGGATGATACAGCAGAGGTTTGGGAGAATGTCATGTGGTCAGATGAAACCAAAATAGAACTTTTTGGTATAAACTCAACTCGTTGTGTTTGGAGGAAGAAGAATACTGAGTTGCATCCCAAGAACACCACACCTACTGTGAAGCATGGGGGTGGAAACATTATGCTTTGGGGCTGTTTTTCTGCTAAGGGGACCGGACGATTGATCCGTGTTAAGGAAAGAATGAATGGGGCCATGTATCGTGAGATTTTGAGCCAAAACCTCCTTCCATCAGTGAGAGCTTTGAATGGTTGACCAAATACTTATTTTCCACCATAATTTACAAAACAATTCTTTAAAATTCCTACAATGTGAATTCCTGGATTTTTTTTTTTCACATTCTGTCTCTCACAGTTGAAGTGTACCTTTGATGAAAATTACAGACCTCTGTCATCATTTTAAGTGGGAGAACTTGCACAATCGGTGGCTGACTAAAACATTTTTTCCCCACTGTGTATGACATATCTAATGTAAATTAGCATTGAGCTAGCACGTTTTAAAAAGCAAAGCCTTACTGTATTTTTTACTGTAACAGTTTTCTATCAGGCATGATTGCTTTGTTGGCATGGACAATTGCAACATTACCTGTAAATATTACGTATATAAGTCATATTTTATATCGCTATATTTAGTCTATTTATACCAGCATTGTCTTTTCCATCCTTACACTTTGGAACAATTTCCCTTGCGGATCATTAAAGTTTGTCTAAATCTAAGTCTAAATAGGCCTATTTGTTCACCAAATGCTCGAGCCAGTGTCAAGTCTGCAACCGGACATGACGTTAAGTGCAACAAACATTTAAAAATATGGTGTCATTTAATCTTACCTGAATAAGCAACCCCTATTACCGACATAATTCTGTATTAAATTTACCACCCATCCCTACTGAGCATTGCTTAACAAAAAAATAATAATAATTTTCAGTATTATTTGCAAGTGCCCCAAGTCTGATCCTCCTGGCTACTACCTCAGGAAGAGATTAAACGTCTTGCATTTGATCGATGTTCTGCTGAGTTGAGAGGAAGCAACAAGTGTGTGAGTATGCGTGTGAAGGGGGGTACGCGGGGTTGGGCTGCTGGTTATTTTAAAACGGACCTGGCGGAAATGTGTCCTGGCCCAAAGAGGATGCAGATAATATTGTGATTTTGCACGCACAAACACACTCACGCTTACTGTACTTAACGGGTATGTTTACATCGTGTGCCTGTGAAGATTAATTAATGACTAACATAGGAAGGAGGTGATTAAGTGCAGCCATATTTACTTGATATACTGTGGAATTATGGCATCATCATACCAGATTTGCATCGTTTACATTGAATTTCTACTTCTTTGACATATTTGTGTATACAAAGAGATGTTTAAAAGATGTTTTTTTTTCTTAACTCTCATTATTTGTGTTAATCTTTATTATATCAATATACACTATATTGCCAGAAGTATATGGCCACCTGCCTTTACTCACACTGCAAAAAGTCAGTGTTCAAAAACAACAACAAAAAAATACAAAAATTAGGGGTATTTTATTTGAACTAAGTGAAATTATCTGAACAAGAAAATTTTGCTTGTCAAGACTTTTTAAAACAAGTAAAATTAGCTAACCTCAATGAACCTAAAAACACCTTAAAATAGATATATTCTCACTAATAACAAATGCACTTTTGGTAGAAAAAAAGAGACCTTTTTGCTCAATATTTTGTAAAATATTCTTAAATTAAGTCAATTCTAGTGCCATTATCTTGCTTGAAGTAAGAATGTATTACTCTAAAAAAATAGTTTTATACTTGTGAGTATTGATGACACCGCTTTGCAACAGTTGATATTCTAGTTTCAAGGATGTTTTACTCAATATAGGTCATAAAATCTCAGCTACAAGCTGTAATATCTTATCTTACTGACATTATTTAGGACCAAAACCCTTAAAACATAAAATCTGCTTGGTAAGAAGAGTTATCTTATCAGACAGAAAATAAGCATATATATATATGTATATATAAATGTATATATACACATACATATATATACATACATACATATACATATATATGTATATATATATAATTGTATATATACATACACATGTATATACGTGTATATATATACATATATCTATATATATATATGTATATACATAAATGTGTATATATATATATATATATATATATATATATATATATATATATATATATATATATATATATATATATATATATATATATATACATATATCTTGATTGGATTATCCAGAGAATAGTGCTCGATACCGTGGTAGAGCGCAATATGTAGGTGTGGGAAAAAATCACAAGACTACTTCATCTCTACAGAACTGTTTCATAAGGGGTTCCCTCAATCATCAGGAAAATCTCCTGATGATTGAGGGAACCCCTTAAGAAACAGTTCTGTAGAGATGAAGTAGTCTTGTGATTTTTTCCCCACACCTACATATATACATATATATATATATACATATTTTTATATATATTTACACATATATATATACATATTTTTATATATATTTACACATATATATATATATATATATTCTTTTTTTTTTTACAAGCAATTTTTGATTTTTGTTATTGGATTAAGAATCGTTCCAAATAAGAATTGTAATTAATATGAATGTTAGTATTTTTTTTCTAACACCCCTTCCGGCTGGCCTTTGTTACATACAGTATGTGTGGTTTCCTGACGCCTTAAGAGCTGCGCTGGGCAGTGAGTAAACAGGTCAGGGCTCGTTGCTCAATAAATATGGAATGAGTTTGCCGTTCCGAGCTGTAATCCATAAAATTACCACTGTTACATATGTCACCCGTGACCTTGGGTCTGAAGTCACAGGCTCCAGGCTTGGGCTAAGAACTTAGAAGCTATGGAGGCTGCAGCTCATTTCAATCAATGATCATCAATCAATGTTTATTTATATAGCCCTAAATCACAAGTGTCTCAAAGGTCTGCATAAGCCACAACGACATCCTCGTTTCAGATCCCACGTTTATGCTGTTTTTAAATGTAGGTGGCTCATATTCTTAGTTGGTCCATGTGCTCTTTTTGCTTTGTCTTGAAAGAAGGCTTTAAATAAAGTTAGCGTCGGGGATTTCCCTCGCTCTAAAATTACTCTTGGTTTCCCTTTTTAGGAGTTAAAGGTCTTCACGTGTGGTCTCACCTGATCGAGACCCGTTAATATCACAGCTGGACGGTGGTGAACTCTGTGGTCAGTGCCAAAGCGGGAATACAAACTCCACCGTGTTTCACTCTACAATGTGTTTTTATTCACCGCCATTGAGGTGAAAGGTTTCGTGTTCATCTTGTATGTCCAAAAAGCCATGGCGGGTGTTTCCTTGTCCGCCAACCTCCTACCGACCACCAACTCTTCATATCCAGCCCCGTGTCATAAGTTCTGGTTGAACCTCAATGTTTTCTCAGGGTGGTTGGTTACACTCTTCTCCTCCCACAGGTTGCTCGACCATTACAGGGGAAGAGGCTTGCTAAATATGTTTCCCATTTTGAAAAGTCAAGTCTTTTGCCCTCCTGCCTTACCACCCAAGCGCTGAAGTGCCTCCCCAGCCAAATGATAAGGGCCAAATCTCAACAATTTGACATCCATCCATTTTCTACCGCTTATTCCCTTTCGGGGTCGCGGGGGGCGCTGGCGCCTATCTCAGCTACAATCGGGCAGAAGGCGGGGTACACCCTGGACAAGTCGCCACCTCATCGCAAGGCCAACACAGATAGACAGACAACATTCACACTCACATTCACACACTAGGGCAAATTTTTAGTGTTGCCAATCAACCTATCCCCAGGTGCATGTCTTTGGAAGTGGGAGGAAGCCGGAGTACCCGGAGGGAACCCACGCATTCACGGGGAGAACATGCAAACTCCACACAGAAAGATCCCGAGCCTGGATTTGAACCCAGGACTGCAGGACCTTCGTATTGTGAGGCAGACGCACTAACCCCTCTGCCACCGTGAAGCCCACAATTTGACATCACAGGATTTAAAAATGTTTTTAGAATGAACTGCTTAAGTACCTTTAGAGTGGAAAAACAGGTTGCCTCTATATATATATATATATATATATATATATATATATATATATATATATATATATATATATATATATATCGAGGCAACCTGTTTTTATAAATATAAATATATATATATATATATATATATATATATATATATATATATATATATATATATATATATATATATATATATATAAATATATATATATACTCATACATGCCAACCCTTCCGATTTTCCCGGACTCACAAATTTCAGTGCCCTTCCCGAAAATCTCCCAGGTTAACCATTCTCCTGAATTTCTCCCCATTTCCACCCGGACGACAATATTGGGGGCGTGCCTTAATGGCACTGCCTTTAGCGTCCTCTACAACCTGTCGTCTCGTCCTCTTTTCCTACATAGAAATAACGTGCCAGCCCAGTCGCATGATATATGCGGCTTTTACAGACACGCGCACAAGTGAATGCAAATGCATATTTGTTCAACAGCCATACAGGTCACACTGAGTGTGGCCGTATAAACAACTTTAACACTGTTACAAATATGCGCCACACTGTGAACACGCAACCAAACAAGAATAACGAACACATTTCGGGAGAACATCCGCACCGTAACACAACATAAACAC
Organism: Nerophis ophidion; assembly: GCF_033978795.1. NCBI lineage: Eukaryota > Metazoa > Chordata > Actinopteri > Syngnathiformes > Syngnathidae > Nerophis > Nerophis ophidion. The sequence continues at coordinate 15,027,183 of NC_084632.1, read as the reverse complement.
AACAGAACAAATGCCGAGAACCCCTTGCAGCACTAACTCTTCCGGGACGCTACAATATACCCCCACCACCACCAAAAAGTAATAATTAACGTTTTACTCATGCACTTTCTCTTGCTACTTCAAGGCTCGAATGTTTGATTCATTCATTATTGTTATTTTATTTGCAAATGTATTATTATCCTGTGGAAAAAGTTTATTTTGATATTTACCTCAGAGGGCTGCAAATAGAAAAGAGGCATTCAATTTTTATTAATTTTATTTGATATGCCATTGATATTTTTGGATTATTATTATTTTTTATTTCAAATTTGATTTTGCATGTCACTATAAAGTTATATCAGCTTTGCTTGTTCAATATTCATACTTGTTCAACAGCAATACAGGTCACACTGAGGGTGGCCGTATAAACAACTTTAACACTGTTACAAATATGCGCCACACTGTGAACCCACACCAAACAAGAATAACAAACACATTTCGGGAGAACATCCGCACCGTAACACAACATAAACACAACAGAAAAAACTCTTCCGGGACGCTACAATACCACCTGACGTCCACTGCATCCGGTCTCCCCTAAGGGGGGGGGGGGGGGGGGGGTCACTCACATCTGCGGTCCTCTCCAAGGTTTCTCATCGTCATTCTCATTGACATCCCACTGGGTAGTGAGTTTTTCTTTGCCCTTATGTGGGATCTGAACCGAGGATGTCGTTGTGGCTTGTGCAGCCCTTTGAGACACGTGTGATTTAGAGCGGTAGAAAATGGATGGAAGTCACTTATAAACTTACAAAGTTTGTGAATAAATAGATATGATCAAAATAGAATCAATTTTACGGAGATTCTCGAGCCATTTTGAAAGATAAATAGGAAGCCAGCCACGATCGCATAACATACGTAGAGCTAGGAACCGTAGATCCCTCATCACCAACAACAGTGCAAATCATGCAGACTTTGTGAAAGCCAACAACGATTACTTTGGGGAAAAAAAAATGATTATTACGATGAAGAGTTTTGGTCAGAGTTTGACTGAGAAACATTTAGACAACTCAAGCCAAATGCCATCCCAAAAATTAGGTGTAGAGGAGAAAGACTTAGTCGGAAACTGAGGAAAAACGGAAAAAAAGAAAAGCAGTCCGGCCGCTAAAAAAAAGAGAAAAAAATAAGGTAAGCCGCTAGTATTCTATTTTGCGTCCTCTTCTACTGATGTTTTCCACAGCCCGCAGCTAAGACCTTGTCAGGAATTGACTCCTTCTATTCGACTTTAGGTTGAATAGAAGGTTGAAGTCCGACATCGGAGGCTAATTCTCCTTCGGCTTCTTCGTCAGGAGAATCTGAATGCAAAATCTCCTACTTAGAACTTAAATTATGTTGTCTTGAAAAGATGCCATGTTTGTCCAAACTAGTATAAAATTTACTAAAAAATGATATATTTCCACATTCTTTTATAAATACGTTTTTGTTAACCATATCAGTTTTGAAGTAATTATGGACTAATGTGATGAAAATATGCAATTAAGTGATCAGAATAATAGTTTTGCATTATCCACAGTGTCTTTGAGAAGAAATGGGCTGCAGTTCTGTAGATGTTACACCAAGAAGAGGACAAATTGGATGACTCAAAACCAAGATTGCCAGATTCATTTTCAGAAGCAAAAAACAGAGAGTACTTGCACGGGAAATTCAATTGAGTTTTTTGTTGGCGACTTTTTAGTAAATAGGAAAATGTCCTGGAAAATAAGGGGAAGAGTGGAAACCCTGGTCTGTGTTTTATTTGATGTGTTTTATTCACCTTGAGTATTTTACATTAATTAATCAATGTTTATTTATACAGCCCTAAATCACAAGTGTCTCAAAGGGCTGCACAAGCCACAACGACATCCTCGGTTCAGAGCCCACATAAGGGCAAGGAAAAACTCACAACCCAGTGGGATGTTAATATGAATGATTATGAGAAGCCTTCGAGTGGACCGTATATGTGGGTGACCCCCTCTAGTAATGTCGAGTAAGTCTAGCATAGGAGTCGGCAACTTAAAATGTTGAAAGAGCCGTATTGGACCAAAAATATAAACACAAATCTGTCTGGAGCCGCAAAAAATTAAAAGCCATATTATATACAGATAGTGTGTCATGAGATATACATTAAATTAAGAGGACGTAAAGGAAACTAAATGAGCTCAAATATAGCTACAAATGAGGCATAATGATGCAATATGTACATATAGCTAGCCTAAATAGCATGTTAGCATCGATTAGCTTGCAGTGACCAAATATGCCTGACTAGCCCTCCACACAAGTCAATAACATCAACAAAACTCACCTTTGTGCGTTCATGCACAACGTTAAAAGTTTGGTGGACAAAATGAGACAGAAAAAGACAACACACAGTCTCCAATATTTTCACAAAAAAAAAAAAAGTCATATTTTTGGTTTGTTTAATAGTTAAAACAAATTTACATAAATGCAATCAGTTGATAAAACATTTTCTTTTACAATTATAAAAGCTTTTTTAAAAAAAATCTACTACTATGCTTGCATGTCAGCAGACTGGGGTAGATCCTGCTGAAATCCTATGTATTGAATGAATACAGAATCGTTTTGAATCGGAAAAATATCGTTTTTGAATCGAGAATCGAATCGAATCGGAAAAATGAATATATTATCGAATCATGACCCCAGGAATCGATATTGAATCAAATCGTGGGACACCCAAAGATCCACAGCCCTAATATATATATATATATATAGGCCCTGTGATGAGGTAGTGACTTGTCCAGAGTGTACGCCGCCTTCCACCCGTTTGGAGCTGATATAGGCACCAGTGCCCCCCGCGACCTCAAAGGTAATAAGCGGTAGAAAATGGATTGCTTAATTTCAGCCTACATCACAAAAAGTGGCACAAAACACTACTAGAAAGTCGGAAAAAGTTATGCATGTAAACAGACTACGGTGTGTTCAAGGAACGGCAAAATTAGTAGGACAAAATGGCGCTAGCCATATACTCGAATCAGTGAAACTTGTTTCATGTAAATAGTGTGCTTTATAACAATTAGGGAGGTTTGTGTCATGTTTGTCCTCCTACAGAAACTATATTTAAACATAAAATATATTTTTTCGATTTTTTTTCCCCTCATCTTTTTCCATTTTTCATACATTTTTGAAAAAGCTCCAGAGAGCCACTAGGGCGGCGCTAAAGGCTCTAGAGCCGGGAGTTGCCGACCCCCGGTCTAGCATATTATGTTAGTCCATAGTGGATCTAACATAATAGTCAGAGTCCAATCCATAGTGCGCCCAGTCGAAGACCATCCTGAGCGGAGACGGGTCAGCGGCGCAGAGATGTCCTCAACCCACCCCGGGTCCCGACTCTGGACAGCCAGCACTTCATCCATGGCTACCGAACTTTGCCCCCCCTTCCACAAGAGAGAGGGGGGCAGAAAAGAAAAGAAACGGCAGATCAACTGGTCTAAAAAGGGGGTCTATTTAAAGGCTAGAATATACAAATGAGTTTTAAGATGGGACTTAAATGCTTCTACTGATTTACATCAAAGGGATTTTTGCCAATTTTCAAGAGGTTGACGGCTATGAACTGAATCGAGCAGTTCCATTGCAGAAATCAGTGAGTGTGTTCCAAAAATTTAAGCGAGAAGTCTACTCGTTTGATCAACTTTCGATACAAGCTGTGTCAACGTCACAGGTGGGATCGGTAGGTTTATGCAGACCAAAACATTTCCACTGTCAATGATCCGTTGGAAGTAGAATCATGGCCTTGGGCTCTTTTGAAAGCCTACAAGTTGAATTTATCTCCCCAGCAGCCAGAAATGGTTCTGACCCTGAAGAATAAGAGTTTGAATACACAGAAAAGAAGATTGTTTTTTTTTATTGGACTATACAGTAATGTGCATTTAGAATACTGTTAGGCAGGGCTGTTCATCTAATCTTTCACATGGGCCACATTTCCAGAGAGCTAGGGACCAGGAACTCTGATTCTCTCTTCACTATTATTCTTACTGTGCATGTTCCTGAGGATTTGATGTCGTGTGGGATTTGGCCAGTTGACGTAGTATTAGATGGTAACAGGTGTGGACGCCTGTACAACACACTGGTCTGCTTGGAGTCACCCTAGCAAGACTAACGGCCAGCCATTTTGCTAAATAGAGTCCAGTGACGTTTTTCCGTCGACTGCCAATATTCTTCGCCGATGTTCTGGCACGAAGTGCTCCCCATTGGAATTCATGTACCCTCTGTATCAGATGGTAGGGAACTTATGGCTTTAGAGCCAGATGTGGCTCTTTTGATGACTGCATCTGGCTCTCAGATAAATCCGAGCTGACACTGCTTGACACGATAAGTAATGAACAATTCCGCTTGTAATCAGTGTTAAAAGTAACGTTCAAAATATAAAACATTCTCGTACATTTTAATACATCCGTCCGTTTTCTACCGCACCTGTTCAAGAAGTTGCGTTAATGGTAAAAAGTTATTTAATTATTATTGATTAGTGTGGGGCTTGTCCTCCTGGGGTTTCTTCAGACCACCAAGCACCGACATGAGAGGTTGTTTCAGGGTTACAATATTGTTTTATTTTTCAATAAGTCTCTCAGTTGCTTTCCAGCAATTGTCTTTTTCTCTTTCGTTCTCGCTCGCACTCTGGCTCCAGCCCCAACCCCGTCTCTCCTCCTGGCTGCTGCTTATAACAGAGCGACAGGTGATTAGATAACAAGGCCCAGGTGGGCCGTCTACACACCTGTCGCTGATTTCGAGGCTGGTCCTGGCACACCCGGCTTCGCTGCAGGCCCGCAGGCCACACCCCCTCCACAGTTAGCTTCAGAATAACAATGTTATTACAGAGAATAACAGACTTATTATACTCTATAAATGTTGGTTTTACTTAAAAATGTACGTGATTAGTTGTGTTCAGTGTAAAAAAAATATCATATGACTCTTACGGAAATAACTTTTAAAATATTTGGCTTCTTGGTTCTCTCACCCAAAAAGGTTCCCGACCCCTGCTCTGTATGAACAGAGAATGCGGAAATGCAACTTCGCATTGACAAACTCTTGAATGTAAGTAAAATCGTTCCTCTAAATATCGCTATATATTTTGTATTTTGGTATTTAATATACATGTTGCATCAAACATATATCAACCAGGTAGCCCGTAAGGACCAGATGAGGTCCCTTCAAACCCAAGTTTCTCCTTGAGCAGATCTTTGCAATTTCTTTAAGAGGCTAGTTGATCAATTTGAATGTTTTTGATTTTGGAGAGCAGTGCAAAAAGGGGCTCCAATAAAGTTAAGACAAGACCAGACAAAGAAGCAAATGAGAGGGAAAGTGTCCACCTTGAGAGTCTGATAGGAACTACACAAACTCAAAGATTGGTCTTTATATCAGATGTGGGCCACATGCTTTTCAATCTGGCACACCGGACATTCCAAAATACTGTTTTTAGATCTTTAAGATGTAAAGTGTAGCTGCCATAATGAGATGCAGTGATGTTTTCTAATTACCGTAAGTCTTGAACTATACAAAGTATTTCAATGGCTGGAATCTGCACTTTTGCATGATATACTAGTTACTATGGTAATTTAAGTCGCAGCAGCTCAGACGAGGCACCAAGCAGTGTGGGTTTCCAGAGCGACCAGCCTGAAATGTGTATGTCAGGGACAGACGCGGAAAGATATTTGTACAACAAAGTTCTAAAGCTTAGTGATACATCAGATATATCAGATTGCAGATGTTTTTTTTGTTTTTTTTTACCTTTCACGTTCATATTTCGCTATGTTTGTTGCATTTTTGTTGCATTTCACTTGGTTGTAAAATATGTCGATTGGCGTTCATGTGTTGTCAATATTCAATGTTTTATCGTTCATAGTCAATATTGTAAATCCCACATTCTTTCATGTACATTCTGCCTGTCTCATTCAGTAAAAAAATTTAAAATTCCAATCGTTTTTTTTTTAAGGCGGTCTGTCATAACGTTTTTAGGTTTCAATCAGACATTATTGTGAGGTTTTGTATTATTGTTCCTAAAAATAGGATCTAAGCACACATACTGCACGGCAGATTATCACAGTTTATATATATAGGTTAAAGTACCAATGATAGTCACACAGACATACACATGCACACTAGGTGTGGTGAAATTATCCTCTGCACTTGACCCATCACCCTTGGTCACCCTCTGGCAGGTGAGGGGAGCAGTGAGCAGCAGCAGTGGTCGCGCCCGGGAATCATTTTGGTGATTTAACCCCCAATTCCAAGCCTTGATGCCTAGTGTCAAGCAGGGAGGTAATGGGTCCCATTTTTATAGTCTTTGGTATGACTCGGCCGGGGTTTGAACTCACAACCTACCAATCTCAGGGCGGACATCTACATCCATATCTATATCTATATATCTATATCTTTATACAATGTGTATATGTGTGTGTGTGTATATATGTATGTGTGTGTGCGTGTGTTTGTTTACATATGAATACATATGTGTGTATATGTACAGTATATATAGATAGATAGATATACCTGTGGAGAGGCGGAGCCGGCAGTCTGACAGACAGGCAGGGCACGCCGGAGCCCGGCCCAAGATGGGGCGAGGAGGCGGGGACGGTGAGCAAGCGGCGAGGCGGGGCGTGCCGGGAGTGACGCCACAAACGAGATCAGGTGTGTGGCTCGCGCACCTGTACACGATTAACGCATCTCCTCTCACTGTATAAAAGGGGAGAAGGAGGAGAAAACGGGGCTGGTTATGGTGCGGAGAGAGAAAAACATACAACGACGGAGACGGAGCGCGAGTGTCAGACTGAGGTACGTGCTGCTGAAAAGCAGACGGCGAAGCGAACAACAGAGGGAGACGGGAGACGCAGCGGAAGAGCGACCCGACCGCAGACGAGCTTGTGTTGAAAAATAAAGCAAGTCAAACCTGCTCAAAATCATGCCCTTCCTTGGTGGTCCATGGAACCCGCAAGACGACGGCTTGAGACCGTCACAATATCGTTCCCCAAATTTCTCCGAATATGGTGCAGAGTCAAAATAATTGCCCAGGCTTTCTTTAGATACACTATACACCATACTATTACATAACAACTTTATTTATAAAGCCCTTTAAAAACAACCACAGTTGAAGAACAAACGGCTGTACACCATAAAGAAATAGAGGCAAAGGAGGGACTAAAAAATATTGTTTAAAACAGAAGTAAAATATGTACAATGTTAGCTATGTTCTTTTATTATTGAATTACAATTATATAATGTCCCATTCACAGCTAAACCCAAACATAGAGAATAATTCTGAGTAATGATCAATTTTGGAAACATTTTTTTTATTATTTTTTCCATATTCGTGCAACCCTACCATGGCCCTATATTAACGATGTTTCAGTTTTGTCGCCCTTCCACAAATGGAAAATTCTTACCGAATTTCCACACTTTTTCCTTGTGTTGAAAAATAAAGCAAGTCAAACCTGCTCAAAATCATGTCCTTCCTTTGTGGTCCATGGAACCCGCAAGACGGCGGCTTGAGACCGTCACAATATCGTTCCCCAAATTTCTCCGAATATGGTGCAGAGTCAAAATAATTGCCCAGGCTTTCTCTAGATACACTATATACCATACTATTCAATAACAACTTTATTTATAAAGCCCTTTAAAAACAACCACTGTTGAAGAACAAAGGGCTGTACACTACAAAGAAATAGAGGCAAAGGAAGGACTAAAAAATATTGTTTAAAACAGAAGTAAAATATGTACAATGCTAGCTATGTTCTTTTATTATTGAATTACAATTATATGATGTGACATTCACAGCTATACCCAAACATAGAGAATAATTCTGAGTAATGATCAATTTTGGAAAAATGTTTTTTATTATTTTTTCCATATTCGTGCAACCCTACCATGGCCCTATATTAACGATGTTTCAGTCTTGTCACCCTTCCACAAATGGAAAATTCTTACCGAATTTCCTCACTTTTTCCTTGTGTTGAAAAATAAAGCAAGTCAAACCTGCTCAAAATCATGTCCTTCCTTGGCTGTCCATGGAACCCGCAAGACGACGGCTTGAGACCGTCACAATATCGTTCCCCGAATTTCTCCGAGTATGGTCCGGAGTCAAAATAATTGCCCAGGCTTGCTTTAGATACACTCTATACCATACCATACCCTACCAACTTTATTTATAAAGCCCTTTTAAAACAACCACAGTTGAAGAACAAACTGCTGTACACCATAAAGAAATAGAGGCAAAGGAGGGAGTAAAAAATATCGTTTAAAACAGAAGTAAAATACACATTGAAACAATGTGTACATATGTATAATATTAGTTATGTTATTTTATTATTTCATTACAATTTACATGATGTCACATTCACACCTATACCCAAACATAGAGTATAATTCTGAGTAATGATAAATCTCGGAAAAAATACAAATCTTCATTGTTTTGTCCATATCCGTGCAACCCTACGACGGCCCTATTTACGATGTTTCAGTTTTGTCACAAATGGAAAATTCTTACCGAATTTCCTCACTTTTTCCATTCTAAATTGGGTTTTCTTAGATGTTACATATGAAAAAATGTCCACAAGCAACAGTGTATGGAATTTTTTGATTGTGCTCATCAGAATTACAGACGCAGGAGATAACCTGAGGTCGAACGTGAGTTGGCTTTACCAGCCGCCGTGTCAGTGACCTACAACATCACAGCTTGCGGTGCGGTGGTGCACTTCTCATATCAGATGAAGGAAGTCAATTAATTCATAAATACTTGAGCATGTTTACAGTAAGGTGAGGGGAAGATGGCTATTGATTGATCCCACTAACACAACATCCCCAGCCTCCTTCCGACTGGGGAGGCTTAATGAAGCAGAAGCTTTTCTTAACCAAGAATAATGCGAATGGGAAAGAGAAAATAACAATGATTTCCACCCTCTGTGAAGCGGAAAAAAGACACATTTGTATCAAAGGGGCTGTAATGAGAGTGGCTTTTATTTCAGTGCACGATAAAAAATGATGACTTTCACATAAAAAAAAAAAAAAGCCATTTAAAGGCCTACTGAAACCCACTACTACCGACCACGCAGTCTGATAGCGTATATATCAATGATGAAATATTAACATTGCAACACATGCCAATACGGCCTTTTTAGTTTACTAATTTACAATTTTAAATTTCCCGCAGTGTTTCATGTTAAAAACGTCGCGTGACGTTATTGGTTGGAGGGGACATATTAGCTCAGCACCACTTATGGCTAAAAGTAATCTCTTTTCATAGCATAATTACACAGTAATTTGGACATCTGTGTTGGTGAATCTTTTGCAATTTGTTCAATTAGTAATGGAGACTATGAAGAACAATGCTGTTGGTGGAAAGCGGTGTATTGCAGCTGTCTTTAGTAACCGGAACACAGCCGGTGTTTCTTTGTTTGTTGTGAAGCTTTAAGACAGAGCGGTCAAGCGAACATGTTTCTCTACGTCAGGGGTCATCAACGCGTAAGGACCAGATGAGTAGCCCGCTGGCCTGTTCTAAAAATAGCTCAAATAGCAGCACTTACCAGTGAGCTGCCTCTATTTTTTAAATGTTATTTATTTACTAGCAAGCTGGTCTTGCTTTGCTTGACATTTTTAATTCTAAGCGAGCCAAAACTCAAGTAGAATTTGAAAATCCAAGAAAATATTTTAAAGACTTGGTCTTCACTTGTTTAAATACTTTATTTTTTTTTTTTTACTTTGCTTCTTATAACTTTCAGAAAGACAATTTTAGAGAAAAAATACAACCTTAAATATTATTTTAGGATTTTTGAACACATATACAGTTTTACCTTTTAAATTCCCTCCTCTTCTTTCCTGACAATTTAAATAAATGTTCAAGTACATTTATTTTTTTTATTGTAAAGAATAATAAATACATTTTAATTTAATTCTTCATTTTAGCTTCTGTTTTTTCGACGAAGAATATTTGTGAACTATTTCTACAAACTTATTGTGATTAAAATTCAAAAAATATATTCTGGTAAATCTAGAAAATCTTTAGATTCAAATTTAAATCTTATTTCAAAGTCTTTTGAATTTCTTTTAAAATTTTTGTTCTGGAAAATCTAGAAGAAATAATGATTTGTCTTTGTTAGAAATATAGCTTGGTCCAATTTGTTATATATTCTAACAAAGTGCAGATTGGATTTTAACCTATTTAAAACATTTCATCAACATTTTAAAATTAATGTTAATTAGAAAAAATTACTAATGATGTGCCGGCATAGCTCGGTTGGTAGAGCGGCCGTGCCAGCAACTTGAAGGTTGCATGTTCGATTCCCGCTTCCGCCATCCTAGTCGCTGCCGTTGTGTCCTTGGGCAAGACACTTTACCCACCTGCTACCAGTGCCACCCACACTGGTTTAAATGTAACTTAGATATTGGGTTTCACAATGTAAAGCACTTTGAGTCACTAGAGAAAAGCGCTATGTATATATGATTCACTTCACCATAAATTATTTTTTAAATTTTTTCAAAAAGATTCGAATTAGCTATTTTTTTCTTCTTTTTTTTGGTTGAATTTAGAATTTTAAAGACTTGAAATTGAAGATAAACTATATTTCACATTTTAATTTTCATTTTTTCCTGTTTTCTCCTCTTTTATACCCTTCAATTAAGTGTTTTTTTCATCATTTATTCTCTACAAAAAAACTTCTGTAAAAGGAAAAAAATGTACGACGGCATGACAGACAGAAATACCCATTTTTATATATATATATATATATATATATATATATATATATATATGTATATATGAGCAAATTGGCTATTTCTGGCAATCTATTTAAGCGTGTATCAAACTAGTAGCCCTTCACATTAATCAGTACCCAAGAAGTAGCTCTTGGTTTCAAAAAGGTTGGTGACCCCTGCTCTAGGTCAACCAGCATGTTTCTGGAAGGGAAAATTGTGATATTAAGTCGGCTCTTACCGGAGACATCAGTGCGTCCTCCTGCAGTAGCTGTCAAAAAGGCAGCTGTGAGCTTGGCTCCTCGGCTTCTCTCTGAGACACTGCGTGTTCACCGCAGCCATCCAACTTTGAGGTATGTCTTTAAATTTCACTAAAACACTATTAAAACAATAAGCAGATAAGGGATCGTACATAATTATCCTAGTAAATGTGTCTAATTACATCTGAAATACTCACACTGCCGCCGCCCGGAGCCATCGCTTTTTATTATTATTATTTTTTTTTTTCTAGTCCTTTACTATCAATATCCTCATCTACGAATCTTTCATCCTCGCTCAAATTATTGGGGGAATTGTCGCTTTCTCGGTCCGAATTGCTCTTACTGCTGGTGGCTCACATTATAAACAATGTGAGGATGTGAGGAGCCCTCACACCGGTGACGTCACGCGCACATACTTCCGGTAAAGGCAAGGCTTTTTTATCAGCGACCAAAAGTTGCAAACTTTATCATCGATGTTCTCTACTAAATCCTTTCAGCAAAAATATGGCAATATCGCAAAATTATCAAGTATGACACATAGAATGGACCTGCTATCCCCGTTTAAATAAGAAAATCTCATTTCATCCATTTACCATCCATCTTCTTCCGCTTATCCGAGGTCAGGTCGCGGGGGCAACAGCCTAAGCAGGGAAACCCAGACTTCCTTCTCCCTAGCCACTTCGTCTAGCTCTTCCCGGGGGATCCCGAGGCGTTCCCAGGCCAGCCGAGAAACATAGTCTTCCCAACGTGTCCTGGGTCTTCCCCGGGGCCTCCTACTGGTTGGACGTGCCCTAAACACCTCCCTAGGGAGACGTTCGGGTGCCATCCTGACCAGATGCCCGAACCACCTCCTCTGGCTCCTCTCTATGTGAAGGAAAAGCGGCTTTACTTTGAGTTCCTCCCGGATGGCACAGCTTCTCACCCTATCTCTAAGGGAGAGCCCCGCCACCCGGCGGAGGAAACTCATTTCAGCCGCTTGTACCCATGATCTTATCCTTTCGGTCATGACCCAAAGCTCATGACCATAGGTGAGGATGGGAACGTAGATTGACCGGTAAATTGAGAGCTTTGCCTTCCGGCTCAGCTCCTTCTTCACCACAAAGGATCGGTACAACGTCCGCATTACTCAAGACGCCGCACCAATCCGCCTGTCGATCTCACGATCCACTATTCCCTCACTCGTGAACAAGACTCCTAGGTACTTGAACAACTCCACTTGGGGCAGGGTCTCCTCCCCAACCCGGAGATGGCATTCCAACCTTTTCCGGGCGAGAACCATGGACTTGAACTTGGAGGTGCTGATTCTCATTCCGGTCGCTTCACACTCAGCTGCAAACCGATCCAGTGAGAGCTGAAGATCCCGGTCAGATGAAGCCATCAGGACCACATCATCTGCAAAAAGCAGAGACCTAATCCCACCAAACCGGAACCCCTCAACGCCTTGACTGCGCCTAGAAATTCTGTCCATAAAAGTTATGAACAGAATCGGTGACAAAGGACAGCCTTGGCGGAGTCCAACCCTCACTGGAAATGTGTTCGACTTACTGCCGGCAATGCGGACCAAGCTCTGGCACTGATCGTACAGGGAGCGGACCGCCACAATCAGACAGTCCGATACCCCATACTCTCTGAACACTCCCCACAGGACTTCCCGAGGGACACGGTCGAATGCCTTTTCCAAGTCCACAAAGCACACGTAGACTGGTTGGGCAAACTCCCATGCACCCTCAAGAACCCTGCCGAGAGTATAGAGCTGGTCCACAGTTCCACGACCAGGACGAAAACCACACTGTTCCTCCTGAATCCGAGGTTCGACTATCCGGCGTAGCCTCCTCTCCAGTACACCTGAATAGACCTTACCGGGAAGGTTTATTTCAGTAAGCCTTTAAGTTTGTAGGAGGAAAACGACTTTTATGTGCTTCGCCTCTCAGGAAAAAAAAAATGTCCGACAGCAGAATAAAATGACCTCATCTTTACAGCACCCCGATGGTCACCCCGATAGTGACCCGAACATACACAAGTCAGCACTTCACAGAAGTAATTCTCCCCCATCAGGCACGTACAAGAAGTGATAATGCAGAAAAAAAATTCTAAAGTTTCAGAAAAAGCATTTTATCATCATTTTTTCCCCTCTGTGTGCAAGAAAACAAGCTCCATCTTTCATATAGCCGCTTGACAGTAACACTGGATATTGAATAGTTTATAGCTCAGCAGCAAAAAAAAAAAAAAGAAAAAAGGAACCCCTTCCAATAGAGACTGCTTTCCTATCAGGAATGCCTTTGCTCATCAGGCTATTACATCTACTTAGGGAGGTGAATTACCGGCAACCCATCAGCTGAGCAACGTCTCAATAGAATAAAATATGAATGCACTTTGTGGCTGGTTTTATACCTTTTTAAAAACCCATGCGGGTAAATGGCTGCGTGAAACACTTCTAAGGCCAACTAATGTTGGAAATATTGAGCTAAGTAATTGGAGTGGTTTCATCAATAAGCTCCGGAAAGGTAGATCATTAGAGTCAAATGTGATTAACGCCAAAATTGGACGGGGGGGGGGTGCGGAGCGGCGTACAGATAAATGGAATTTAAATAAAGAGCCTTGCTCACACACACACACACACACACACACACACACACTGGTTGAACGTGCCCTAGGAGGAAATGACAAAACAATAGCTTTTTGCTACAGACATCACCCTATGTCGGAGAATAATGCAGGATATTTTTGGGAATTTTATTTTGGTAAATAATGTTAATGTCACTTTCAATGTTATTTACTCTCAACAGGGGAAGTGTAACGTCGTGGAAGGTAGCATGCTAGGCCAACCCCAACTTTTAACACACATACCAGCATACTTACTGAGACTCCCAAATTTCAGTTTCCCTCCCGAAAATCTCCCGGGGCAACCATTCTCCCGAATTTCTCCCGATTTCCACCCGGACAACAATATTGGGGGCGTGCCTTAAAGACACTGCATTTAGCGTCCTCTCTCACCTGAAAAAGAGATTATTATATACAGTATGTCTCCGTTACCCATAGGTTTATCCATAACCCATAAAGTAGGCAGGCACGGAGCTATTTCTCAGCGTGTGTTTATTCCAGCCGGCACGTTAACACACTGACACACAGCATCCGGATTCCCATCATGCATTGCTTCGAAACTACAGCAAGTAGTAATGTCCAAAAACATAACAGAGACAAAGCAGAAGAACGAAGAAGAAACATGGCGGCGACGAATAAGAAGAAATACGCTTGCAAGTTCCAAAATGATTGGAAAAAATTATTTCAGTTCATCCAGGATAGCTTGAAGGGGAAGGAGTATGCTGCCTGCAGATTTTGTGGAGCAGACTTCTCCATTGGACACGGTGGCTGAAAATATATACTCATCCATGAACAGATTACATATATATATATATATATATGTATATATATATATATGTATATATATATATATATATATATATATATATATATATATTAGGGGTGTGGAAAAAAATCGATTCGAATACGTTCTGCGATTCAGAATCGATACTCTTTTTTTTTTAAATATATATATTTTTTCATTCAATCCGACAAACCAATACACAGCAACACCATAACAATGCAATCCAATTCCAAAACCAAACGTGACTCAGCAACACTCAGAACTGCAATAAACAGAGCAATTGAGAGGAGACACAGAACAAACCAAAAGTAATGAAACAAAAATGAATATTATCAACAGCAGTATCAATATTAATTATAATTTCAGCATAGCAGTGATTAAAAATCCCTCACTGACATTATCATTACACATTTACAAAAGTAATAAAAAAAGAACAATAGTGTCACAATGGCTTACACTTGCATCGCATCTCATAAGCTTGACAACACAGTTGCCAATGTTTTCAAAAAGATAAAATAAGTCATTATTTTGGTTCGTTTTATAGTTAAAACACATTTACATTATTGCAATCAGTTGATAAAACATTGTCCTTTACAATTATAAAAGCTTTTTAAAAAAAAAATCTACTACTCTGCTTGCATGTCAGCAGACTGGGGTAGATCCTGCTGAAATCCTATGTATTGAATGAATGCAGAATCCTTTTGAATCGGAAAAATATCGTTTTTGAATCGAGAATCGAATCAAAAAAATCTATATATTATTGAATCGTGACCCCAAGAATCAATATTGAGTCAAATCGTGGGACACCCAAAGATCCACAGCCCTAATATATATATATATATATATATATATATATGTATATATATATATATATATATATACATATATATATATATATATATATATATATATATATGTATATATATATATATATATATATATATATATATATATATATATATATATATAGGCCCTGCGATGAGGTAGTGACTTGTCCAGAGTGGACGCCGCCTTCCACCCGTTCTGAGCTTATATAGGCACTAGCGCCCCCCGCGACCTCAAAGGTAATAAGCGGTAGAAAATGGATTGCTTAATTTCGGCGTACATCACAAAATGTGTTGGTTTATTTCTACGTAAATTCTACCCTCCGTTCCTTTTCAAGAAAGCGATCAGTGACCCTGTCGTACCAAGGAGGCGTCTTTTCCAGCGATTTGACAAGTGTCCTCTCAATGGCCAGCAGAGCTAGGTGTGCTTAACCGGTCTTGGTCCATGGTGTTGCGGGTGTAAGACTTGAGCCGCTTTAAACAGGAGACGCTCCTCTCCACACTTGCAGATGTAGCTCCAATCTTTGCCACGAATGACAACAGTTTGTACACTTGTGTGCATTTGTGTGCATTAAAATGTTTGTTTGTTGTTCAATAAAAAAACAAAAACATTCCGATTATCTGCCATTACGTGCAGCTTGTTACGGACTGGGACTGAAGCGAGGCTAGTGCGAAGTGTGTCCGCCTGTAAGTGCTTTGGGACGGTGGAAGGGCTCAGCAACACCCGCTGCTCGGTACGGACAGAAACTGCAAAGTGAAAGAAGTCAGTCTCTAAACACAAAAAAACACACCAGAAATAGAAGGTCTATTTGTCGCGAGTCATTTTTAACAAAGAAAATGTTGCTAAGAGGAGCAGGAAAAGTCCATGGTTCAACTCAGAACAACAGAATGAATGTTGAAAAATGCTCCAATTATTCATGATAACTCTGCTTTACTATGCAAACTTTTTTTGGTTTTGAAAGAAATTAAGTTTAAAAATTGAGATTCCAGTGCATCTTCAAAGTCAGATTGTATGATAAATGGTTCCGATTGGCTCCCGTGAGTGTGAATGGCATTTCAATCAATCAATCAATGTTTACTTATATAGCCCTAAATCACTAGTGTCTCAAAGGGCTGCACAAACCACAACACAAACCACTAAGACATCCTCGGTAGGCCCACATAAGGGCAAGGAAAACTCACACACAGTGGGCTGTCGGTGACAATGATGACTATGAGAACCTTGGAGAGGACCACATATGTGGGCAACCTTTCCCCCTCTAGGGGAACGAAAGCAATGGATGTCGAGCGGGTCTAACATGATACTATGAAAGTTCAATCCATAGTGGATCCAACACAGCAGCGAGAGTCCCGTCCACAGCGGCGCCACAGGAAACCATCCCAAGCGGAGGCGGATCAGCAGCGCAGAGATGTCCCCAGCCGATACACAGGTCCCGACTCTGGACTAGCGGTCCATCCTGGGGTCCCGACTCTGGACTAGCGGTCCATCCTGGGGTCCCGACTCTGGACCGCCAGTACTTCATCCATGGCCATCGGACCGGACCCCCTCCACCAGGGAGAGTGGGACATAGGAGAAAAAGAAAAGAAACGGCAGATCAACTGGTCTAAAAAGGGAGTCTATTTAAAGGCTAGAGTATACAAATGAGTTTTAAGGTGAGACTTAAATGCTTTGATAAATTTATCGGCACCAAAATAATTTAACGGTACACATATTACGGAAAGTGTTTCAAAATATGTTCAGATGTGGACCTGAGTCCTTGTTTGGATTGATTATGCAGACGTACCTTTTGTTCTGTCCTGTAAGGTATTTCAGTCACATGTTTTTTTAAACTTTGCACAACCGTTTCTTAGAAAGTCAAACTGTGCAAGAAAATGAGAAAAGGAAGTTGATTGTAATGTGTGTGTGTGTGTGTGTGTGTGTGTGTGTGTGTGTGTGTCTGTGTGTTCTGACAATGCTTACTTAATGGGGACATCACTCTGTTTACACAGTCACCTTTCGGGGACTTCGGACGGTATGGGGACCAAAAAACAGGTCCCCTAAAGGGAATCCATCCATTTTCTACCGCTTATTCCCTTTTGAATGTGAGTGTGAATGTTGTCTGTCTATCTGTGTTGGCCCTGTCCCCTAAAGGGAAACCTTTTTAAATGATAGTCAGATCCATTCTGAAGATGCCTAAGTGATTTTTAAGCATGTTCATACAGCATGATTATAAAACATAATTACCTTAAAGCAGGGGTAGGGAACCTATGGCTCTAGAGCCAGATGTGGCTCTTTTGAAGACTGCACCTGGCTCTCAGATAAATCTTACCTGACATTGCTTAACACGATAAGTAATGAATAATTCAGCTGGTAATCACAGTGTCAAAAATAACGTTAAAAATACAAACCATTCTCATGCATTTTCATCCATCTATCTGGTTTCTACCGCACCTGTTCAAGAAGTCGGATTAATGGTAAGAAGTATTTTATTAATTTTTGGTTAACCTCAGAATAACAATGTTATTAAAAAGAATAAAAGACATGTTATACTCTAAAAATGTTGATCTTTCTTAAAATGCACGCATTTTATTGTATTCAGTGTTAAAAAAATATATATATATATATATATATATGGCTCTCACGGAAATACTTTTATAAATATTTGGCTTGTATGGCTCTCTCTGCCAAAAAGGTTCCCGACCCCTGCCTCAAAGTATGATTCAGATTCAGAGTTTTCCATTCTTAGTTGGAGTTGCAGACAACTTCCTTACTGCTAAATAGCAGTTGTCAATAATGTCACAGAAGATGCAGGATTTGCTTTAACATTTACGTCAGGGGTCTCAGACACGCGGCCCGCGGGCCAATTGCGGCCCGCGAGACGTTATTTCGCGGCCCCCACCATAATATGAAAGCATAATGTTAGTGCGGTCCGTGAGTTTCAACGTTTTGGGTTGCCTACTCCTGCGTTAGTGGAAAAGCGGCAAATGAGTGAAGTGAAATGAACTATATTTATATAGCGCTTTTTCTCTAGTGACTCAAAGCACTTTACATAGTGAAACCCAATATCTAAGTTACATTCAAACCAGTGTGGGTGGCACTGGGAGCATGTGGGTAAAGTGTTTTGCCCAAGGACACAACGGCAGTGACTAGGTTGGCAGAAGCGGGAATCGAACCTACAACCCTCAAGTTACTGGCACGGCCACTCTACCAACCGAGGTAAACCGCTCCGAGCTAAACCGGAGTGAAAGCGACTTAGACGTTGCCATGGAGACGGGGGTCTTCTTACCTGCCTGGCTGCAGTCACACCGCGACACCTGTCCGTCAGTATTAACAATACCTGATAACCTGGACCAAATCAAACCGTTGTTTTTTTTGTTTTTTATTATTTAATTTGCATTGCCTCACATTTCTTAATCCTCATTGTGTTCATTTATATTTTGATTTTATTTTGTGTTGAAAACAAAAATAAAGACATTTAAAGAGACTCTGCATCTAGTGGCCCCCAGGCAAAATTAGTTTGAGACCCCTGGTTTACGTAATGAAACTTCCTGTAAGACAGGGGAGTCAAACTCAAATATAAAGTGGGCCAAAATTTGAAACCGAACAAAGCCGCGGGCCGAGTTTGAATAAATTAACCTTTTAATAAGGACCCAAACAAGTTTTGCATTGAATATTGAACAAGCAAGGCTTATATAACTTTATAATGACATGCAAAATTGAGTTTCAAATAATAATAATAATTAAAAAATATCAATGGCATATCAAGTAAAATTTTAATAAAAATTGAATGCCTCTTTTCGGCGGTGGGGTTGAGGTGGACGGGGTTTGGTGATAGCGGGCGTTGTATATTGTAGCGTCCCGGAAGAGTTAGTGCTGCAAGGCGTTCTGGGTATTTGTTCTGTTGTGTCTATGTTGTGTTACGGTGCGGATGTTCTCCCGAAATGTGTCATTCTTGTTCGGTGTGGGTTCACAGTGTGGCGCATATTTGTAACAGTGCTATTGTTGTTTATTTGGCCACCCTTAGTGTGACCTGTATGGCTGTTGAGCAAGTATGCGTTGCATTCACTTGTGTGTGTGTATAGGCCGCATATATTATGTGTCTGGGCCGGCACGCTGTTTGTATAGAGGAAAAGCCGCTGTGGAGACAGGTTGTAGAGAACGTGAAAGGCAGTGCCTTTAAAGCCCACCCCAAATATTGTTGTCCCGGATGAAATTCGGGAGGGGCACTGAACTTCGGGAGTCTCCCGGGAAAATCGGGAGGGTTGGCAAGTAAGAGTATTAGCGGTGAATGCGGTGTTACAGCGGCGGGCCAGCTCTAATGTTAATTTGATATTGCCTCAAGGGCCAAATGAAATTACACGGCGGGCCAACTTTGGCCCGCGAGCCGGAGTTTGACACCCATGCTATAAGAGGACAGCTGTAGTGCTGTATTCTGAGGATCATGTCATATTTAATTTGAACTTTTTTTTCTTTTTTTAAATGGTCCTCAGTAGTCACGAACAAATTTGTGTGAATTATGCAAACGTATTTAAATTTGGTCCCCACGAACCATATTAACTCTTTTTCCCAAGGGTCCCCTGTAAGACTGATCAGCACATTACTTCATCAATCCAGAGATTTAAATATGTGTATGAGCTAACTGGGCAGTGGCCATTTTACCAATTTTTTTTTGTTTATGCTTCCACAACCTGTAGAAAGGGTGGTCCCCACAAGTCATGATCAAAAACCTTGGTCCCCATTCCTACATAATAACCAGTATGTGTGTGTGTGTGTGTGTGTGGACAAGCAGGGTCCATTTGTTCTCCTCCGGCCCCCGGAGTAATCAGTCCGTCAACAGAGGTGGGGCGCCGACTAATTTCCCACCCCTCCTCTCTCCCTCAGTCGTTCCCAAGACGGATGCTTTGGGTAATAAGGCTAATCAATACACTTCCTCACAGCCACCCTCTCCCAAGACGTTATCATACATTTGTCATCAGGACTGTCACTTGTTCTTATCAGGCGTCACCATCTTGTTTACATGCTTGCTGCGACACACGCACACACACACACACACACACACACAGACAGACCAACACACACACATCTGCAGTGCTTTAGAAAACATCTTACACAATGCAAGCACACATACATAGTATGCACAAACAGCAGAACATAATTATGGCGCTCATGCGTGTCAACACACACGTGCATGCACACAAAACACATTGTATATCATGTCAACACAGGCTGAGACACACACTGCACAAGCACACACACACATTCACACACACGCGGTGATGAAAAGAAACATGGGAGCTCCATGACAGGTTACACATGCACAGTGGTGTCAGGATCTATGCAGAGAAATTAATCAACAATGACAACAGCATCAGGGAGTTCTCGCTCCCGACCCGCAGCACCGCACGCTGTTATTTGCCCTGTATGATTACCCCAGAGTCCCAGGACAACTGGCGGGGCCCCTCTTAATTAATTAAGTATCCTGCCGATGGGAACGAGGGATCGCGTGGCGCTTCGCTACCTGATGTTGCCCTTTTGTGTTGGAGTACTCTGGAGCTAAGGAGACACATATCGAAGTATAATTGATATACTGTATACATTTTTTTCACACAAATAAGGCGTGATTTACTGGCATTGAGAAAAAACAAAAAAACTAAACTAATATAAATATATATATACATATATATATATATATATATATATATATATATATATATATATGTATATATATGTACGTATGTTTATATATATATGGATGTATGTTTATATGTATATATATATATGTTTGTATGTTTATATGTATATATATATATACATATATGTATGTATGTTTATACATATATATGTTTATATATATATATGTATGTATGTTTATATATATATATATGTATGTATGTTTATCTATATATATGTATATATATATGTGTGTGTGTATAAATGTATGTATATATATATATATATATATATATATATATACATATATATATATATATATATATATATATATATATATATATATATCTTGATTGGATTATCCAGAGAATAGTGCTCGATACCGTGGTAGAGCGCAATATGTAGGTATGGGAAAAAAAATCACAAGACTACTTCATCTCAAGAGATAAGGTAGTCTTGTGATTTTTTTCCCACACCTACATATATATATATATATATATATATATATATACAATAATCGACATTTGAAAGGCAATTTAAATAAACAAAGAATTGTGAACAACAGGCTGAATAAGTGTACGTTATATGACGCATAAATAACCAACTGAGAAGGTGCCTTGTATGTTAACCTAACATATTATGGTAAGAGTCATTCAAATAACTATAACATATAGAACATGCTATATGTTTACCAAACAATCTGTCAACTCTAATCGTTAAATCCCATGAAATCTTATACGTCTAGTCTCATACGTGAATGAGCTAAATAATATTATTTGATATTTTACGGTAATGTGTTAATAATTTCACACATAAGTTGCTGCTGAGTATAAGTCGCACTCCTGGCCAAACTATGAAAAAAACTGCGACTTATAGTCCGAAAAATACGGTAATAAGAATTCCAACATAGATGGATAGATAGATAGATAGATAGATAGATAGATAGATAGATAGATAGATAGATAGATAGATAGATAGATAGATAGATAGATAGATAGATGGATGGATGGATGGATGGATGGATGGATAGATAGATAGATAGACAGATAGATAGATGGATGGATGGATGGATGGATGGATGGATGGATGGATGGATGGATGGATGGATGGATAGATGGATGGATGGATGGATGGATGGATGGATAGATAGATAGATTAGATGGATGGGTGGGTGGGTGGATGGATGATGGATGGATGGATGGATGGATGGATGGATGGATAGATAGATAGATAGATAGATAGATAGATAGATAGATAGATAGATAGATAGATAGATAGAAAGATAGATAGATGGATAGATAGATAGATAGATAGATAGATAGAAAGATAGCAGTAATTAGAAATCCCTCATTTACATTATCATCACAGTCATTTATAAAAAAAAGGTAATAAAATAAAATCATTTAAATTGTTTGAATAATCAATCAATGATTATTTATATAGCCCTAAATCACTAGTGTCTCAAAGGGCTGCACAAATCACAACACAAACCACAGCGACATCCCCGTTAGAGTCCACATAAGGGCAAGGAAAATTCACACCCAGTGGGACGTCGGTGACAATGATGACTATGAAAAACCTTGGAGAGGACTGCACCCCCCCCCCCCCCCCCCCCCCCCCCCATCTCTAGGGGGAACCGAAAGCAATGGATGTCGAGCGGGTCTAACATGATACTGTGAAAGTTCAATCCATAGTGGATCCAACACAACCGTGAGAGTCCAGTCCAAAACGGATCCAACACAGCAGAGAGAGTCCCGTCCACAGTGGAGCCAGCAGGAAACCACCCCAAGCGGAGGCGAATCAGCAGCGCAGAGATATCCCAGCTGATACACAGGCGAGCTTGATCTTGGGTCCGGACTCAGGACAGCTAGTACTTCATCCATGGCCACCGGACCGGACCCCCTCCACAAGGGAGAGTGGGACAGAGGAGAAAAAGAAAAGAAACGGCAGATCAACTGGTCTAAAAAGGGGGGTCTATTTAGAGACTAGAGTATACAAATGAGTTTTAAGGTGAGACTTAAATGCTTCTACTTAGGTGGCATCTCGAACTGTTACCGGGAGGGCATTCCAGGGTACTGGAAAACGCTCTATAGCCCGCAGACTTTTTTTGGGCTTTGGGAATCACTAATAAGCCGGAGTCTTTTGAACGCAGATTTCTTGCCGGGACATATGGTACGATACAATCAGCAAGATAGGATGGAGCTAGACCGTGTAGTATTTTATACGTAAGTAGTAAAACCTTAAAGTTACATCTTAAGTGCACAGGAAGCCAGTGCAGGTGAGCCAGTACAGGCGTAATATGATCAAACTTTCTTGTTCTTGTCAAAAGTCTAGCAGCCGCATTTTGTACCAACTGTAATCTTTTAATGCTAGACATGGGGGGACCCGAAAATAATTAATCCATGTATATACATCAGTAATGCAATCATTTGTTTGTAATTAATCACATGAGTTAACTAGTAGTTTTTGACAACTTTGGACTCATCAGATTTAAAATTGAAATAAGATGGAAACAAATTAATTTTGTGAGAGTTACAACAAGCAAATTGGCCCAAATATGGTATAGTTCCTAGACTGATTTAAGGCAAGTCATGTAGTTTAACTGGTCACACACCAGCTTAACTCAAAAAACTGAACTTCTGCGAGACACTTATCAGAATTTTCCCTGAGTCTTGAACATGAGCTCGATATGTTTTTTCAAGTGAATCCTTATCTTTGATCTTATTGTTGTTCTTTTATTCTCACTAACACACGTATTGGTTGTGGGGGTGACCGATCCCCAAGAGGCGGCAGCAATGAGACCTGGTGGGAGGTTGACAGAGTACCAGGTGACACAATTGTTTGCTTCCAATAATGATCAGGGGACAAGAGATGATATGGGAGCCTTTGATGGATGACTAATTTATCAGTAGCTGTCCGGTCTTAATGATGGTTAACGATGCCCCTGGTGCCTCGGCTTGGGTGAACTGTCAATCTGGGAGCTCGGTGAGTTGTTTGAACATTTTCCGGTTTTCCGGTTTTTGTGGTTATACTGTGAAAAAAAAAATGCACCGTGCAGATAGAAAATTGTGCGGATGGAACAAGTCTTGGGAAATTGGATGACAGACGGACCCCGTCTCTATGATAAATGGATTATACTCGTATGGCGCTTTTTACCTTTTTAAAGGGGAACATCATCACCAGACCTATGTAAGCGTCAATATATACCTTTGATGGTGCAGAAAAAAGACCATATATTTTTTTAACCGATTTCCGAACTCTAAATGGGTGAATTTTGGCAAATTAAACGCCTTTGTGTTTATCGCTCTGTGGCGATGACGTCAGAACGTGACGTCTCCGAGGCAATACAGCCGCCATTTTCATTTTCAACACATTGCAAACACCGGGTCTCAGCTCGGTTATTTTCTGTTTTTTCGACTATTTTTTGGAACCTTGGAGACATCATGCCTCGTCGGTGTGTTGTCGGAGGGTGTAACAACACTAACAGGGAGGGATTCAAGTTGCACCATTGGCCCGAAGATGCGAAAGTGTCTGCCGCCAGACCCCCATTGAATGTGCTCTAGTGTCTTCACATTTGACCGGCGATGACAGACATGGCACAGAGATGTATGGATAACCTGCAGATGCATTTGCAACGATAAAGTCAACGAAATCACAAAGGTGAGTTTTGTTGATGTTGACTTAATGTGCTAATCAAACATATTTGGTTGTGGCGTGACTGCCAGTTAATCGATGCTAATATGCTACACTAATTGATGCTAACACGCTATTTACCCCGGTGGCGGTGCTAAAGCAGACATGGCACAGAGATGTATGGATAACCTGCAGATGCATTTGCAACTATATCACGTTTCCTTTCACATTTAATGCGAAAAAAACACTTACCAATCGAAGGATTTAAGTTGCTACAGTGTCACAAGACACTGGAGCAACTTAATCTGTTGAATCGCGTAATCTGTTGGATCACTTAAAGGGAAACATTATCACCAAACCGATGCAAGCGTCAATATATACCTTGATGTTGCAGAAAAAGACCATGTATTTTTTTAACCGATTTCCGAACTCTAAATGGGTGAATTTTGGCGAATTAAACGCCTTTCTGTTTATGGCTCTTTTGGCGATGAGGTTAGAACGTGACGTCACCGAGGTAATACAGCCGCCATTTTCATTTTCAACACATTACAAACAGCGGGTCTCAGCTCTGTTATTTTCCGTTTTTCGACTATTTTTTGGAACCTTGGAGACATCATGCCTCGTCGGTGTGTTGTCGGAGGGTGTAACAACACTAACAGGGAGGGATTCAAGTTGCACCACTGGCAAGAAATCTGCCGCCAGACCCCCATTGAATGTGCTGTAATGTCTGCACATTTGACCGGCGATGCAAAGACAGACATGGCACAGAGATGTATGGATAACCTGCAGATGCATTTGCAACGATTAAGTCAACGAAATCAAAAAGGTGAGTTTTGTTGATGTTGTTGACTTATGTGCTAATCAGACATATTTGGTCACGGCATGACTGCCAGTTAATCGATGCTAACATGCTTTGCTAATCGATTCTAACATGCAATTTACGCTAGCTGTATGTACATTTGAAACTAGATACCCACATTTAATGCGAAACAAACACTTACCAATCGACGGATTTAAGTTGCTCCAGTGTCACAAGATGCGAAAGTCCTGATCGTTTGGTCCGCACATTTTACCGGTGATGCTAATAAGGCAGCCATGCTATGGGCCACTTCATTAAGTACAACCATGCTATGGCCGAATAGCGTCAATAGCTATTTGCTCAATAGCTTCAATTTCTTCTTCAATTTCGTTTTCGCTATCTGCCTCCATACTCCGACCATCTGTTTCAATACATGCGTTATCTGTTGAATCGCTTAAACCGCTGAAATCCGAGTCTAAATCGGAGCTAATGTCGCTATATCTTGCTGTGGTAACCGCCATATTGTTTGTATTGGCAGCACTGTATGACGTCACAGGGAAATGGACAGTCGCATCGCAAATAGCGAAAATCAAGAACTTTAAAGCATTTTTTAGGGCTATTCCGGGAGGTGTAAAATTAAAAAAAAAACTTCGAAAAATAAAACAAGCCACTGGGAACTGATTTTTATTGTTTTTAACCCTTTTGAAATTGTGATAATGTTCCCCTTTAAGCCGCTAAAATCCGAGTCTTAATCCGAGCTAATGTCGCTATATGTTGCTGTGCTATTCGCCATTGTTTGTTTGTATTGGCAGCACTGTATCACAGGAAAATGGACAGTGTCTTCGCAGAGGGCGAAAAAAAGGCACTTTAAAGCTTTTTTTTAGTGATATTCCGGGTCCGGTAAAATTTTGAAAAAAACGTCAAAAAATACAACAACCCACTGGGAACTGATTTGTATTGTTTTTAACCCTTTTGAAAGTGTGATAATGTTCCCTTTTAAGGAACTCAAAGCGCTTTGAAACTATTTCCACATTCACCCACATATTCGCTGATGGCGGGAGCTGCCATGCAAGGCGCTAACCAGGACCCATCAGGAGCAAGGGTGAAGTGTGTTGTTCAAGAACACAACGGACATGACTAGGATGGTAGAAGGTAGGGAAGGAACCAGGAACCCTCAGGTTGCTGGCACAGCCACTCTCCCAGTCGCACCACGCCGTCCCCTTTGGTTATATTGCTACAACCTGCATTGATGCATGTGGCAGACAAAATTGATCGTTCAAATTCTTCACGAAAACATTGTGATTTGGGATGAAGAGGCTACTAAAACACATATTACGCAATGTGAAATTGCCTCGGTGGGACAGAGGTTAGTGCATGAGCCTCACAATCCGAAGGTCCTGAGTAGTCTTGAGTTCAATCCCGAGCTCGGGATCTTCCTGTGTGGAGTTTGCATGTCCTCCCCGTGACTGCGTGGGTTTCCTCCGGGTACTCCAGCTTCCTCACACCTCCAAAGACATGCACCTGGGGATAGGTTGATTGGCAACACTAAATTGACCCTAGAGTGTGAATGTGAGTGGGAATGTTGTCTGTCTAACTGTGTTGGCCCTGCGTTGAGGTGGAGACTTGTCCAGGCTGTACTCCGCCTTCCGCCCAAATGCAGCTGAGATAGGCATCAGCACCCCCTGCGAACCCGAAAGGGAAAAGCGGTAGAAAAATGGATGGATGAAATTGCCTCCAGTCTTCTGTAGGTGACATCAGCAGGCTGATACAGGCCCGCCCACATTTTGAAGCTAAAAATGGGGGCTCCAAAATGAGCTGAAACTCGATAGAAAACAAGCCTAAAATCACAAATGTGTCTTTTTTTAGGGACGGTTACCTGTGGACATTTTTTAGGCCCGGAACTATGAAATAAGTGCCAATATTGTCAGCAATGGTAGGGCCCTTCAATGAAAGAACATTAATACAAACACTTTCAGTTGACATTTTTCTTTGGATCTGAACTAATGTTCACCTTTGTCCTGTGAACTCTGAATGCCACTGACAAAATGTATGTGCTAACACCCATAATAGCCCACTCAACAATGCAGCCATTACTATCTGTCATTCTTTGAAAACTTCAGCCAGACAGCACATTTGGATTTAATAAGAGAAACAAGAACAAAGGCTACTTTCATCAGGAGTTCTGGATGTCTCCATGGCGTGGTAGATGACAGCTTTCATCACACGCTTGTCCCAAAGCCTCTGCGCTATTGTTCAATTAGCTGAGTTCTGTCAGCCCGTGGACCCTACTGGACAACAGGTGAGGTAAAAACAATAACACAACCTCCCCTCACTCTCTCCACCCTTCAACAATACCTTTGACTGTATCTTTCAACGGTAAACACAGTCCTCCCATGCAGGCCCCAGCCAAAATCCCCTCCGGAAACGAATACGTCGTAGTGGACGGTGTAGGGAAATAAAAGACAGAGGCCAAGACTTTTTGGAAAATCGAAAAACATCCCGATCCTGCCTTTGAAACGAGTGCTGGTGATGAAAATGTGTAATATAAATAAAGCTGTGGACGCTTTGAAAGCCAAAGCCTTCCTTCCTGGCAAAGGTCTGAGTGGTTGGGGAAACACCCACTTCTGAACCCCTTGCTCTTAAATTCCCAAAGACCACTCTGTCATCAGGGTCCCAACTGTTACATTCAAACACGCCATGGCCGGACCCACAGGGCCAGCCTGTCCTCTCGATCTGTCCAGCTCTTTTGTCACTTTCGCCCCCTCAACTCTTTAATGTGTGCCTCCGTCCCTGGACAGTAACCTTTCTTCTGCTCTCGTCAGTCTGAATACCCGACAAACGCGGTCCAATTATTTCACACGCGTCGTCTCTGTGGTGAGGAAGGGACATTGCTCAGATACCTCGATGTGTTCTATTTTGCCGCTTCTGATATCAGAACCCGAGTGGTGGATACGAGGCAATAGGTAATGACGGATGATCGGCCGATCGGAGACAGTTAGAGTGTCCGCCCTGAGATGGGTAGATCGTGAGTTCAGACTTCGGCCAAGTCATACCAAAGACTATAACAATGGGACCCATTACCTCCCTGATTGGCACTCAGCATCGAGGGTTGGAATTGGGGGTTAAATCACTGCTCACTGCTCCCCTCACCACCCAGGATGTGGAACAAGGGGATGGGTCAAATACAGAAGGTAATTTCACCACACCTAGTATGTGTGTGACTATCAGAGGTACTTTAACTTCAATTAGGACACGGGTTTCAGAAAACAACACAGAAGGAATGTAAAAATATGAAAATTAACAAACAACTTTTGGAAAAATCTCGGTTATCTATAGCAGTGGTCCCCAACCTTTTTGTAGCTGCGGACCGGTCAACGCTTGATAATTTGTCCCGCGGGGTGTGGGGTGGGGGACGGGGGTTGTTGTTTTTTTGTTTGTTTTGTCTTTTTTTCCCCTTCCCTTTGTCATGAAAAAGGGAGGTTTTTGTGTATCTTGTTTTTTATGTTGTTTTAATAATTTTAAATTTTTTAATTTTTTTTATTTTATTAAAAAATTATAAAAATTATTAAAAAATTATTCTGCGGCCCGGTACCAACAGAGCAACGGCCCGGTACCGGGCCGCGGCCCGGTGGTTGGGGACCACTGATCTATAGCACACTTCTTCTCAACTGGGGCCGGGGAGGGGGTGGCGTGCGACCCTGACAACATGCTTTATCAGTATCATGTGCACATTGTAGCCATTAATCCTGGCTTCCTCATTTTGATGAAAAAAATCAGCACAAATGATATATTTTGTTTTTGTAGGTCACCGTGTTCACATGTTGTCCTCCCGGGTTAATTTGAATTGATCATTAATTCCATCCATCCGTCCATTTTTCTACCGTTTGTCCCTCCCTGGGTGGCGGGGGTGCTGGAACCTATCCCAGCTGCATTCGGGCGGAAGGCGGAGTACACTCTGGACAAGTGTATTGAAATAATTTTTCCAATATAAAATGGTTCAAGTCGGTCCAAAAAATGTTCGTAGCTTAAATAGGGATGTTTTATTTTTTCATTTTTAGGAAAATTGATGCACTTTAAAGGCCTACTGAAAGCCACTACTACCGACCAATCAGTCTGATAGTTTATATATCAATGGTGAAATCTTAACATTGCAACACATGCCAATACGGCTGGTTTAGTTTACCAAATTGCAATTTTAAATTTCACGCAGAAGTATCATGCTAAAACGTCGCGGTATGATGACGTGTGCGCGTAACGTCACGCATTGTAGAGGACATTTTGGTCCAGCACCGTTCACAGCTATAAATTGTCTCTTTTCATCGCATAATTACAAAGTATTTTGGACATCAGTGTGGCTGAATCTTTTGCGATTTGTTCAATTAATAATGGAGACGTCAAAGAAGAAAGATGTAGGTGGGAAGCGGTGTATTGCGGTTGCCTTTAGCAACACAAACACAGCCGGTGTTTTCTTGTTTCCTTGTTTACATTCCTTCCCGAAAGATGACGGTGAAGCTTTACTATGGAACAGAGCGGTCAAGCGAACATTTTCCCTACCACATGTCAACCGGCAGGTTTCGTTGAAAAATGGTGATAATAAGTCAGCTCTCACCGTAGACATGAGTGGAGAGCTTGCGTCGTTCCTCCTGCACCTGTCAAAGACGCAGCTGCGGACTGTCTTGCCTCCTCCCACCGGCCGCCCCGACCGTCGGATGCTTCCACCGTGGAGGGAAAAAAAAAAAAAAAATCTCAGCTCGCTCCAAACGGCTGCCTTCGCCTCGGCGAGAAACGTGGCTTCCCTAGGAGACACTGGCGGTCACCACACCCCCTCCGACTTTCAGGTTGTACAGGTACAACCATATAATCACACTAAAACACTAGTAACACAATAAGCAGATAAGGGATTTTCCAGAATTTTCCTAGTAAATTTGTCTAATAACATCTGAATCGCTCTGCCGTCTAGTTTTTTTTTTTGTACTAGTCCTTCACTCTCACTTTCCTCATCCACGAATCTTTCATCCTCGCTCAAATTAATGGGGAAATTGTCGCTTTCTCGGTCCGAATCACTCTCGCTGCTGGTGGCCATGATTGTAAACAATGTGTGGATGTGAGGAGCTCCACAACCCGTGACGTCACGCGCACATTGTCCGCTACTTCCGGTACAGGCAAGGCTTTTTTATTAGCGACCAAAAGTTGCAAACTTTATCGTGGATGTTCTTTACTAAATCTTTTCAGCAAAAATATGGCAATATCGCGAAATGATCAAGTATGACACGTAGAATGGACCTGCTATCCCCGTTTGAATAAGAAAATCTCATTTCAGTAGGCCTTTAAGATGTTCTGTTACAGACTAAAAAACATTGTTGATGAAGTTATTTGTCGGAAGTTGACATATATATTAGGGCTGTCAGTGTTGACGCATTTGATTAACTAAACAAATATATTGCGTTACAATTTACCAATGATGCTTAATCAAAGTGTATGTTTGATTGATGTCAGTTTTAGATAAAACTGGGGTAATTAGTCAGTAATGCAGCGAAACAAACTTTTGCAATTAGTGCAATATTTATATGAGTCACTAAATGCAGTTGGTCCCAGGTCGATCACACGTCATCATTCAATGAGGATATTACACATCCAGTTTGCACCCCGCCGTGGAAAAAGAGAGGTATGTGGTTTAAAACAATTAGTGGTGTGTCATTCATTTCACTTTAATGAGCTATGAGTGCGTGTGATGCTTTTATTTATTGACAAATTACACAATGTAGCATAAAGACAATAACCTCTCTGAGAGGCGATGTCCTTCATAATAAAAGCAGGGTTGAAATGTTAGTGGAACAAATATCTCACCTCTGTTATTTTCACAGTCGTTTTCACGGTGATGAAAGTTGGAGACCTGCTCTATCATGAAGATACCCGTATTAAAGAAACATCTTTATTTCTACTCAGTGTCCTAATGGTTATAGTGTCTGCCCTGAGATCTTTAGGTTGTGAGTTCAAACCCCGGCCGAATCATACCAAAGACTATAAAAATGGGACCCATTACCTCCTTGCTTGGCACTCAGCAGCAAGGGTTGGAATTGGGGGTTAAATCAGCAAAAATTATTCCTGGGCGGGGCCACCGCTGCTGCCCACTGCTCCCCTCACCTCCCAGGGGGCGAACAAGGAGATGGGTTGAATGCGTAGGACACATTTCACCACACCTAGTGTGTGTGTGACAACCATTGGTATTTTAACTTTAACTTAACTTATTTAAGCAGGAAATATTTATATTTAAGACAGCAAAAAAGGTGCACTTAATTCTTTCTATACTTTCTGTCACCAAGTTTTGAGTAAATCGACTCGCAGTTCAGTAAAACGTTTAGAAAATGTTCCCATATGACATTCTGATTACAAAATAGCATTTTTGTTCAGATATTAGGGTATTTATTTTAGAAAACGGTATTGATGTAAGCCTGTGGTTCTCAACCTTTTTTTCAGTGATGTATCCCCCGTGGACATTTTTTTAATTCAAGTACCCCCTAATCAGAGCAAAGCATTTCTGGTTGAAAACAAGAGATAATGAAGTAAAATACAACGCTTTGTCATCAGTTTCTAATATATTAAATTGTATAACAGTGCAAAATATTGATCATTTGTAGTGGTCTTTCTTGAACTATTTGGAAAAAAATAACTAAAAACTTGTTGAAAAATAAATAAAGACTTCTACACATAGAAGTAATCATCAACTTAAAGTGCTCTCTTTGGGGATTGTAATAGAGATCCATCTGGATTCATGAACTTAATTCTAAACATTTCTTCACAAAAAAAGATAACTTTAACATCAATATGTATGGAACATGTCCACAAAATATCTAGCTGTCAACACTGAATATTGCATTGTTGCATTTCTTTTCACAGTTTATGAACTTACATTCATATTTTGTTGAAGTATTATTCAATAAATATATTTATAAAGGATTTTTTAATGGATGCTATTTTTAGAACAATTCAAAAAAATCTCAAGTACCCTTTGGCATACCTTCAAGTACCCCCAGGGGTACGCGTACCCCCATTTGAGAACCACTGATGTAAGCAATTAACCTGTGATTAATCATGGAATTAGAGTGTGATTAATCTGATAAAAATAATTACAGTAATCCCTTGACAGCCTTAATATATACTACATTTCTTTCTATTGTATTTTATTTCTATATATGTATTTGTTTGACAGGGACAGTACAATTAAACATTGCTAACCCTAGGTTACCGATGTCAAAGTACATAAGACTTTTAGCCACAGGTTAACTTACGACCCTCATCCCTGGTTAGGCTTTTCAAAATAAAGTTGAGAAACGTGAAAAACACATACAAAAATATTAAGACAAGTACAAAAAAAAAAAAAATACATTGAAAATAATTGGCCCCATTTGTCCGTACTACACCCAGTTCTAGTGCTCACACTTCGGTTTTTCTTAAGAGGGGAACATTATCACAATTTCAAAAGGGTTAAAAACAATAAAAATCATTTCCCAGTGGCTTGTTGTATTTTTTGAAGTTTTTTTCAAAATTTTACCGGTCCTGGAATATCCCTAAATAAAGCTTTAAAGTGCCTTATTTTCGCTATCTTCGAAACCACTATCCATTTCCCTGTGACGTCATACAGGGCTGCCACTACAAACAACATGGCGGTTACCACAGCAAGATATAGCGACATTAGCTCGGATTCAGACTCAGATTTCAGCGGCTTAAGCGATTCAACAGATTACGCATGTATTGAAACAAATGGTCGGAGTATGGAGGCAGATAGCGAAAACGAAATTGAAGAAGAAAATGAAGCTATTGAGCGAATAGCTATTGACGCTATTCGGCCATAGCATGGGTGTACCTAATGAAGTGGCCCATAGCATGGCTGCCTTATTAGCATCGCTGGTAAAATGTGCAGACCAAACGATCAGGACTTTCGCATCTTGTGACACTGGAGCAACTTAAATCCGTCGATTGGTAAGTGTTTGTTTCGCATTAAATGTGGGTATCTAGTTTCAAATGTACATACAGCTAGCGTAAATAGCATGTTAACATCAATTAGCATAGCATGTTAGCATCGATTAGCTGGCAGTCATGCCGTGACCAAATAAGTCTGATTTGCACATAAGTCAACAACATCAACAAAACTCACCTTTGTGATTTCGTTGACTTAATCGTTGCAAATGCATCTGCAGGTTATCCATACATCTCTGTGCCATGTCTGTCTTAGCATCGCCGGTCAAATGTGAAGACACTCTGGTACATTCAATGGGGGTCTGGCGGCAGATTTCTTGCCAGTGGTGCAACTTGAATCCCTCCCTGTTAGTGTTGTTACACCCTCCGACAACACACCGACGAGGCATGATGTCTCCAAGATTTAAAAAAATAGTCGAAAAAACGGAAAATAGCAGAGCTGAGACCCGGTGTTTGTAATGTTAAAATGAATATGGCGGGTGTGTTACCTCGGTGACGTCACGTTCTGACGTCATCGCTAAAAGACCGATAAACAGAAAGGCGTTTCATTTGCCAAAATTCACCCATTTAGAGTTCGGAAATCGGTTAAAAAAATACATGGTCTTTTTTCTGCAACATCAAGGTATATATTGACGCTTGCATAGGTTTGGTGATAATGTTCCCCTTTAAGCCACAGTCTGGTTTCTTTTTTGTTAATAAGAATACAATGTTATGCAGAGGTGTACTTATAATAACTTTAGTATAGTACAGTATCCATAGTCACAGCGGACAGTGGGGGCGGGCGAAGAATGTGTTCTTCTTCCTCACACACACGTGCGTTAATGTAAGAATCGTAGTAGAAATTGTTCTAATCAGGCCCTTAACCAAATATTGTTCCTTACCCCATTTCAGGCATTTCCTAAAAGTTAAATGAACATCTACCCATTTTTTTTCTTTTTTTTTTTTTAACTAACTAACTAACTAACTAACTAACTAACTAACTAACTAACTAACTAACTAACTAACTAACTAACTAACTAATTGAAAAACCAATGGCAACAATTGCACAACCCCCTTGGGGGGAGGTTCCTGATTGATCATTATGATTGCAAAGTACAATAGCTGCTCTCTTTGATCTCAGTCTGTTTTTAGGAACTGCCAATGTAATGGCCACTGGGAACGTAGTCAGGTACTTCAAATATTTACAACATGGAAACAAAGACAAATATTTGTGTGGCATATTGAATTAAGTCTTGTGACCAGAAGAGTTTCCAGCAATCCAGGAAGGATAGAGGAAGTAAGTGTTTCCCTTGGAGACGGGCGTACACACCCCGGCTGACAAACAAGAGGGTTGGTGTGCTGCATCGCCCTGAACGTTCTTACATCGTACATCAAACTCAACTCGGGACACAAAGCAGTTTGTGCTGTGACCCTCGGTTATAGGGTCCTTAATGATTTCGAGCATCTTGGCAAATAAAGCAGCGGTTTTCTACTACGGGGGGACTTTTTTTTTGATGGCTCTGCTGAGCTGTTAGAACAGATGGGTCAAGGGGAGAGACCAGCTGTTCATCCCAAAAGTCAGACCGACGATTGCAACCCACTCCAATGTTCTATCATCTGTTGGCTTCTTTTGAAAGGCCACTTTTAAGGAGAGTAGCTAGGATTTTTACTTTGAACTATTATTTATACCTGTGCCTAACATGTGGCGTTTGTCGGAAATAAATGATCTATTCCCCAAAACCATATCATGAATTGAATCATGAAACCTGCTGCCTGTCCCCTGCGTCGGAATTTTGTTACGTCGGTTTACTGGGTGTTGCCTTGTCGGACTGGAAGCTACGGAGCCTCTACAGCAGTGGTGTCCAAAGTGTGGCCCGGGGGCCATTTGCGGCCCTCAGCTAATCGTTTGCCGGCCTGCAAAAATGGCGAAATTGATAGTATTGCAAAAATAAATAAAACAACATTAAAAAAGGTGAAATCTAATAAGAAAAAGTGGCAATGTTGACACAAAGCTGCCATGCAGGCAGTTTTTTTTTTCCTTTTGTCTTTATTTTATTTTTTTTCCATTGCTCATTAAATGACAAAAAATCTATGTTATAATGAATTATTACTTAAAAATTATCACTTTAAAATGTTTCATGTGGAAAAAATATTGCATATGTTGTGTGGTTGCCTTATAAATACATCAGAGTGTTGACAAAAGAGCATAAAACAAACAAAATAATAGTTCGAACTTAAAATCCACAGATATATCGGAAGTTGAGCGTGAAATTTAAGTGTTAAAAGTAAAAAAATAATAATAAAAATGTATCACTTTCGGATCTCAAATATATTTAGTAGGATTTTATTTAACTTTTCACTGTGATTCCTCAAAAATATTAAATAATTAAAATCAATGGTGTCCTGCATTATTGATCTTTGAGGGATTTAATTGCTAAATGAAGGAACTCTCCTGAATGAATCAATAAAGTACTATCTATCCATCTAAATACTGCATATTTCAGTTTTACTATAAAAAACAAAGTTGTCTTTGACAGAAAAGGCATAAAACCTTATTTTTTTTAACTTTATATTAACCTCAAGTTGATATAGAGATTTGCTGTAAGCATTAAATAAATATAAAATAATAATTTGACTTATTTTTAACATTTTAGTTACTGAGACCCTCTATGCTCCCCAGGAGCCCTAAGGATAAAAAAAAAATCCATATATTTTGTTATGGTTTGAAAATGAAAAATATCAAAACGGCCTCCGCATGCTTACATTTTTCAGCGTGCGGCCCAATGTGGAAACATTTTGGACACCCCTGCCCTACAGGGACATGTAAGATCTCGCAAAAATGTTTTTTTCCCATGTCAGTGAACCGGAAGTAAAACGGACACCGTGATGGTGAACCGGAAGTGAAACAGACAAAGTAAGAAGAAGAAGAAGTTTATTGATTTCTATTTTAGTATTGGCCTAACATATAAAGACATCAAATCGTATTATGGTCCCACAAAAGAACACAGATGATGGGTAGGCTTCCGCATGCTCCCGCATGCTTTCACTTCTGGCTCACCATCGCTGTGTCTGTTTTACTTCCGGTTCAATGATATAGGAAAAAAAAACATTTGCGAGATCTCGCAAAACATCCAAATCCCTTTAGGGCACGGGTGCCCATTACGTCGATCGCGAGCTACCAGTCGAAATACAGAGTCTCGGAAAACTGGCGTGCACAAACGATCCCTCAGAAAGCTGGCGTGCACATCACTTGTGCACGCCAGCTTTCCGAGACTCTAATTTTGTTAGCGCAGGCAGCATGAAGCAGGGCTTTTATTGTGAAGATAGGAAATGTGCAGTCGGCCTTTAGAGTTTTGACGTAAGGGACGGCGCGAAAGTCTGTTGAAATAAAAAGTGTTTCTCGCCTTCCTCTCTGTCATTTTTTCATAATAATGAACTGGCAGCAGCCAGCGCCATCTCACAAGACCCTCGGGTGCCGTGAATGTCAATCAAGCAAGCTACGGAATTTGCCGCCAATGTTTTTCTTGTAAAGTGTATGGAAGCTGGATGAATTAGATGCCAAAAACCAACCACTTTCATGTGGTATTGTACAGAAAGGACAACTTTTTTTCTCCTCCATTTGAAAATGTGGGCGTTATCATCATTACTGTCTGATTCCAATCAATGCAAGTCATCAGAATCAGGTAATACACCAACTTATATTCTTGTCTTCGTGAAAGAAAGACATCTATATGTGTTACACATGCTTGTATTATCATTAAACACATTTAACTTGTTTACAAAAATGTCTATTTCATAAATAAATAAATAAATATAAATGATATATATAAATGAGGTAGATCCCCTCGAGTTGGTCAATTGAAAAGTAGCTCGCCTGCAGAAAAAGTGTGGGCACCTCTGCTTTAGGGGCTCCATTCCAATCCACTTTATTTGTATAGCACAATTAAACGACATAAATGTTTTCAAAGTGTTGCACAACAATATTAAAAACAATATTTAAATAGCATACGTTAACTCCACCAATGACTGAATAAAAAACCTAAATAAAGAAATATAAAAACAATATAATAATAAATAGGATTAAAAACGATTTTAAAGGCCTACTGAACTCCACTACTACCGACCACGCAGTCTGATAGTTTATATATCAATGATGAAATAATAACATTGCAACACATGCCAATACGGCCTTTTTAGTTTAATAAATTGCAATTTCAAATTTCCCGCGAGTTTCTTGTTGAAAACGTCGCGGAATGATGACGCGTACGCGTGACGTCACGGACTGTCAGGAAATATTAGCGCTGCACCACTAGCGGCTAAAAGTCGTCTGCTTTAACCGCATAATTACACAGTATTTTGGACATCTGTGTTGCTGAATCTTTTGCAATTTGTTCATTTAATAATGAAGACTATAAAGAACAATTCTGTTGGTGGAAAGCGGTGAATTGCAGCTGTCTTTAGCACCGAGACACAGCCGGTGTTTCTTTTTTTGTTGTGAAGCACAGCGGTCAAGCGAACAGGTTTTCTCTACATCACCCAGCATGTTTTTGGATGGGAAAATTGTGATATATATCTTACCGGAGACCTCATTGGATTATTCGTCGTTCTGCAGCAGCTGTCAAAAAAAGGCAGCTGTGAGCTTGGCTCCTCGGCTTGTATCTGAGACACTGCGTGTTCACCGCAGCCATCTGACCTCGAGGTATGCCTTTACAATCTTTACAATCTCACTAAAACACTATTAAAACAATAAGCAGATAAGGGATCTTCCAGAATTATCCTAGTGAATGTGTCTAATTACATCTGAAACGCTCACACTGCCGCCGCCCGGAGCCGTCGTTTTTTTTTTTTTTCTTTTTTCTTCTTTCTTCCTAGTCCTTCACTATCAATATCCTAATTCATGAATCTCTCATCCTCGCTCAAATTAATGGGGAAATTGTCGCTTTCTCGGTCCGAATTGCTCTTACTGCTGGTAGCTCCCATTATAAACAATGTGAATATGTGTGGAGCCCTGCAACTCGTGACGTCACGAGCACACACTTCCGGTAAAGGCAGGGCTTTTTTATTAGCAACCATAAGTTGCGAACTTTATCATCGATGTTCTCTACTAAATCCTTTCAGCAAAAATTTGGCAATATCGCGAAATGAACAAGTATGACACATAGAATGGACCTGTTATTCCTGTTTAAATAAAAAAAAATCTCATTTCATTAGGCCTTTAAAGGTTAAAACAAATTAAAACAATAAATAGAAATCAACATTTTAAAAACACAGGACCACACAACTCACGTAGGAAGCCGAGTTGCTCTGGTGATTTTTTTTTTTTTAATGACGGGCGGAAAAAAGAGAACGGGAAGTTGCCAGGAAAGAAAGGAGAAATACGGGATTTCCTGGGAAAAAAAAAGATATATTTTACGATCACATAGTTATCATTGGTATACTTGGAAAGCAACACAGTTAAACACAAAGCATTACGCAGAATTGACTAACTTCTAATTTGCTCAATTTTGTATTAATTGTATCTGTAAGCAATGGTAGAAAAATGAATTAATCAATTGCAGGGCCAAACTAGTTGGGGGTTTCCCGATCCAATATCGACAAAATTCTAGTATCTAAAATATCAGATATTCGCAGTCCTCCAGCACGTTTACTTGTGCACATGTTCTCTAAAAAACACATTAGGTTGGACTTTTCTTGTGTTTTAGTCAGGTCATTTACAAAAAGTAAACACGGTAGGATAAAGTTTAGTTGGACCAAGCAGCTACACAACAGCTAAGCACACAATAGAACACAGGTATTAAATTATTACAGTCACACATTACACACGAATGCAAAGTCTCCAAAGCAGGAACCAAAGTCGGGACCCAGGGTGGACCGCTCATCTGTGCATCGGTTGGGGAAGCCTGCTGGTCTCCTGCAGGCCCAATTATGGACTGGACTTTCACTAATAATGTTAGATCCACTATGGACTGGACTCTCACAATATTATGCTAGATCCACTCTGGACTGGACTCTCACTATTATGCTATAATGTTAGATCCACTGTGGACTGGACTCTCACAATATTATGCTATATCCACCATGGACTGGACTCTCACCTTTATGTTAGATCCATTATGGACTGGTCTCTCACAATATTATGCTAAATCCACTATGGACTGGACTCTAACTATTATGCTATAATGTTGGATCCACTATGGACTGGACTCTCACAATATTATGCTAGATCCACTCTGGACTAGACTCTCACTATTATGCTATAATGTTAGATCCACCATGGACTGGACTCTCACCTTTATGTTAGATCCACTATGGACTGGACTCTCACAATATTATGCTAGATCCACTCTGGACTGGACTCCCACTATTATGCTATAATGTTAGATCCACTATGGACTGGACTCTCACAATATTATGCTAGATCCACCATGGACTGGACTCTCACCTTTATGTTAAATCCACTATGGACTGGACTCTCACAATATTATGCTAAATCCACTATGGACTGGACTCTAACTATTATGCTATAATGTTAGATCCACCATGGACTGGACTCTCACCTTTATGTTGGATCCACTATGGACTGGACTCTCACCTTTATGTTAGATCCACTATGGACTGGACTCTCACAATATTATGCTAGATCCACTCTGGACTGGACTCCCACTATTATGCTATAATGTTAGATCCACTATGGACTGGACTCTCACAATATTATGCTAGATCCACCATGGACTGGACTCTCACCTTTATGGTAGATCCACTATGGACTGGACTCTCACAATATTATGCTAAATCCACTATGGACTGGACTCTAACTATTATGCTATAATGTTAGATCCACCATGGACTGGACTCTCACCTTTATGTTGGATCCACTATGGACTGGACTCTCACAATATTATACTAGATCCACTCTGGACTGGGCCCTGCGATGAGGTGGCGACTTGTCCAGGGTGTACCCCGCCTTCCGCCCGATT
The DNA here is from genome assembly GCF_033978795.1 of Nerophis ophidion. NCBI lineage: Eukaryota > Metazoa > Chordata > Actinopteri > Syngnathiformes > Syngnathidae > Nerophis > Nerophis ophidion. The sequence continues at coordinate 14,986,992 of NC_084632.1, read as the reverse complement.
GTAGCTGAGATAGGCGCCATCACCCCCCGCGACCCCAAAAGGGAATAAGCGGTAGAAAATGGATGGATGGCACTCTGGACTGGACTCTCACTATTATGCTATGATGTTAGATCCACTATGGAATGGACTCTCACAATATTATGCTAGATAAACCATGGACTGGACTCTCACCTTTATGTTAGATCCACTATGGACTGGACTCTCACAATATTATGCTAGATCCACTCTGGACTGGACTCTCACTATTATGCTATAATGTTAGATCCACTATGGAATGGACTCTCACAGTATCATGCTAGATCCACCATGGACTGGACTCTCACCTTTATGTTAGATCCACTATGGACTGGACTCACAATATTATGCTAGATCCACTCGATGTCCATTGCGTGGTCACCCGGGGAGGGGGCGGTGGGGTCCCCACATCTGTGGTCCCCTCCAAGGTTTCTTATTGTCCCATTGGGTTGAGTTTTTCCTTGCCCCTAATGTGGGATCTGAGCCGAGTATGTTGTTGTGGCTTGTGCAGCCCTTTGAGACACTCATAATTTAGGGCCATGTAAGTAAACATTGATTGATTGATTTATATTAGAAAATATGCGTCATGACCTTAATTTCATGAATTATTGTGACCATTAGGTGTCGCCAAAGATGAATACTATGCCAGTTCAACGTAAAAACAGCATAAATCTTAATAAATAGGTTAGTGTAATTTTGATTTGATTTTGATTTTGATTTATTGGTCCCTGTTGGGGAAATTCATTTTCACTGCCGTACGTTTAAACCAGGGGTGCCCATTACGTCGATCGCGAGCTACCAGTCGACCGCGGGGGGTGTGTCAGTCGATCTCCAGCCAGGCTTTTAAAAAAAATAGACCTAAAAATTAGTGATCATCAATCTTCACCAAGACGTCACTTAAATGACATTCACGGTACCGGAGGGTCTTGTGAGATGACGCTGGCTGCTGCAAGATCATTATTATTAAAAATGACCGAGAGGAAGGCGAGAAACACTTTTTATTTCAACAGACTCTCGCGCCGTACCTTCCGTCAAAATTCTAAAGGCGGACTGCACATTTCCTATCTTCACAATAAAAGCCCTGTTTCATGCTGCCTGCGCTAACTAAATACAGAGTCTCGGAAAACTGGCGTGCACAAGCGATCCCTCAGAAAGCTGGCGTGCACATCACTTGTGCACGCCAGCTTTCCGAGACTCTTATTTTGTTAGCGCAGGCAGCATGAAGCAAGACTTTTATTGTGAAGATAGGAAATTTGCAGTCGGCCTTTAGAGTTTTGACGGAAGGGACGGCGCGAAAGTCTGTTGAAATAAAAAGTGTTTCTCGCCTTCCTCTCTGTCATTTTTTCATAATAATGAACTGGCAGCAGCCAGCATCATCTCACAAGACCCTCGGGTGCCATGAATGTCAATCAAGCAAGCTACGGAATTTGCCGCCAATGTTTTTCCATCCATCCATTTTCTACCGCTTATTCCCTTTTGGGGTCGCGGGGGGCGCTGGCGCCTATCTCAGCTACAATCGGGCGGAAGGCAGGGTACACCCTGGACAAGTCGCCACCTCATCGCAGGGCCAACACAGATAGACAGACAACATTCACACTCACATTCACACACTAGGGCCAATTTAGTGTTGCCAATCAACCTATCCCCAGGTGCATGTCTTTGGAAGTGGGAGGTTTTCTTGTAAAGTGTATGGAAGCTGGATGAATTAGATGCCAAAAACCAACCACTTTCATGTGGTATTGTACAGAAAGGACAACTTTTTTTCTCCTCCATTTGAAAATGTGGGCGTTACCATCATTACTGGCTGATTCCAATCAATGCAAGTCATCAGAATCAGGTAATACACCAACTTATATTCTTGTCTTCGTGAAAGAAAATACATCTATATGTGTTACACATGCTTGTATTATCATTAAACACATTTCATTTGTTTACAAAAATGTCTCTTTCATAAATAAATAAATATCCATCCATCCTTTTTCTACCGCTTATTCCCTTTTTGGGGTCGCGGGGGGCGCTGGCGCCTAGCTCAGCTACAATTGGGCGGAAGGCGGGTATATAAATGATATATATAAATGAGGTAGATCCCCTCGAGTTGGTCAATTGAAAAGTAGCTCGCCTGCAGAAAAAGTGTGGGCACCCCTGGTTTAAACAATAGACATTACACATCACAAACAAAAATAACAAAAGGACATCATACATGACCAACACATTTACAAGCTTGTCAGACAGGTCGGCCGGGCCTGCTGTTTAGGGTGGCTTTAGCTGCAGGGACATGGCTGTTTAGGGCGGCAATAGCCGCAAGGATAAGGCTTTTCCCAAGGCGGGCCCTCCGGAATTTGATAGTTCTGTACCTGCGTCCTGATGGTCATGGGATGATGCATTGGTGTAGTGGGTGAGTCATATCCTGGACTATTGTGTTTGCCAGTCGAATGATGGACCTGTGTTTTGGATCTGAAATGTTGGGTGTGGGTAGGCCGATGATTTTTTAGCTGCTATGTTTGTCATGTGTGTGAGTTTGGTCTGGTTGGTTACAGAAAGCATGGTGAAAAAAAATGTGGAACAGTACAGAAAGATGGGTTGAATGATGCTTTGGTACAGTAATAACAGGAGGTGAGGTGCAACGTAATTACACACGTTCATGTCTTTTCTAGCATTTCACACCAGAAAATAATAAAAAGTATGTATGATTTATGCTGATATTGTGTATTAATATCGGCCAATACTCAAAGGGCCAACATCGGTGTTGCATCGGCAGTGACAAAGGGACCCCCCATATATGAAAGCTTTATCTAATGTAAAGACCATGGTCATAGACAAAGGGGCGACATAGCTCGGTTGGTAGAGTATCCGTGCCAGCAATTTGAGGGGTCCAGGCTCAATTCCCACTTCCTGCATCCTAGTCTCCCCTTGTCTCCCCATGTCTAGCATTAAAAGATTACAGTTGGTACAAAATGCGGCTGCTAGACTTTTGACAAGAACAATAACGTTTGATCATATTACGCCTGTACTGGCTCACCTGCACTGGCTTCCTGTGCACTTAAGATGTGACTTTAAGGTTTTACTACTTACGTATAAAATACTACACGGTCTAGCTCCATCCTATCTTGCCGATTGTATTGTACCATATGTCCCGGCAAGAAATCTGCGTTCAAAGGACTCCGGCTTTTTAGTGATTCTCAAAGCCCAAAAAAAGTCTGCGGGCTATAGAGCGTTTTCATTTCGGGCTCCAGTACTCTGGAATGCCCTCCTGGTACCAGTTCGAGATGCCACCTCAGTAGAAGCATTTAAGTCTCACCTTAAAACTCATTTGTATACTCTAGCCTTTAAATAGACTCCCTTTTTAGACCAGTTGATCTGCCGTTTCTTTTCTTTTTGTCCTATGTCCCACTCTCCCTTGTGGAGGGGGTCCGGTTTGATCCGGTGGCCATGTACTGCTTGCCTGTGTATCGGCTGGGGACATCTCTGCGGTGCTGATCCGCCTCCGCTTGGGATGGTTTCCTGCTGGCTCCGCTGTGAACGGGACTCTCGCTGCTGTGTTGGATCCGCTTTGGACTGGACTCTCGCGGCTGTGTTGGCTCCATTATGGATTGAACTTTCACAGCATCATGTTAGACCCGCTCGACATCCATTGCTTTCGTCCTCTCCAAGGTTCTCATAGTCATCATTGTCACCGACGTCCCACTGGGTGTGAGTTTTCCTTGCCCTTATGTGGGCCTACCGAGGATGTCGTAGTGGTTTGTCTTGTGGTTTGTGCAGCCCTTTGAGACACTAGTGATTTAGGGCTATATAAGTAAACATTGATTGATTGATTGATTGATAGTCACTGCAGTTGTGTCTTTGAGCAAGACACTTTGCCCACCTTCTCCCAGTGACACCCACACTGGTACAAATGAAACTTAGATATTGGATTTCACTATGTAAAATGCTTTGAGTACCTTAAAAAAGCGCTATATAAATTGAATTCACTTCACTTCACCCAAAGGCAGATGCATATTAGAAAGTATCCAATTAACATGTCTGAATCACAAACTTAACTTAATTTTTGTGGCCACTTGATATCACAAAAACATATTACTCCACTTGAACTCTAAGACAATACATGTCTATTCAAGGGGGTTATTAATAAATAGGTTAGTGTTTTTCATACCGATCATTGTTGTCTATTTGGTAATTTTGCTTGATCATGCCTTTTTCTCACATTTAAAACACAAAAAAAAGATAGTGATATCCGATTGGATCAATATCAGCATCGGTTCATAGTTAAAGCGCCAAAATCTGGACAAGGAGAAGAACAAAGGAGAAGTTGCGTCAATAGAATTCAAAGAACTGGAAGAAAAAACAGGACGACCAAAAAGTTATATTTTGGTTTCATCTGACCACATGACATTCTCCCAATCCTCTGTATCATCTATGTATCCATTTTGGTATTAACTCAACTCGTCGTGTTTGGAGGAAGAAGAATACTGAGTTGCATCCCAAGAACACCAGACCTACTGTGAAGCATGGGGGTGGAAACATCATGCTTTGGGTTTTTTTTTCTGCTAAGGGTACAGGACGATTGATCCGTGTTAAGGAAAGAATAAATGGGGCCATGTATCGTGAGATTTTGAGCCAAAACCTACTTCCATCAGTAAGAGCTTTGAATGGTTGACCAAATACTTATTTTCCACCATAATTTACAAATAAATTCTTTAAAATTCCTACAATGTGAATTCCTGGATTTTTTTTTTCACATTCTGTCTCTCACAGTTGAAGTGTACCTTTGATGAAAATTACAGACCTCTGTCATCATTTTAAGTGGGAGAACTTGCACAATCGGTGGCTGACTAAATACTATTTTGCCCCACTGTGTATGTAGTGGATAACATATCAGAGTTACGATCTCATCACTCTGGCTGTTATTTGTCAGACTGAGTTAAAAAAAAACAAAAAAAAAAACGGACAGAGACAATCACTCGAAAAGGCCTTTATAGCTTCCTGCGAGACGAAACCATTAAAGTGCAACACATTGTCTTGGCTCGGACTGCAATGTGTGAGGAAGCGCATGGTCATCAAGTGAAACAGAAAAAGAAAAAAAAAAAAAAAAACGCTCCGTGAGAAACAGACGTAAATAATGGACCAGGAAATGGGAGATCAAAGCTTCAGAGCCCGGCTTCTGTTTGTTTTTATCCTTACCCAGGCTTTAGAATAAAGCATGCAAGGACCACACTTCAGAGACAGACAGAGAGAGAGAGAGAGAGGCAAGTGACGCAAGGAAGTGCTCAAATCGGTTCCGTTTCATCCTTTGCATCCCGTGCCACTATCCCCATGTTAGGAAAAGGCGCCAGGTAGTGTTTAACAGGAAACGGCACAATCATCAGAGGGGACTCTCAATAGTGTGGGGCCGGCATCGTTAAACAAGTTAGTGTTTATAAAGATACCGCATCTCTTTGTGAACGAAAATGTCCAACTTGGAAATGGTAACTATTGTGTTTTGTGTTTCCAAGAAGGAGAAGTTACGTCAATGGAATTCGAAGAACTGGTAGAAAGGCAGGATGACCCAACTGCAGACAAGGAAACGTGTTTTCAATAGTTGGAAAATACAAAAGTATTATGGCTTTAACCTAAGCACGTCTGGAGAAAGCACACGACATAACATATAACATGACCGTCCAGCAACTGCATACTTATAAACAGTTGGAACGGGGATTCATATGGCCTAGTCTGTTGCGGTTTACCTGACACATGAACCGTGACAAATAGGGGGTTTGCACTACCCACTCAGTGTTGAATATCTTAAAATGTGTTCAACTTTGACCAAACCGTCAGTTGCTATGCAGCGTGGAACTCTACATTATTTTTTTCAGCACTTTCCTGTTAAGAGCTGATCAAAGAGGTGACCCCGGGATGCAGAGAAGGGAGGCAAGGTAGAATGACGAAAAAGGGAAATATTTCACAAGTCCAAAAAGTGTAACAAAAGGCGATGGGGCAGAAGCGCACACCATGAATTACAAATAAAAACAGGTTCCTCAGTGGTTGGCAGGAGAAATGGTCAGGGCGTACTGAGCACAGCATAAAGTCCAACACAGAATCCTCTTTACCTCAGGGGGGCTAGGAGACAAACACAAAGAGGTGAGGGATTACAGGACTAAGGAGAGACAATGTACCAGGACTGACGAGGTGAAGCAGGTGCATGGATGTGGGAGGTTCAGGAGACAATAACCGGCAAAATCAAGCTGTCAGTGACGAGCTTAAATACTCCTAGGTTGAAATTTGTTGCAGGTGTGCCTAGTGTCCGCCCCTCGCTGGGGAATAATGAGCTGAAGAAAACAGACATCACAAAAAAGGAGAAGGCGGGGAAATGATAAAACACAACACTTTCCATCATTTTCAGCAGACTGCATTGCAAAATGATTAACCACTCCCTCTTCCTCTCACGCGAGATCCACCCAGGATCCACCCCTTCCCTACTGTCAGTGAGATAATCACTGGAAAATGGATCTAGCCTGGCTGCCCGACCCGCAAGACCAGAACAGGGCAAATATTTTGACTCGGGGGCCACATTGAGGGAAAAAAATTGTCTGGGGGGTGCCAATGAATTATATATACACATTTAGCTGTAAAAATCTGCTGTACAGTATGTGTGTTTGGGTTTCCTTTTTTCAGAAACAATAATACCCAAAGTCACAATGTCCGAATGAACATTAAAATAAAGTGGGATTTACCATATTAACTATGAACAATGGAACATATTAACAACAAATGAACATCGATCCTCTTTTACTTCTCAGACCAGCTCCTCAACAGTTGTGTATATTTTACAATCAAGCAAAACACAACAAACATTTGACAGGAAAATATGAATGCAATACATTAAAATAAAGTGGGATTTACCGTATTAACTATGAACAATAAAACACTGAATATTAACAACATATGAACATCGCTCCTCTTTTACTTCTCAGACCAGCTCATCGAAAGTTGTGTATATCGTACAATCAAGCAAAACACAACAAACATTTAACAGGAAAATATAAATGCAATACATTAAAATAAAGGAAAGTTCTCTTGCCTTCTGAGAAGTGTTGTATCTCAAATAGCTGCAATCGCTTTCTCTTAAGGCAGGGGTAGGGAACCTCTCGCTCTAGAGCCAGATGTGGCTCTTTTGATGACTGCATCTGGCTCTCGGTTAAATCTGAGCTGACATTCCTTAACACGATAAGTAATGAATAATTCCTCTTGTAATCACAGTGTTAAAAATAACGTTCAAAATATAAAACATTCTCATTCTTTTTTAAGTTAAAGAAGTTGCGTTAATGGTAAGTAGTAATTTATTTATTATTGGTTAGTGTGGGGCTTGCCCTCCTGGGGGTTCTTCAGACCACTAAGCACCGACTTGAGAGCCCTTTTCAGGGTTACATTATTGTTTTATTTTTCAATAAGTCTCTCAGTTGCTTTCCAGCAATTGTATTTTTCTCTCTCGCTCGCGCTCTGGCTCCAGCCTCCACCCTGTCTCTCCTCCTGGCTGCTGCTTATAACAGAGCGACAGGTGATTAGATAACAAGGCCCAGGTGGGCCATCTACGCACCTGTCGCTGATTTCGAGGCTGGTCCTGGGACACCCAAGTTTGCTGTGGGCCCACAGGCCACGCCCCCACCACAGTTAGCTTCAGAATAACAATGTTATTACAAAGAATAAGAGACCTATCATACTCTAGAAATGTTGGTCTTACCTAAAAATGCACACGTTTAGTTGTGTTCAGTGTTAAAAAATATTATATGGCTCTTACGGAAATACATTTTTAAATGATAAATAAATGGGTTGTACTTGTATAGCGCTTTTCTACCTTCAAGGTACTCAAAGCGCTTTGACACTACTTCCACATTTACCCATTCACACACACATTCACACACTGATGGAGGGAGCTGCCATGCAAGGCGCCAACCAGCAACCATCAGGAGCAAGGGTGAAGTGTCTTGCTCAGGACACAACGGACGTGACGAGGTTGGTTCTAGGTGGGATTTGAACCAGGGACCCTCGGGTTGCGCACGGCCACTCTTCAACTGCGCCACGCCGTCCCTATATTTGGCTTTCATGGCTCTCTCAGCCAAAAAGGTTCCCAACCCCTGCCTTAAGGTATTCATGTGTGATTTCCACAAGCATCTGTAAATGTAGAAGAAGGAGAAACACGGGCATGTTTGGATGACTCGCCTCCATATTTCCAGTGGTTAGCTCCGAGTTACGAAACCGCTTTATTATGATAACGCTTATGTTGACACGTACTTGTGACGTTATTGGTTGGATGCACCACTCACGGCTAAAAGTCGTCTCTTTTCATCGCATAATTACACAGTATTTTGGACATCTGTGTTGCTGAATCTTTTGGAATTTGTTCAATTAATAATGGAGACTATTTAGAACAATGCTGTTGGTGGAAAGCGGTGGATTGCAGCTGCCTTTAGCAACCGAAACACAGCCGGTGTTTCTTTCTTTGTTGTGAAGCTTTAACACAGAGCGGTCAAGCGAACACGTTTCTCTGCCACATGTCAACCAATTGTGATATTAAGTTGGCTCTTACCGGAGACTTCAGCGGATTATGCGACTTCCTCCTGCAGCTGTCATCTTGGCTCCTCCATTGGCTTCTCTCAGAGACACTGGCGTTCACCGCAGCCCTCCGACTTTCAGGTATGACTTTATAATATCGCTAAAACACTATTAACACATAAAGCAGATAAGGGATTTTCCAGAAATGTCCTAGTAAATGTGTCTAATAACATCTGAGTAGCCTGGAGCTGTTGCCTTTACTTTTTTTTTCTTTCTTTTTTGTAAGTGCTTCACTCCAACTTTCCTCATCCAAGAATCTTTCATCCACGCTCAATTTAATGGGGAAATCGTCGCTTTCTCGGTCCAAGTTGCTCCTGCTGCTGGTGGCTATGATTATAAACAATGTGAGGATGTGTTTAAGGGGTTAAACGACTTAGTGTAGACATGGCCTAGGACTACTGCTTGTACAAACGTAATTGCCGCCGAGACAACAGTGGATCCACTCCTGAGGCAAAAATTATGTCTGGGGGTTGGGGGTGGTGGTGTCACACCACACCACCCATGCTCATAAATAAACGTGGGGAGGACTTTTTGGTGTGGGGGGTAGCTGGCGTCTGCTGGTGTTGCCGTTTGTCATGTCTCCTTGGCAGACTCGCGCCAGGAAACCTGAGCCCGTGTTAGACAAACACATGCCACTTCCAAAATAACAATGCACTTCTGTGACGGGACAGCGCCTGGAGCTGTGTGCACATTTGCTGACGCTGACATGCGCAGGAGAATGAAAGGGAAGTAAATAACACCGCCCTATGTTTATTTGTAATTTTTTATTAAGCAATCCAACAAAATAATAAAACACCATAAAAATACCATTGCAATTCCAAAACCAAACCCAGCAACATTCAGAATAGCAATCAAGAGAGCAATTGAGATGAAGCACAAACATGACACGAAACAATCCAAAAGTAGTTAAACATAATGAATAATATCAACAAGAGTATCAATCTTAAAGGCCTACTGAAATGAGATGTTCTTATTTAAACGGGGATAGCAGGTCCATTCTATGTGTCATACTTGATCATTTCGCCATATTGCCATATTTTTGCTGAAAGGATTTAGTAGAGAACATCCACGATAAAGTTTGCGACTTTTGGTCGCTAACAGAAAAGCCCTGCCTTTACCGGAAGTCGCAGACGATGACGTCACATGTTGATGGCTCCTCATATCCTCACATTGTTTTTAATGGGAGCCTTCGACAAAAAGAGCTACTCGGACCAAGAAAACGACAATTTCCCCATTAATTTGAGCGAGGATGAAAGATTTGTGTTTGAGGATATTGATAGCGACGGACTAGAAAAAAAAAATTAAAAAAAACCGATTGCATTGGGACGGATTCAGATGATTTTAGACACATTTACTAGGATAACTCTGGGAAATCCCTTATCTTTCTATTGTGTTGCTAGTGTTTTAGTGAGTTTAATAGTACCTGATAGTCGGACGGGTGTATCCACAGGTGTCTTGAGGCCAGTGTCTGATGGAAGTCGACGGCAGCATTATGGACGGCACAAGTTCAGCTGATCTCCGGTAAGTGGCGACTTTTTACCACAATTTTCTCACCGAAAACTGCTGGTTTACATTTGGTCGGGATCCATGTTCGTTTGACCGCTCTGATCCATAATAAAGCTTCACCTCCGGGAATTTTAAACAAGGAATCACCGTGTGTTTGTGTGGCTAAAGGCTAAAGCTTCCCAACTCCATCTTTCTACTTTGACTTCTCCATTATTAATTGAACAAATTGCAAAAGATTCAGCAACACAGATGTCCAAAATACTGTGTAATTATGCGGTTAAAGCAGACGACTTTTAGCTGTGTGTGTGCGCAGCGCTAATATTTCCTAACAGTCCGTGACGTCACGCGTACACGTCATCATTCCGTGACGATTTCAACAAGAAACTCCCAGGAAATTAAAAATTGCAATTTAGTAAACTAAAAAGGCCGCATTGGCATGTGTTGCTATGTTAATATTTCATCATTGATATATAAACTATCAGAGTGCGTGGTGGGTAGTAGTGGGTTTCAGTAGGCCTTTAATAATAATTCCAACATAGCAGTGATTAGAAATCCCTCATCACAGCCATTTATAAAAAAATAAAAACATTAAAAAAATGAACAACACACTGTGTACAATATTTTCAACAAAGATAAAAAAAGACTTATTTTAGGTTAATGTAATAGTTAAAACACATTTAAATAATGATTGTATTTATTTATTCCGGCAGACAGACATATATAGCAACACTTCATCACTTTTTGCAATTTGACAGACATGCAACGGCACCCACCGAAAAGGAATGTGGGGGAAAAAAAATAATGCTTATCCATGACCCGCCCCTAATTCAACATTCAACCTATATGTTAGTTATATAGTCCAAGTATCAACAGCAGTTTTGATGGATGCATGAACATTTCACAACAAGTATAACATGATAATGGATGATAATGACAAGTCAGTATACATACACCAAAAAGGATATAATAGCATTGAGTGACCATGAGATTAGCTCCATCTTGCCTGGGTATCTTTGATATTCTGAAGCCTTGTCTGCTGTGTTATGTCACTTATTCCACAGTGAGTTCTTTTGCACCTGTGTCCCACAGTTGAGATACTCCAAACAACCAGTCATGTTTTTGATGGTTTCCCAACAACACATGTTTTACCGCAAGGTTGAACACTCTTAGGCTAGAAGACAAAGTTTCCAAAATATGACTCAATATTATCTAAACTAAATACAGTTTTTTTCGACTTATATCATCTCCGTAGCTTGTGTATACCAGTCAGTATGAGCATGGTTGGAGTGTCCGCCCTGAGATCGGTAGGTTGGGAGTTCAAACCCCTGCCGAGTCATACCAAGGATTATAAAAATGGGACCCATTACCTCCCTGCTTGGCACTCAGCATCAAGGGTTGGAATTGGGGGTTAAATCACCAAAATGATTCCCGGGCTTGGCCACCGCTGCTGCCCACTGCTCCCCTCACTTCCCAGGGGGTGGTCAAGGGTGATGGGTCAAATGCAGAGAATAATTTCGCCACATGTAGTGTGTGTGTGACAATCACCATCCACCAAATTTCACACTGTGCACAGCGCAGTCCGAAATGTAGCGTTCTTTTGGCAACCTCCAAACCTAGACCGGTCCATCGGTTGAGTTTATACCAAAATGGATACATGGATGATACAGCAGAGAATTGGGAGAATGTCATGTGGTCAGATGAAACCAAAATAGAACTTTTTGGTATACTCGTCGTGTTTGGAGGAAGAAGAATAGTGAGTTGCATCCCAAGAACACCACACCTACTGTGAAGCATGGGGATGGAAACATCATGCTTTGGGGCTGTTTTTCTGCTAAGGGGACAGGATGATTGATCAGTGTTAAGGAAAGAATGAATGGGGCCATGTATCGTGAGATTTTGAGCCAAAACCTCCTTCCATCAGTGAGAGCTTTGAACGGTTGATCAAATACTTATTTTCCACCATAATTTACAAATAAATTCTTGAAAATTCCTACAATGTGAATTCCTGGATTTTATTTTCACATTCTGTCTCTCACAGTTGAAGTGTACCTATGATGAAAATTACAGACCTCTGTCATCATTTTAAGTGGGAGAACTTGCACAATCGGTAGCTGACTAAATACTTTTTTGCCCCACTGTGTATCCGCGTCTTATAGTCCGGTGCGGCAAATATATGGAGAGAAAACAATCTTCTAAAATTTAGTGGGTGCAGCTTATGTCCCCGTGCACTCCCATGTCCGGAAAAAGCCGGTACTTGCAAAACAGAGGTTGGGTCTCATTGCAACATTTTGGTGTTTATAACATCACAGTGGATGCTGCACGGCGGACTCATGTAATGTGGACATCATCTGGAGGGGGAAGTGTTCAGTCATCTTGGAGCAGGTTTCTTTCAGCATGCCGTATCCTTTTTGAGTTCCAGGCGGAGGAAGCAGCCTTGACCAAGCCCTCCTGCCCCGTGCAGCTGTCCTGCAGGGGTAGGCAGTAAATCCCCCCCCCCCTCCACACACACAAACACACACACACACACACACACACACACACACACACACACACACACACACACACATGCATCTGCAGGCCTGTAGTGTCTAATAACTGACTGTTTGAAATACGCAAATTCAACAAGGTGGTTTAATATGCATAAACGCTGCAATTTAATCACATCGACGTTCCTGAAAAAATCTACCGGTACACGGTTTGTATCCGCATGCACCTTCACAGGAGCAAGATATTTCTTAGTTAATGGAGCTCCAAACTGAAGCGGACGTGTGGCTTTAAGCTGAACGCCGTGTGCAATCGCACCGGGGTAGTGAAGACTCTGCGCACCCTCTTGAGGTCTGACCTCCGAATTTCTTCCAGCTGCTCAGATTTACAGGAGCCACTGACCTTTTCATCACAGGAAATCTCTTCAACTGCTCGGGCCCTCGCTCATCATCTCCCCTCCTTCCGTCCGTCGGTCTTCGCCGCCCCCGCTTTTCAGCCATCTTAACCAGATTCTCTTTAAAGGCTTCGTCTTACCGACCGTAAATTATAAAGAAGATAAATTGAGATTACTTGTATGTGTAACACCAAGACAACAATGGGTATACTATATTCTGGGGCGGTATAGCTCGATTGGTAGAGCAGCCGTGCCTGCAACTTGAGGGTTTCAGGTTCGAGCCCCGCTTCCGCCACCCTAGTTACTGCCGTTGTGTCCTTGGGCAAGACACTTTACCCACCTGCTCCCAATGCCACCCACACTGGTTTAAATGTAACTTACATATTGGGTTTCACTATGTAAAGCGCTTTGAGTCACTAGAGAAAAGCGCTATATAAATATAATTCACTTCACTTGCATTAGATCAGGGGTTCCCAAACATATTCGTCCCGCCAGCGTCTGGATGTTCCAAGTTTTAAAAAAAACATTTTTATTTGTATTTATTTATTTTTTTTAATTATTATTATTTTTTAATCTGTCTTTTATAATCAATTTTTCCACCATTTGTTACTCTCAGTGTCTCCTAGTCGCTGAGGCAAATCATATTGTCTAAAAATGCATTTTTTCCATCGATAACATGACATCTTCATGCTCGGAATATATATATATATATATATATATATATATATATATATATATATATATATATATATATATATATATATATATATATATATATATATATATATATATATATATATATATATATATATACCGTATTTCCTTGAATTGCCGCCGGGGCGCTAATTAATTTAAAACCTCTTCTCACTCCTGCGCTTACCAAAGGCACGCAGTAAAAGTAAGCATGCGCTAATTAATTTTAAACCTCTTCTCACTCCAGCACTTACCAAAGGCATGAAGTAAAATCTGAGTGTGATGTAAGCTTGGACCTTAAATCCTACTGAATAGCTCTTAATCCTCTTCCCTTTATGCGATTTCAAATTACCGGTATTGAAATCAGCCTCGTCCATTTTGAAAATGATGACAGGGGAAGTGTTTCTCGTGACGTCACGAGTTTGACCAGGCGGTAATACTAAGCATGCGCTAATTATTTTGCGAAGCGAGTTTTACCCGGCAGTAATTCAAGGCAGGCACATACTATATGCCCTGCGGCAATTCAAGGAAATACGGTATATCTATATATATATATATATCCATCCATCCATTTTCTACCGCTTATTCCCTTTTGGGGTCGCGGGGGGCGCTGGCGCCTATCTCAGCTACAATCGGGCGAAAGGCGGGGTACACCCTGGACAAGTCGCCACCTCATCGCAGGGCCAACACAGATAGACAGACAACTTTCACACTCACATTCACACACTAGGGCCAATTTATATATATATATATATACATATATATATATATATATATATATATATATATATATATATATATATATATATATATATATATATATCCATCCATTTTCTACCGCTTATTCCCTTTTGGGGTTGCGGGGGGCGCTGGCGCCTATCTCAGCTACAATCGTATATATATATATATATATATATATATATATATATATATATATATATATATATATATATATATATATATATATATATATATATATATATATATATATATATATATATATATATATATATATATATATATATATATATATATATATATATATATATATATATATATATATATATATATATATATATTCGATGATGACCTGATCAAATCATTTTTAAAATCGATTTTTGAAAATTTCAAATCAATTCAGACTAGTAATAAACAATAATTGTGATTAATCCTGGCTTCCTCATTTTGATTAAAAAAATACAAAAACTCCGCACAAATTAGAGATGTCCAATAATGGCTTTTTTGACGATATCCGATATTGTCCAACTCTCTCTATATATATACATATATACAGTCGTGGAATTAACGTATAATTATGCCTAATTTTGTTGTGATTCCCCACTGGATGCATTGAACAATGTAACAAGGTTTTCCGAAATAAATCAACTCAAGTTATGGAAAAATATGCCAACATGGCACTGCCATATTTATTATTGAAGTCAAAAAAGTGCCAAATTTTTTTTTAACATGCCTCAAAACAGCAGCTCCTCATGCTCTCCCTGAGGAGGTTGAGGTGGGCGGGGTAGGGGGTAGCAGGGGTGTATATTGTAGCGTCCCAGAAGAGTTAGTGCTGCAAGGGGTTCTGGGTATTACTACTGTTGCGTTTATGTTGTGTTACGGTGTGGATGTTCTCCCGAAATGTGTTTGTCATTCTTGTTGGGTGTGGGTTCACAGTGTGGCGCATATTTGTAACAGTGTTAAAGTTTTTTATACGGCCACCCTCAGTGTGACCTGTATGGATGTTGACCAAGTATGCTTGGCATTCACTTGTGTGTGTGAAGAGCTGTAGATGTTGCGTGACTGGGTCAGTTTATTGAAGCTCTGTCCTTCTCCCTACATCCGTCTACACAGCAGTGTTTTTAAAAAGTCATAAATAGTACTTTTTTAGCCGATACCAATAATTTCCGATATTACATTTTAAAGCATTTATCGGCCGATACTTTAGGCAGCTCGATATTATCGAACATCTCTAGCACCAAATCCTATATTTTCATTTTTGTTTTGTAGGTCAACGTGTTTATATCTTTAAGTGCATTGGCAAAAATGTATTTAAGAAAATATTTTGCTGTTCGTCGCTCATATAGCAGGAGCTACGCTGAAACCATGTCCGCACATTTCATATTCCAACTCGTCGATGCGGTCCGAATTTGATAAATTTTTATAAGTGACATCCGTTAAACGATAAATGGAAGCAACAGGATGTAAATCTAGGCTTTTTTCCCATGCAAATTAACACATGTAATTGTTGCAGCCTTATAATAAGGCATTGCAAAAACTGTAAATACTAACACTCAACCTATCATACCCTTATCAATTTTTTTTTTTTTTTACGATCTTCTGAAGCGCATATGAGTTTCATAGTAAAGGTGTTTTATGTGCCTATTGACTGCTTTGATGACCTCTTAAGCCACAGGAATCGTTAACATCAACCCACCCGCAAGATTAGTGCAAATGGCCTCTTATATACCTGAAAGCCAATTACACCTCCGTTCTGGTAATAATGAACTCGTGAAGCCGGAGCGCTATTGGAAAGGGCTGAGCGATTGGGATCAATAAAACACAGGGTGAGAAGACAAGTGGCACGGCTCCAATACAAGCTTCCCCAAACCTGAATTTATTTGGCTTTCAAATTGGATCTCGATGAATCCATCCCGCCAGCCTTCTCAGCGTGTATTGCTCATGTGCGGATAGTGATGGCAATACTTGAGCTGGACGATGGATTTTTTAGATTTCCACAGCATTATGACGGATAAAAACATGTATGTATCTTCTAGAACAGGGGTCACCAACGCGGTGCCCGCGGGCACCAGGTAGCCCGTAAGGACCAGATGAGTAGCCCGCTGGCCTGTTCTAAAAATAGCTCAAATAGCAGCACTTACCAGTGACCTGCCTCTATTTTTTAAATTGTATTTATTTACTAGCAAGCTGGTCTCGCTTTGCTCAACATTTTTAATTCTAAGAGAGACAAAACTCATAGAATTTGAAAATCCAAGAAAATTTTTTAAAGACTTGGTCTTCACTTGTTTAAATAAATTCATTTATTTTTTTACTTCGCTTCTTATAACTTTCAGAAAGACAATTTTAGAGAAGAAATACAACCTTAAAAACGATTTTAGGATTTTTAAACACATATACCTTTTTACCTTTTAAATTCCTTCCTCTTCTTTCCATCCATCCCATCCATTTTCTACCGCTTATTCCCTTTCGGGGTTGCGGGGGGCACTGGCGCCTATCTCAGCTACAATCGGGTGGAAGGCAGGGTACACCCTGGACAAGTCGCCACCTCATCGCAGGGCCAACACAGACAGACAGACAACATTCACACTCACATTCACACACTAGGGCCAATTTAGTGTTGCCAATCAACCTATCCCCAGGTGCATGTCTTTGGAGGTGGGAGGAAGCCGGAGTACCCGGAGGGAACCCACACATTCACGGGGAGAACATGCAAACTCCACACAGAAAGATCCCGAGCCTGGATTTGAACCCAGGACTGCAGGAACTTCGTATTGTGAGGCAGACGCACTAACCACTCTGCCACCGTGAAGCCCTCCTCTTCTTTCCTGACAATTTAAATCAATGTTAAAGTAAATGTTCTTTTTTTTATTGTAAAGAATGATAAATCAATTTTAATTTAATTCTTAATTTTAGCTTCTGTTTTTTCGTGAAATATTTCTTCACACTTATTATGATTATAATTCAAAAAAAATATTCTGGCAAATCTAGAAAATCTTTAGAATCTAATTTAAATCTTATTTTATAGTCTTTTGAATTTCTTTTAAAATTTTTGTTCGGGAAAATCTCGAAGAAATAATGATTTGTCTTTGTTAGAAATATAGCTTGGTCCAATTGGATTTTAACCTATTAAAACATGTCATCAAAAGTCTAAAATGAATCTTAATCAGGAAAAATTACTAATGGTGTTCCATAAATTCTCTTTTTAATTTTTTCAAAAAGATTCGAATTAGCTAGTTTTTTTCTTCATTTTTTAAGTTGAATTTTTAATTTTAAAGAGTCGAAATTGAAGATAACTCATGTTACCTCTTTTAAACCGTATTTTTCATCATTTATTGTCTACAAAAAACCTTCCGTAAGGAAAAAAAATGTACGACGGAATGACAGACAGACATACCCATTAAAAAAAATATATATATAGATGTATTTATTAAAGTTAAATTTAGCAAATTGGCTATTTCTGGCAATGTATTTAAGTGTGTATCAAACTGGTAGCCCTTCGCATTAATCAGTACCCAAGAAGTAGCTCTTGGTTTCAAAAAGGTTGGTGACCCCTGATCTAGGACCTTCATTGAAATAGCTCATAACACAACTCTTGGCACCTGCGGATTGGGACTAAAAGGCACATCACTCAGAGGTTCTACAAGAGAAATCTCTCTCTTACACACTCTCAACGCACACAAAAGCTAAATGGAACCCACCCCGAAATGGGATCAACGGTCATTGACCCCCCCGCCCCCACATACTCCATTAAGGATAATTAATTTGCCTGCATATCAAAACGCTATTAAAAAGTCTGAGGTCAGAGTCAAACGGGGCCAGCATGCTATTGATTTTGGAGGTCACATGCCTGCTCAGACAAATGGAATTCCCTGAAAAGACATTGCTGTATTACCTCATCGGCATAAGTCAGGAGGAGATAAGACGCACAAAAATGATGCCGGTCCCTAAGAAGAAGAGGCCACAGGCAGGAAAATTTATGAACTAAGGTTTTTGGACTGACAACAGAAGCACAGTGGATCTGGAAAGTATTCTCAGTGCTTCAACTTTTTACACATTTTGCTATGTCACAGCAAAAATGGAATAAATCAAGTTTTGTCCTCAAAATTCAATACACAATTCCCAATAATGACAATGTGATTTTTTTATTTTTTTTATTTTGGAAATTTAAAAAAAAAGAATCACATGTACATATGAATTATTATTTTTTATTTTTTTGCAACAAAAATAAAATAAAATAAAAAATTATTCATATGGTTAATACTTGTATAGTGCTTTTCTACCTCCAAGGTACTCAAAGCGCATTTCCACATTCACACACACACATTCGCACACTGATGGAGGGAGCTGCCATGCAAGGCCCGGACCGCGACCCATCAGGAGCAAAGTTGAAGTGTCTTGCTCAAGGACACAACGGACGGGACAAGGTTGGTAAAAGGTGGGGATTGAACCAGTAACCCTCAGGTTACTGGCACGGCCACTCTTCCAACCGCGCTACACAGACATTCCCGTTTATTTTCTCGCTAATTCCATCATTTAAGGTGTGAACAAAACAGCGGAGTTAGGTTCCTGCTTATAAGCTGTATATTAGGGTTGTACGGTATACCCGTATTAGTATAGTACCGCGATACTAATAAATCATATTCGGTACTATACCGCCTCTGAAAAGTACCGGTCCGGCTCACCGGCGTCAAAATGTGAACAAACGCCTTGGTGGATCTACACCTAACATCCACTGTAATGATACCAAGTACAGGAGCGTATCTAGTTGATACTACTATGATTACATCAATATTTTTTGGCATATATATATATATATATATATATATATATATTAGGGGTGGGCAAATTAATGCGTTAATCACTTACGACCGCCAGACAATTCTGAATGTGGATGGATCGGGCCGTTTTGGACTGAATGACGCGTGCTTGCTAGACCGGCTAGCTAGCATGGGAATACTTTGCCGGCTACATCCAGCGGCCTGTGAAGCAGCGGAGTATATGTGTTGTCTGTCTATTTATGAATCATGCAGACGAGGCGTATTGGCTGAGTTCTTAACGTTTACTTTCAGAGCGTGCATATCACAACATACAAGATGCCGTCATGGCGACACACAACAACCTTTACCGGGCTACCGCGCATGCTCGTCACTCCTGTTGCATGCTGGGTAGGGTAGTTCTTTTTTTCCCTGGCTCATAACATCACAATACAGTACCATGTATATGATGCGTTCAGTTTATCAAAGCACCAAGCAAACAATCGGAAACTTCCCATCATATCAATTCCTAGATATGGTCATAATTATTTTAAGTGCACTACGCAGAATAAACACAACATTATTAATATTGCTACTACGGATAATTTAATCAAAAATTCCTTAAAACAGCCCACTACCTATAATATAGGTTTTTTAAACATAAGATCCCTGATAAAAAAAATGTTCCTGCTGTTACCTCAGAAATTGCCTGTTCGGATGTTATGATTGTGGCTCAGAGATTTGTATGTAGATTATATTTATTTTCCATAACAAACAGGATAACTTAAATAGCCTGGCAGTGGAAATAAGCTTAAATGTTTGTATTTACATTTTTTGAGTTGATTTTCATAAAATATGCTATTTAACTGCTACTGTTTAACAAGGACTGATTTGAATTGTGTTTGCACAACAAATGTTTTGGCGCTTTTGTTCATGTGGGAGAATATTCCAATAAAGGTGCACTACACACTACTTTTGAATTCATTATTGGGCTTTGCGTATACAATGCAGTTAATCGCGATTAATCAGAGAAAAAGTGTGATTAACTTCGATTAAAATATTTAATCGTTGCCCAGCCCTAATATATATATATATATATATATATATATATATATATATATGTATATATATATATATATATATATATATATATAGGGTGGAGTGCTATCTCCGTGTTGGGTGTTCAAGTACCTCAGAGTCTTATTCACGAGTGGGGGAAGAGTGGATCGTGAGATCCACAAGCAGATCGGTGTGGCGTCTTCAGTAATGCGGACGCCGTATCGATCCCTTGTGGTGAAGAAGAAGCTGAGCCGGAAGGCAAAGCTGCAAAATATAATGTAATAGCTGCAAAAGATGGACCGACATCATATTTAACCCTGTGGGTGAGGAAAGGGGTGACACTTCAAGTTCATATGTGAGTCAAGGCCGATGGCCAAATACTTTTATCAATATAGTGTATATGTATATATAAACTTTTTGGCCTTTTTTTAAATACATGAGTAATAGGCAATTATGCAAATATGTATATTGACCTTTGTTCTCGCCCCTGCCACACATATGGATTGTCAATCAGTATGAAACACTGGACGTTGTCCCTTATGACAAAATACTTGGGTTTGGAGCCCAGTTAGGGCATTTTTAATCTATTATTTTTATTATGAATATTTAACAGCGATTTGTGATGAAAAGGAACAATAACTATTTTACCCCAAAAACTTACGGACATCACTGTGTGCATTCCTGCACGTGTGCGGTGTTTTTGTCTGGTGTGCAACGAAAATACACAGCAAAAAAAGTCCAAGATTCAGGTACATATTATAAATTTGCAACATTGATGAATTTTAATGGTCTTGTGCAGACCTGGGCAAAATAGAGCCCACGAGCCACATGCGGCCCATTAAGATTTTCACATTATTTTTTTAGACCTTTAACATCAAAACTGTATCCGCCATTATGACGTGCAGCGCTGTTCTTAAAATGACCGTAAGTTTTGAACCATAGAAAGTATTTCAGTGGTTGAAATCCGCACTTTTGGGTGTTGTACGAGTTATTAAGGTATTCTACGTCACAGCAGCTCAGACCAGGAACAAAGCAGAGTGGGCGGGGTTTGTTTTCAGAGCAGCCAGCACGAAACGCATGTGTCAGGAACAGATGCGAAAGCAAATTTTTACAACAAATTTCTGCATAAAAGTGATAATATGTCATATTGTAGGCGTTTATTACACTTTGCATTCATATTTTCCTGTTAAATGCTTGTTGTGTTTTGCTTAAATGTAAAATATACAAAACTATAAAGGAGCTGGTCTGAGAAGTAAAAGAGGAGCGATGTTCATATGTAGTTAATATTCAGTGTTTTATTGTTCATAGTTAATATTGTAAATCCCACTTTATTTTAATGTATTGCATTCTTATTTCGCTGTTAAATGTTTGTTGTGTTTTGCTGGATTGTAAAATATACACAGCCATCGAGGAGTTGGTCTGAGAAGTAAAAGAGGAGCAATGTTCATACGTTGTCAGGATCCGTGATCCGGATCATGTTTTGTTTAGTTATGTTCTGTTAGTTTTGGACTCCCTTAGTTCCTGTTTTTTCACTCCATTGTTTTGTTTCCATGCCAACCCATTAGTTTTCACCTGTCCCCATGTCACGCACCAGATTCACTTGGACTCATGCACCAGTTGCCAATCACCACGTCACTTTTTAAGCCTGTAGTTGCCATGCAGTCAGCCTCTTGACATAACCCTCCACACACCCTTGTTATTCATGCTGATGATCCATGCTGCTCTTTTTCATGCTCTTTTCTCGTTCCAAGTAATTTTTCTTTATTCATGCCATAGTTTGCCGGTTTTGTTTTATGTCCATAGTTTTGCCTTTGTGGTAGTTTTGTTTTCTTAGCCAACTTTTGAACCTCTGCTGAGAGCGCCTTTCGTTTGTTCCTTTTTTTCGAGTTAAAATTAAAATCATGTTTTTACCTTCATCCCATGTCCGATCCAGTGGCTTTGCACCATGGGAAAACAAATCACACCAAAGTCCACGTCATGACAGTTATTAATATTCAGTATTTTATTGTTCATAGTTAATACGGTAAATCCCACTTTATTTTAAAGTATTGCATTCATATTTTCCTGTTAAAGGTTTGTTGTGTTTTGCTTGATTGTAAAATATAGACAACCATCAAGGAGCTGGTCCAGGTCAGCTATGATTCTACTTACCGAAAAACTTTATCCATATGTCAAAGGAGAGTCAACAAGAATGTGGGCTCCCGTGGATGTGATAAGAAAGGTAGCATGTGCTTTGTACTATCTGGCCGTCGAGGGAAAACTAACTACGGAAAACGGCGAATGCATTTGGACCAGCGAAGCAGACTGTATTACTTATAGTCCGCCATGTATGTTGCACACTCAACGTCTATGTCCAGAGTCTATAAAGTCACCAAAAACAAATGGACAATGTGTCATATTTATGTGATCATGTTTTGTTTTAGTCATATTCTGTTTTTTTTTTTTTGGCCACTCAGTTCCTGTTGTTGCACTTCCTTGTTTGTTTTGTCCCCATGACTACCCATTAGTTTTCACCTGTCCTCATGTCTCACACCTGTTTTCACTTATCATGTCACTGCTATTTAAGCCTGTCTGTTTCTGTTGTTCGTCCTGGCAACATTTGTCACGACTTGGACTTGGGCGTGGATTGTTTTCCCGAGGTAAAGGAAAGTTGGCACGGGCAAGACGTGAATGTAAGTACATATTTTTATTAACACTATAACTAAAAACAGGAACTAACAAAACGTGCACACAATGGCGGTACAAAAACTTGGCTATGAAACAAAACTATGAACATAAAACAAAACACTTGCACAATGGCATGAATAACAAAACAACTTATTTGGAAAAAGACAAGGGGCATGGTTAATTGGCATGGAAGGCATAGCAGGTGGTAGACGGTGAGAAGGAGGTGATGTTGCCAGGACAAACAACAGAAACAGACAGGCTTAAAAAGCAGTGACAAGATAAGTGAAAACAGGTGTGGGACATGAGGACAGGTGAAAACTAATGGGTAGTCATGGGGAAAAAACAAACCAGTAAGTGCAAAAACAGGAACTGAGTGGCCAAAAAACAAACAGAACATGACTAAAACAAAACATAAACACATAGACATGACACAATGAAGGTGAAGGCAAAAGAGTGAGGAATGTCCTGACCAGATATCTACCCATTAGTTTTCACCTGTCCTCATGTCTCACACCTGTTTTCACTTATCATGTCACTGCTATTTAAGCCTGTCTGTTTCTGTTGTTCGTCCTGGCAACATCTGTCACGACTTGGATTTGGGCGTGGATTGTTTTCCCGAGGTAAAGGAAAATTGGCACGGGCAAGACGTGAATGTAAGTACATATTTTTACTAACACTGTAACTAAAAACAGGAACAAACAAAAAGGGCGCACAATGGTGGTACAAAAACTTGGCTATGAAACAAAACTATGAACATAAAACTAAACACTTGCACAATGGCATGAATAACAAAACAACTTATTTGGAAAAAGACAAGGGGCATGGATCATTAGCATGGAAGGCATAGAAGGTGGTAGACCGTGAGAAGGAGGTGATGTTGCCAGGACGAACAACAGAAACAGACAAGCTTGAATAGCAGTGACAAGATAAGGGAAAACAGGTGTGAGACATGAGGACAGGTGAAAACTAATGGGTAGTCACGGGGACAAAACAAACCGGTAAGTGCAAAAACAGGAACTGAGTGGCCAAAAAACAAATAGAACATGACTAAAACAAAACATAAACACATAGACATGACACAACGAAGGTGAATGCAAAAGAGTGAGGAATGTCCTGACCAAATATCTACCCATTAGTTTTCACCTGTCCTCATGTCTCACACCTGTTTTCACTTATCATGTCACTGCTATTTAAGCCTGTCTGTTTCTGTTGTTCGTCCTGGCAACATCTGTCACAACTTGGATTTGGGCGTGGATTGTTTTTCCGAGGTAAAGGAAAGTTGGCACGGGCAAGACGTAAATGTAAGTACATATTTTTATTAACACTTTAACTAAAAACAGGAACAAACAATAGGGGAGCACAATGGCGGTACAAAAACTTGGCTTTGTAACAAAACTATGAACATAAAACAAAAGACTTGCACAATGGCATGAATAACAAAAAAAACTTACTTGGAAAAGACAAGGGGCATGGATCATTGGCATGGAAGGCATAGAAGGTGGTAGACGGTGAGAACGAGGTAATGTTCCCAGGACGAACAACAGAAACAGACAGGCTTAAATAGCAGTGGCATGATATGTGAAAACAGGTGTGGGACATGAGGACAGGTGAAATGAAGATGAAGGCAAAAGAGTGAGGAATGTCCTGAACAGATATCTAGATGCCTAGATTGATTGACGTAAAATTTTCTTTGTCAAATTGTTTACATGTCTAATAAAGATTTGATTAATTTATGATGTCTCAGGTGTGATTCACTCCAATAGGGCCCCATAGCACACTGGATTCCAGTTAATTGTAATACCACAACACTGGATATTGTTCAGATGAGTTAAATTTAAGAACCTGCACACAAAGCAACACTGGAGGTGACTATGAGGTGTGCATTTTCCGGGCGTGCTTACTAGGTCGAGGGTCTTAAACGGTGGCATTGTTGTGTGTGGACTCGGATAAGATTAGGTGGGATTCACCCTGGATAACCTTAGTGAAAATTCCACCCAGGGTCACACTTACCCTGGGTGGAATTTTCAATCGTTATTCTGCAAGTGAATATGAATGTCTATGCACAATTTGATAATTGATAGAGCGAGCTAATTGCCTTGATCAAAGGTCAGACATTTTGATATTCAAGGGGGTTAGGCTGCCGCGTTGGACTTGAATGTTTTTTTATAAGACGAGGAACCTTAAGCAGTCCTGGGACTCTGGCCAATTAAGAACATTACCACTGTTTTATTCTAATAGACGGCGATTCCGTTTGCAGACATCCACATTAAGCCTGATGAATATTCATGGCAGCTCTTCTCCCCGGCCCGTTCGAGCGCATGTTAATTTCCGCAAACGTGTGTCTGGAGTGCAAAGACGTGATCATATTTCCCCCTTGCATGAGTCCTGATATGCAGATGAATGCTCTTCTCAGGCCACTGAGGTGCGTTTGATATTTCATTCATGTGAATGACGGAGCAGGGGTGGGAATGGAATGCCTAACATAAACAAAAATACCCTCAATGCCCAAGTGTTAACTCTCCTGAGGTTGTGCATAATTATCCTGCAGCGCACCTCACCTGCATATCTCTCATCGCCTGTCAGCGGCCAACACACACACATTCACACACACATATTTTTTTTCTCTCTCCCGCATATCCAGTCCCTCTCGTCCTCCCTCAGACAAAGTCTCAACACTCCCACATGCGAAGCGGAGCATCAGCAAAGAGCTCTGCGGTCAACCACGGCTTCCACAGGGGAGATATCTTCAGCTCGCTTCTGACCCGGGCTACAGAGGTGTTAATTGCCCTCCTGAGTTGGCACAATTTTCAGGGTAAAAGACGCCATCCTTGATGGATCAGCATTGTTGCCACCGGCGACTGATTCCTCCGACGTGTTGCCTGCATGGCCTCAACCTCATTACAGCTAGAGGGGAGGGAATGCAATCCAGATTGTGCAATAGGAAGGGGTTTCATTTGGCGGGATTTGTCGTCGTTTACCTGACATATGGAACGTGACGAATTAGGGAGGTGCATTATCCACTTTCGCCACCAGATGGCAGTAGAGTGTTGAATATTTTCACTGTTTTTCGTGGCAATTTCAACTTTTAGAGTGGCGCTTTCCTTCATTCTTATCTCAATTTTCAAAAGTGCCTGAAAAACTGTTTGTTAATAAATTAGACTGTTTTATTGAAAAACATAAATTATTAAGTGAAAATCAGTATGGATTTTGATCAAATAGGTCTACGAGCTTGGCCACCATGAACATTATTGAAGAGATTACAACTGCAATTGATCAAAATAAATACACAATAGGAGTGTTCATTGATTTAAAGAAGGCATTTGACACTGTAGATCAGCAAATTCTCATTTCTAAATTATATACTTATAGAGTCAGAGGAGTTGCACTGGACTGGTTAACCAGTTATTTACATCAACGACAGCAATATGTTGAGATCGATGATCATAGGTCAGAATGTATGAATATTGAATGTGGAATTCCACAAGGTTCGATTTTAGGACCCAAACTTTTTACTTTATATATAAATGATATTTGTGAGGTTTCGAAAATTTTACAGTGCGTATTATTCGCAGACGATACAAATTTATACTGTTCAGGAGATGACTTGAACATTTTAGCCAATGGTATTTAAGAGGAAATGGTCAATCTAAAATTGTGGTTTGATATAAATAAATTATCTTTACATTTGGAAAAGACTAAATATATGGTATTCGGTAATAAAAGAAAGATAGAAGTTAGTTTATCCATAAACAATGTGAAAATTGAGAAGGTGTCTGAAATCAGATTTCTTGGGGTCATCTTACATGAAAAGTTGACATGGAAAGCTCATATAATGCATGTGAAAAATATGGTATCTAAAAGCTTATTTATTTTGCACAAGGTTAAATATAGTTTTCCATAAAACACAATGAAAATGTTATATTGCTCAATTATTCTACCTTATTTCAATTATTGTGCAGAAATATGGGGAAATGCATATCATAGCAACATAATGCCTTTATTTCTTTCACAGAACAGAGCAATTCGAATCATTTTTTAAAGTAGGATATAGAGACCACACAAATCCACTCTTCAATAGGTCAGGATTACTAAAACTAAAAGACATTGTAGAATTGAATACTGTATTAATGATGTTCAAAGCGAGAAATAAAGTTCTTCAGAAGGACATACAAAAGTTATTTGTGTTGACATCTGAAGATGAGAACCACAGAAGGCTGTATGACTTTGAACATCGAAGAGCGCGAACAAATTTGAAACAAGTGTGCTTGTCTGTTGTTGGTGTGAAAGCATGGAATTCTCTAAACAAATACTTAAAAAGCTGTAAGAATATCTTTGTATTTAAAAAGAGTTATAAAAAGAGAAAACTGGAATTATATCAAACTGATTTTTGATTCAGATTGGACGTGTCATTGTGAAAATGCTTAAAGGAAAATGGAAAAGTATGTTGGAGTTTGGGTGTTGGTGGAGGGAACAGTTATAAAGTCATCTAAAATACTGTAATTTTGTCACGTGGGGGTCGCATTTTAATGCGGGATCGTTCCTCCAACGCAAACATAGACACTCCGGACAACAACTAAAAGGTAAGAATGATTTAATAACAAAACACTGGTACAAAAACAGATGAAAAGAAACGCGTGGCGAAAGCACAGAAGCTAATGCTAACACTAGCACAGGATCAGGTAACAAGAAATCTAGAATTACCAACGAAACAGTTGCATACTGCAAACAAGGGACCAAGACCGACTGACGGGACAAGGCAGGCTTAAATAAGGAAGTAATTAACAAAAACAGGTGTGCGTCTGGAACCCTCAGCAGGTGAAATTAATATGTTCCCATGGTGACAAAACTGACTCACAAAAAGGTACACAAACAACAAAGGGAGTCCAAACTAACAGAAAATAACTAAACTAAACATGATCCAGACTACGGATCATGACAAATTTGTGTTAAAAAAGGGGCAGATAAATATAAGAATATTATTCTTCCATCTGCTCCTTTCTGATCATGGAAATGTATAAGAAACAAAACAAAACAAAACAATGAAAGTGTCAATTGTACGTGGCTTGTAAATATGCATTTTCATGAAAGGAATAAAAATAAATGATGATGATAATGATGATTTTCAACAGACTGCATTGCACAATGATTAACCCCACCTCTCCTGCCTCTCACTCGAGATCCATCCAGGATAGGGGACCGTATAAATCTATTCCTTACTGTACCAGGTTGAATGATTTTGATTGAGGTTGTTTGCCTGTTTTAAGTAGTGTAGTCGTTCACACTGCAGACATTCCTGTTATATTCTCGCCAAGTTCCTCATTTACGATGTTAACAAAAATAGCTGAGTTTGGTTCCTGCGGATAAGTGTTGCGGGGGGGGGGGGGGGGGGGGGGGGGTTTGGGACGAAAACGGACCACTC
This sequence comes from Nerophis ophidion, assembly GCF_033978795.1. Lineage (NCBI taxonomy): Eukaryota > Metazoa > Chordata > Actinopteri > Syngnathiformes > Syngnathidae > Nerophis > Nerophis ophidion. Next base: position 14,958,677 of record NC_084632.1, on the reverse strand, counting down.
CGGACAGGACGTGCAGGTAGGAACATGAGTTATCCTCAAAACTCGAACAAGTACCAAAACAGAAAACAAGCCAGAGGAGAAACGTGCCGATCGCACTGCATGGACTAGAGACAGGCAATACTCACGTAACAGTAGCTTGAAGCAAACAATAAAGCCAGGCCGACTGACTGGCAAAGGCAGGCTTGAATAATGCCTCTGAATAGTGCTCGGGAAATAGGCGAGCGTCCCGAACACCAATCAGAGGCAGGTGAAAATAACAAACAACCATGGTAACTAAAACAAACTCAAGGGTGCAAAAAACAGGAACTGAAGGAGTCCAAAACTAACAGAAAAATAACACAAACATGATCCGGGCCACGGCTCATGACAATAAGGTTCATATTAGGGTTGTGCGGTCTACCGGTATTAGCAGAGTACCGCGATACTAATAAATCATATTTGATATTATACTGCCTCTGAAAAGTACCAGTCCGGCTCACCAGCGTCAAAATGTAAACAAATGCCATTGGTAGATCTACATCTAACATCCACTGTTATGATACCAAGTACAGGAGCGTATCTAGTTGATACCAATATGATTACTTCAATATTTTTTGGCATCTTCTATGTTTGTTTTTAAATATATGTTTATAAACTCAGGAAATATATCCCTGGACACATGAGAACTTTGAATATGACCAATGTATGATCCTGTAACGACTTAGTTGATACCCAATTTTGTGGTATCATCCAAAACTATAATATCAAAAAAGAGAAGAATAAGTGTTTATAGCATTTTAACAGAAGTGTAAATAGAACATGTTAAGAGAGAAAGTAAGCAGATATTAACAGTAAATGAACAAGTGGATTAATAATTAATTTTCTACCACTTGTCCTTAATAATGTTGACAAAATAATAGAATGGAAAATGACACATGTCAGCAGACTAATTAGGAGGCTGTTTTTGCTTACTTACTACTAAAAGACAAGTTGTCTAGTATGTTCACTATTTTATTTAAGGACAAATTTGCAATAAGAAAGATATGTTTAATGCACCGTAAGATTAAAAAAAAAAATAAAGCCAATAATGCAATTTTTTGTGATCCCCATTATTTAGAAAAGTACCGAAAAGTATCGAAATCATTTTGGTACTGGTACCAAAATATCGGTATCGGGACAACACTACTGTGTGTGTGTATATATATATATATATATATATATATATATATATATATATATATATAACAGAGACGCTTTATATATATATATATATATATATATATATATATATATATATATAAAGATGGGTGACGTTTGCAAACAAATCGAGTATTTTGAGCGTCTCTTTTAGGTGAACTATGGGAACCAATCCACAGTTGTGAACCATTTGTTTGAGAGCCTTTTTCTTATGCAGATGCAAATTAGAGCATGAGTCGGAGTCGAAGAAAATCTAGCAGCATTTAGATTCACTTTATTATTATTTTTAAATGGAATTGTTCATATTTATTCATTTGTATCATGTCTTAATTGTTATTCTAGTTTTATCCACATGTTTGGATCCAATGTTTGTATATTTAATATAATTTTAATTATTGTTATTTATTTATTGATTCACTTTGCTGGTTAAATCAGCCATCTATCAATCCATCCACCCTCTAATACTTTCTTCTTCCTAATGGTGGGATATTGAGGGGCCTAGAATAAATAACTGAGAAGTAGTTATATATATATATATATATATATATATATATATATATATATATATATATATATATATGTGTATGTACATATATGTATATATATATATATATATATGTATGTATATATATATATGTATGTATATATACATATACATATATATATGTATGTATGTATGTATGTATATATATATGTGTATATGCATACATATATGTATATATATATATATAAATATATATATATATATATATATATATATATATATATACATACATACATACATACATACATATATATGTATATGTATATATACATACATATATATATATATATATATATATATATATATATATATATATATATATATATATACATACATATATATATATATATATATATATATATATATATATATATATATATATATATATATATATATATATATATATATATATATATATATATATATATATCATGCCCAGTTTGGTTTTGTTTTGTCTTTCTTGTTTTTGATTTATATTGTCCATCCATCCATTTTTACCACTTATTCCCTTTGGGGTCGCGGGTAATTTATACTGCATGCTCTTTAGTTGTATTGTACACAAATATGCTGTACTATATAATAATAAATCAATGTCATAATCTTACATGACAGCTTGGACTGTGTTCTGTATTTTCCTGTACCGGTGCTCTTGTTTTGCCAGTATTTCCTGTCTGGTGCCTGTGTCTTTGCATTGCTTGCATTCAAAACTTTGAGTCTTCCTTTTTGTGTACACTTTGTGTAAGGTTAAGGGTGCACACGTATTTTTCTGCCTACTGCAGTTTTTTTTGTTTGTATTTACCTTTAGATTCTACTGCTCGGTCGTATTGGTGCTAAATTGTTTTCGGATCATTAAATGCAATTTTTACGTGCACATCGCCTGCCGCCTCTTCACCTTGGGGTCACGACAAAATGTTCCTGATCTGATATCCCAGACATAATCCCTGACTGTTTACCCTATACCCAACCCATATTTAAAACCATAACTGGTTTGATTTAGGCATCTGGTGTCATTGTGGAAGGTTTCTCAGCCTTCCAAACCCGAGAAAGGTCATTTTGTGCAATAATCCCTATTGAATTAGCAATAACTGTAACAGTAACTTGCCATAATTCTTCGCCGTCGCTCAGAAGCACAGCCACACTTAACAGTACACAGCGTAGCCAGAGGCCGCTATAATGCTACTGTTCCACTTTAGGGCTCTACAGACCTCAGGGGCTTTGCCTTCTGGTTTACCAAAGTAATGCCTCTCTTGTCACCAATAAAGCAAAGGCGTAGCGCAGTAAAACACCTGTTCAGCACATCTAGCCAGCAGCACCGTCGCAAGGGTCAGCAATTACGATGCATTTTAGAGAGTATGAAGCCCCCCCATTTTCTGGAATTGACAAAACATATTTTATTTAGCCATATACTAACATACCGCCTCACAAAAATTACAATGAATGTCTGCTTTCCAGCAGAAAGTGGAGAAATGATTATTAGATTAGATTAGATAAGATAGTACTTTATTTATTCCGTCAGGAGAGTTCCTTCAGGAAAATTACAATTTTCAGGACAATCCCATTCAAGATCAAACAAACATTACGGGGAGACAGAACAGGATCGCTGACAGGTCTGCCGGCTTCCAGTGCCCCCTACAAAAAAGATGAGTTACAGGTAAACAAGGGGGGGTAGCAGACTGAGGCCAAGGGAAAAAAACAACTCATAGCCATAGTACACATCCCTCTTACATGTGTGTAAGACGGAAACATCAAACATCAAAAAAGACAAAAGACATTAAAGACATTAAAGCAGCAGATACAACCAGACACTTCTACATATAGCTATGAATAAAAAATCAAAGAAACATTTCCACTGTGGTGGCCTCTGCGGTGTTCCACGCTTCGTCCGCTGGGGTGGAGGGAGCATGGCCAGAGACAGGAGGAGACCCAACAAAGCAACCAAGACAGCCGACTCCACTCTTGGCCAGTGTCCAGTCCGCGTGGATGAGCGAGGATACGTCCAAGGTGACTGAGGTGTCTGACAAATGCTCACCCACCCGCCTTATCGCACCTTCAAAGGATTATAAAATAATTCCCAGAAAATAAACATTTGTAATTTTAAAAAAATTATGAAGACAAATTAGACTGAGACTTAGACAAACTTAACTTATCCACAAGGGAAATTGTTCCACACAGTAGCTCAGTTACATTCATGATCTGTGGTCTGGATCATGTTTTTGTTATTTTCTGTTATTTTTAAGACTCCATTATTTCTTGTTTTTGTGCACCCTAGTTTAACTTATTAGTTTCACCTGACTCTGGTGTTCGGGACACGCACCAACTAAAATCGAGAGAAACTTTTTCAAACCTGTCTTTGCCAGTGAGTCGTCCTGGCTTCATTGCTTGTTTTCAAGAGATCCCATAGTTCATGTTGTTCGATTCATGCCGTGTCCACGTGAGTCGTGTTTGTTTCATGTCACAGTTTTCTGTTTGATTCATGCCATAGTTTATGCTGTTTGTTTCATGCCACATTTTCGCGTTTGTTCCAAGCCATTGTTTTTGTTTGTTTCATGCCAAAGTTTTGTATTTGTTCCACGCCATAGTGTATGTTTGTTTACCTCATGCCCTTCCCAGATTGGTAGTTAAATTAATAAATATGTTCCTACCTGTATGCATTGTCCGGAATAGTCCGTTAGCTTCACGGGAGAACAAACCCCGCAGGAAGTTGCAACCGCCCCGTCTTGACAGTTACAAAGGATAAAAAAGGGTATGGATTGAAAGGATAATGCAAATAGTTTTTTCCATTTGCTTACAGGCAATTTTACTGTTTGTCTTTTTTCAAAAGGATTTATACCCTTTTCCAAACACCACATTCAATTTTCTTAATTCCTAGATTATTTGCAAAATGACACACTTCGGTCAAAACATGTAAATAAATCCAGCATTTGTAAAAAAGCAGTTTTATTGTCATCGCACTCACACAGACTTCAAATGATGAGACACCATTGGAGTGAGTCACTCACAACAGTAGTAAATACAAAACACATTTGTAAAAAAATAAACAATTTTACTATAGGAAATCACATGTTTGGGTCATTTTGCCTGACCCTTTTAGCATATGTGATGAATGATTACTGTAACTTGACAACATATTTATAAAGCACATTTTTTTTAAATACCACAGGGGTTGCCAAAGTGCTGTACAATGGGCAGGTTAAAAGATAACGCAAGAAAAAAACGAGCTAACACAACACAACACAAACAAAGCACAATGAAAAAATAAACAAGTAAATAAATAAATAAAACATAGAAACAGGTTCACAGCAGGTGCATTATGGGACGCCATAGCAGGGTGGAGATCACAGAGTTTTAAAGGCCATGGAATAAAAGTGTGTTTTTAAGAGCGATTTAAAAACAGGCAGAGAGGAGGCTTGTCTAACTCAAAGGTAAGTCGTTCCAGAGCTTGGGAGCAAGAAGTGTTCAAGAAGTACTCAACAATGATGCTGCAAATTGCAAATATATATTTTTACCACAGTCAGATAAAGTAACATATATCCCAGTAGTCTACAATGTCATGCGGTACAAATTAAAATCTGAGACAAATGAGAAGGTTTGAAAAATAAAAACCTGGAGATAAATACAAATGGCAGCACAGAGGAGTGGTTCTCAACCTTTTTTCAGTGATGTACCCCCTGTGAACATTTTTTTAATTCAAGTACCCCCTAACCAGAGCAAAGCATTTTTGGTTGAAAAAAAGAGATAAATAGGTAAAGTACAGCACAATGTCATCAGTTTCTGATTTTTTAAATTGTATAACAGTGCAAAATATTGCTTATTTTTAGTGGTGTTTGTTGAACTATTTGGAAAAAAAGATATAACAATAACTAAAAACTTGTTGAAAAATAAACAAGAGATTCAATTTTAAATAAAGATTTCTACACATAGAAGTAATCATCAACTTAAAGTGCCCTCTTTGGGGATTGTAATAGAGATCCATCTGGATTCACGAACTTAATTCTAAATATGTCTTCACAAAAAAAGAAATGTTTAACATCAATTTTTATGGAAAATGTCCACAAAAAAATCTAGCTGTCAACACTGAATATTGCATTGTATTTTTTTTCACAGTTTATGAACTTACATTCATAATTTGTTGAAGTATTATTCAATAAATGTATTTATAAAGGATTTTTGAATTGTTGCTATTTTATAATATTTAAAAAAAAATCTCACGTACCTCTTAGCATGCCTTCAAGTACCCCCAGGGGTACACGTACCCCCATTTGAGAACCACTGGCATAGAGTATAGGCAACAAAAACTCTATGAAAGAACCTACTCAAAAACCCCAGGTACTGGTTCTAGCTGGATCAGGCCGTAGTCTCTCATCCACATCACATGTGCAAGATGGGAAGGTGTGTGTAAAGCATTGTGTGGAAAATTTCGCAAAAACTGTGAAGCATAGTTTATGCTAGGGGTCACCAACCTTTTTGAAACCAAGAGCTACTTCTTGGGTAATAATTAATGCGAAGGGCTACCAGTTTGATACACACTTAAATACATTGCCAGAAATAGCCAATTTGCTCAATTTACCTTAAACTCTATGTTATTATTAATAATTAATGATATTTATGTTTGTGGAAACACTGATCATCTTAAAGATTTCTCACAATAAATATGCATTTTTGATGACACTTTGTTAGAATCCCCCCGTGACCCCGAAAGGGAATAAGCGGTAGAAAATGGATGGATATAACAAATTGGAATAAGCTATATTTCTAACAAAGACAAATCATTATTTTTTCTAGATTTCCCAGGACAACATTTTTTAAAGAAATTCAAAGGACTTTGAAATAAGATTTACATTTGATTGTACAGATTTTCTAGATTTGCCAGAATATTTTTTGGGAATTTTAATTATAATAAGTTTGTAGAAATATTTCACAAATATTCTTCGTCGAAAAAACAGAAGCTAAACTGAAGAATTAAATTGAAATGTATTTATTGTTCTTTACAATAAAAAAAAATACATTTACCTGAACATTGATTTAAATTGTCAGGAAAGAAGAGGAAGGAATTTAAAAGAAAAAAAGGTATATGTGTTTAAAAATCCTAAAATCATTTTTAAGGTTGTATTTCTTCTCTAAAACTGTCTTTCTGAAAGTTAAAAGAAGCAAAGTAAAAAATAAATAAATGAATGTATTTAAACAAGTGAAGACCAAGTCTTTAAAATATTTTCTTGGATTTTTAAATTCTATTTGAGTTTTGTCTCTCTTAGAGTTAAAAATGTCGAGCAAAGCGAGACCAGCGTGCTAGTAAATAAATACAATTTAAAAAATAGAGGCAGCTCACTGGTAATTGCTGCTATTTGAGCTAAATTTAGAACAGGCCAGCGGGCTACTCATTTGGTCCTTACGGGCTACCTGGTGCCTGCGGGCACCGCGTTGGTGACCCCTGGTCTATGCCTTATATTAGGCACATCTGCACAGTGGTTTTGCTTTTCGTCTAGACTTTTGTTACCGTTTTTTTTCCAATTGCTTACACACTAAATGTTACATTTTCACACAGTTAACAAAAGTCTACGCTCAGTAAGCAAAACCACTTTGCAGATTTGCCTGATATCAGGCATAGACTCTGCCCGACAGTTTTTGCAAAATATTCCACACAATGCTTTCTACACATCTTCACATCTTGCACACGTATAAGTAGAGATGTCCGATATCATCGGCCGATAAATGCTTTAAAATGTAATATCGGAAATTATCCGTATCGGTTTCAAAAAGTAAAATGTATGACTTTTTAAAATGCCGCTGTACGGAGTGGTACACAGAACCCTCCCGATTTTCCCGGGAGACTCCCAAAATTCAGTGCCCCTCTCGAAAAACTCCCCGGGCACCCGTCCCAATTTCCACCAAGACAACAATATTGGGGGCGTGTCTTAAAGGCAATGCCTTTGCGTACAGTCCCGAACACATAATATTTACAGCTTTTCACACACACAAGTAAATGCGAGGCATACTTGGTCAACAGCCATACAGGTCACACTGAAGGTGGCCGTACAAACAACTTTAACACTGTGAACCCACACCAAACAAGAATGACAAACACATTTCGGGAGAACATCCGCACCATAACACAACAAATACCCAGAACCCGTTGCAGCACTAACTCTTGCGGGACGCTACATTATAAACTCCCGCTACCCTCTACCCCCCCCCCCCCCCCCCCCAACCTCAACTCCAACCTCCCAACCCCGCCCACCTCAACCTCCAGAGAATGTCCCAAATTCCAGGCTGCTGTTTTGAGGCATGTTAAAAAAAATAACGCACTTTGCGACTTCAATAATAAATATAGCAGTGCCATGTTGGCATTTTTTTTTCATACCTTGAGTTGATTTATTTTGAAAAACCTTGTTACATTTTTAAATGCATCCAGGGAGGCATCACAACACAATTAGGCATAATAATGTGTTAATTCCACAACTGTACATATCGGTATCGGTTGATACCGGAATCAGTAATTAAGAGTTGGACAATATCGCAAAATCTGATATCGGCAAAGAAAAAACATTATCGGACATCTCTACATATAAAGTTATACACACATTTTCACATCTTGCACACATATTAGGATTGTGATACACACATCTTTCCATCTTGCACATGAGATGTGGACGAGATACTCGGGCCTGATCCAGCTGGAGGGGCAAGTGATGATTAGAATCAATAACTGATTTTTTTTTCAAACCTTTTTATCCGTCTCAGATTTTAATTTCTACTGCATGTCGTTGTTGACTACTGTGATATTATGTTACTTTACTTGACCGTGGTAAAAATACACGTTTGCAGCATTTTTTTGCAGATTACAGGGTATTTAGACTTTCTCTTTGTGGGAGAGTGGCCGTGCGCAACCCGAGGGTCACTGGTTCAAATCCCACCTGGAACCAACCTCGTCACGTCCGTTGTGTCCTGAGCAAGACACTTCACCCTTGCTCCTGATGGGTGCTGGTTGGCGCCTTGCATGGCAGCTCCCTCCATCAGTGTGTGAATGTGTGTGTGAATGGGTAAATGTGGAAGTAGTGTCAAAGCGCTTTGAGTACCTTGAAGGTAGAAAAGCGCCATACAAGTACAACCCATTTATCATTTATTTCTCTTTAGGCCCTTACGTATAGGCCCACTTTAAAGCAAACAATGACGGTTGCTATGGATTTGCCGATATATTTTGTCAAGTTACAGTAATCATTCATGACTTTTTATTTATTATTTTACTTTTTTCTTGTCTGGTTTTGTATTTGTTTTGTATCATTCCATGAGGTGTATTTTATTATTATTTTTTTTTGTTTAGTTCAGTTTGAACTTCATGAAGTTTTGTGGGTTTTTTTTGTTTGTTTTCATTACATTTGGATGTATTTGTTGGTTTGTATGATATCCATAAAGTAAGACTATGTACTATGTTGAAGGAGGAAGGAAAATATAAGATTTTTCTTCATCCTGCTCCTTCTCAGGCATTAGTGTGAAAATGTAAAATTGTATATTTGAGGTATAATTGTCTATCGATTAAAGATGATCATCAATGAAGGAGATTAATAAAAAATGAAATGAAATGAAATCACATATGCTAGTAAAGGTCGGCCAAAATGCCCCAAACATGTGATTTCGTATAGTAAAACATTTTTTTTTTTTTTTTTTACAAATGTGTTTTGTATTTATCACTTTTATGTGTGGGTAACTCACTCCAATAGTGTCTTATCATTTGAAGTCTGTGTGAGTGAGATGACAATAAAACTGCATTTTTACAAACGCTTGCTTTATTTTAATGAACGAAGCGTGTTGCTTTGCAAATAATCTAGGACAGGGGTCACCAACCTTTTTGAAATCAAGAGCTACTTTTTGGGTACTGATTATTGCAAAGGGCTACAAGTTTGATACACACTTAAAAAAATTGCCAGAAATAGCCAATTTGCTCAATTTACCTTTAATAAATAAATCTATATATATAAAAAAATGGGTATTTCTGTCTGTCATTCCATCGTACATTTTTTTTCCTTTTACGGAAGTTTTTTGTAGAGAATACATTATGAAAAAAACACTTAATTGAACGGTTTAAAAGAGAAGAAGAAACGAAAAAAATGAAAATTTTACTTTGAAAGATAGTTAATGTAAGTAGCGTAGTTAAGAAAAATTGAATGCGGTGTTTGGAAAAGTGTGCAAATCCTTTTGAAAAAAAAACAACACACAGTTAGTAAAAAAGTTTGTATACTGTAGAGCAGTGGTCCCCAACCTTTTTGTATCCGCGGACCGGTCAACGCTTAATAATTTGTCCCGCGGCCCGGGTGGGGTGCAGGGGGGGGGGTGGGGGGAATCCTTATTTTTTTTTTATTTATTTTTTTTCTTTGTCATGAAAAAGGGACGTTTTTGTCATGAAAAATTGAGGTTTTTGTAGTTGGTGCACTAATTGTAAGTGTATATTGTGTTTTTTATGTTGATTTAATAAAAATTTAAAAATAAATAAATAATTATTTTTTTTTAAATAAAAATGAATTAAAAAAATGTCTGCGGCCCGGTACCAATCAGTGGTTGGGGACCACTGTTGTACAGGATTGCTTATCATTTTTAGTGGATAGTAGTCCGTTTATTTTAATTCAATTTTTACTTACTTTATTACCTATTGTGCAATTTTATTTTTTTAGCCCCTATTTGGTCCCACTACCGCACCTTAAGTTGGAGTCCTTAATCTCGTTATATGCAAATACAATGACAATAAAGTCCATTCTGTTCTATTCTTCTAAAGTGAGCAAGCAATAGGAAAAAACTGTAACTGTGTGAAAGTGTAAAATTTAGTGTGTAAGCAATTGAAAAAAAAAACGTAAGTCGACTAAAAATGTACCATAGTAGCAATAAAAGGTATAACATATATATAATACTTACATATTATATATACAGTATATAATATATACTGAGATATGATATTATCCTATTAAATTGTTATATAACATATACAATATATAACAATCCCAATTGACATTTACAGTATATGTAACAGTTGCATCAGAAACAAATAAATTAAAAAAATAAAAATAGAGTGTATTAATGAGGATAATCAAATTAACATATCCTATTGATTATTGCATGTTTAGTGAGAGTATTGATATTCTGGATTCTTTCATTTTTTCTGCATGGGGGAAAAAAAAATCTGCACAGTTTTGTTGGAGTGACTTTGATGGAAGTCGAGCCTTTACCAGCACAACACTGCCCCCAGCGGCAGACTCGGGTCACTGACCGTGGAGCTTTTTTTTTATTTGAGTGTCAAAGCAGACAAAACAGAAATGGTTCTGCTGGCCTTGATCCAAATGAATGAATTCCTGGTCCTGATGGCAGAGTACACAGCTCATTAAGTGTGCCGTTTAAAGTGCGTGTCCAGATGATGTTCCATTTTAAGGCACAAGGCGACTGCTTTTCAATGCAGCACTCTGAAACACAATAGCAACTTGGAAATATTAGAAGTGATAATAATTAGTTTTTTCGTGTGTGCAGCACAAAATAACACACATTCAAATAATTTGCACGGGAGATTGGAAGTTATTCTTCTCTACATGCTAGTGGATTTTTTTTTTTTAGTCTCATCCCAGCAGGCACAAAGCAGAATAGAATGAATAGAATAGACTTTATTGTCATTATATTTGCATATAACGAGATTATCAATCAATCAATCAATGTTTACTTATATAGCCCTAAATCACTAGTGTCTCAAAGGGCTGCACAAACCACCACGACATCCTCGGTAGGCCCACATAAGGGCAAGGAAAACTCACACCCAGTGGGACATCGGTGACAATAATGACCCAGTGGGACGTCGGTGACAATAATGACTATGAGAACCTTGGAGAGGAGGAAAGCAATGGATGTCGAGCGGGTCTAACATGATACTGTGAAAGTTCAATCCACAATGGATCCAACACAGTCGCGAGAGTCCAGTCCAAAGCGGATCCAACACAGCAGCGAGAGTCCCGTTCACAGCGGAGCCAGCAGGAAACCATCCCAAGCGGAGGTGGATCAGCAGCGCACAGGCAAGCAGTACATGGCCACTGGATCGGACCGGACCCCCTCCACAAGGGAGAGTGGGACATAAACAGACAACTATCCAATAAAAAAAAACAAGCAATCCTGTAACATATACAAAACACTGTAGAAATACAAAATACTGTACAATATGCAGAACAAGACAAGAGTACTGAAGTAATAAATAACAATCAGTGTCGGCCGTATTGCACTCGAAGTGTAGTATTGCACAGTAGGGTATTAGGGGAGGATATTGTAGAGGGGTGAGTTATTATTATTATAAGTTAGAGTTCAACATGGTGACAGCTCTGGGAAAAAAAGCCTGTTTGTTCAGGCTCTGATGCACCTGTAGCGCCTGCCCGATGGTAGCCGGTGGAACAGGTGATAGCCAGGGTGTGTGCTGTCTTTGGTGATGGTTTTTGCTTTCTTAAGGCAACGGGAGTTATGTAAATCCTTCAGGGAGGGCAGCGGGCAGCCGATGATTTTTTGTGCAGACTTTATGACCCTCTGAATCGCCTGTTTGTCTGCTTCAGTGCAGCTGGCGTACCACACCGTTATGCACTACGTCAGCAGGCTTTCGACAGCCGAGCGGTAGAAGGTCACCATCAGCTGTCTCTCCAGTCTGTTCTTCCTCAGCACCCTCAGGAAGTGGAGTCTTCGCTGGGCCTTCCGGGTGACCGCAGTTGTATTTTGGGTCCAAGACAGGTCAGCAGATGTGAGGGTGCCGAGGAACTTTGATACAACGTTGATTTTACGTATATATATTGCAAATATAAACAACGTTGCAAAATAGTTGTATTTGTAAAACGAGAGAATGTTGGTGTCTAATGTCGGATAAGCGTTGTTGGTGGGGAAATGATCACATTTCAACGGTCTGTCAACGTCCCAACTTGACGTTAAATAAACGTCGTTGAGAAGCATGTTGTTTCAACCTTGTATTTGTGTTGTTGAGGATTGTTTGGGAAATCACCAAAATTCAATGGTTGAATCAACGTCAAAACCCAACATTTTTTTTTTTAATAAATGGCTTGGATCAGTGGTTCTCAAATGGGGGTACCCGTACCCCTGGGGCTACCGTCCAAAGGCAAAACCTAGTAACTCACGTCTAGCTGATTTTGAGAAACAAAGGAAAACCAATCTATCTTGATGCTGTCTTACAAAGATCTACAAAGTCATCAAACGTATAGATGTTTTATTGAGCTTTCATTTTCTTGCCGATGGATTGAATCTGCTCTCATGAACTTGTGCCCTTTCTCCAGATATTTTATCACAATCTCGGGTGGGCCCCGTTCTGCGTTTGCACATTGGGCAAGAGCCGTGTACAGCGTCCAATTTTATTTTGACCTCCACAGTTATCTGCCCAAAAGAGTATGCAAGGGGGAAGAATCAAGAACCATACATTTAATGAAGGTGCTTGCAACGTCCTGGGCCAATCTTCCAAATCTCCCCTCGTGCTTAATATCACATAATCAGGTTGACCGTCGGCCCCCATTCGTGCAAATGTCTCATTAAAGACAATAAGGCGTCTGACAAAGAAGTTCCGATTGGTCCCTTGAGATACTAGGTTTTTCTGTTTCATCTACGCGGTTATGTGGTAGTTGCTAGGTCCTGCCATGCGCGTAACAGCTTACTTACGGAACAAATTACAAAATCGCATACGCTAATGTAAAGCATATCACCTGGGAACTCCAAAATTATTATCAGCTCAGTTTTGACCAAAATTTAGTTACTGGGTTTTGCCTTTGGATGGGAGGGGGGTACTTGAAGGTATGCCAAGGGGTACGTGTGATTTTTTTTTTTAAATATTCTAAAAATAACAACAATTTGAAAAATCCTTTATAAATATATTTATTGAATAAAACTTCAACAAAATATGAATGTAAGTTCATAAACTGTGAAAAGAAATGCAACAATGCAATATTCAGTGTTGACAGCTAGATTTTTTTGTGGACATGTTCCATAAATATTGATGTTAAAGATTTTTTTTTTTTTTTTTGGTGAAGAAATGTTTAGAATGAAGTTGATGAATCCAGATTGATCTCTATTACAATCCCCAAAGAGGGCACTTTAAGTTGATGATTACTTCTATGTGTAGAAATCTTTATTTATAATTGAATCACTTGTTTATTTTTCAACAAGTTTTTAGTTATTTTTCTATCTTTTTTTTACGAATAGTTCAAGAAAGACCACTACAAATGAGCAATACTTTGCTCTGTTATACAATTTAATAAATCAGAAACTGATGATATAGTGCAGTATTTTACTTCTTTATCTATTTTTTTCAAGCAAAAATGCTTTGCTCTGATTAGGGGGTACTTGAGTTAAAAAAAAAATGTTCAAAAGGGGTACATCACTAAAAAAAGTTGAGAACCACTGGCTTAGATGATAATGTAAATAAGGGATTAGTAATTTAATGCAAAGTTGGAATTCTTATTAATATTGATACTGTTTATTATTATTTTTTTTTTGACTACTTTTGGATTGTTTTGTTCCATGCTTGTGTCTTAATTTCTCTGTTGATTGCTATTCTGAATGCTGCTGGGCCGGTTTTGGAATTGGAATTGTACTATTATGGTATTATTTTGTAGGACTGATTAATTTAAAAAACAAAATACAAAAAAATAAATAAATAACTCAACATTGATTAAACGTTGACAAAAAGCATGTTGTTTCAACGTTAGGTTTGAGTTCCGCAGCTTCGGTACCCAATTCAACAAGTTATCAACATTGTTTTGATGTCTTTTCTTT